>NC_053161.1:154084896-154394063 GCF_016835505.1 Polypterus senegalus
TAGATAGATAGATAGATAGATAGATAGATAGATAGATAGATAGATAGATAGATAGATAGATAGATAGATAGATAGATAGATAGATAGATAGATAGATAGATAGAGGAGCCACAGGGCTTTCCAGAAACAATGACTCCATACTTTTGCATGGTGGAGTCCTTGCTAACAACTGAGCCACAGGGCTTTCCAGACACAATGCATCCATACTTCTGCAATGTGAAACCCTCGAGGTAAAGCCGCTCACCCAGCATTATAAAAGAGATCAATTTGGGAGGCAGGGTCTTGTGATTCTATATAGCGCCTTTCAGAGCAGACACCATTCCCAGATGCTTTACAAGTACAGCCCAGTGCTCTATGAATGGAGTCGCTTGTAGAGTCAGGGAGTGACCATAAGCCAGTCATTCTGCACAGTTCTTGTTATTCTATTATTGAAGGCTGAAGAGTTCATTTAATGACATCATAGGCACAGCCATCAGCTGTGTGTCAGTTTGCGGAGAGAGTGTTGACCTCGTCAAGAGGTTTACTTATATTGACAGTGACAGCCATGTCTCTGGTGACTCTTCCAATGACATCAGTAGACAAATTGAGAGAGCATGATGGGACATGAGGTCACTGGAAAGAGGTGTGTGGCATTCCCGATATCTATGCAAAAGGACGAAGGTCCAAGTCTTTAGAGATCTTGTGCTCCCTGTCTTGCTATATGGTTGTGAGACATGGACGCTATCCAGTGACCTGAAATGAAGACTGAACTCCTTTGGTGCTGTGTCTCTTCGGAAAATCCTTGGGTACTGCTGGTGTGACTTTGTGCAGCGTTTCTCAACCTTTAAGTATTTGCGACCCGAGTTTTCATAACAGTTTTAATCAGCCCCCCCCTAACATTTTTTTGAAATGTAGATGCATATTTTATTATACCTACTTAACTTTTATCTACATTTATCTAACTCTATATTTATTGTTCTAGTATCAGAATGTAGTTTAAGTTAATTTGTTTTGGTTTCAACAGATGTTTTTTTCATATTTTTTCTTTTTGCGGCCCCCTTTTTGTTACTTCGCCCCCCGGGGTGCCCACCACAGGTTGAGAACCACTGACTTTGTGTCAAATGAGCAGTTGCTCACAGAATCCCAAATGAGGCACATCACCTGTATTGTGAGGAAGCGTCAGTTACGACACTATGGCCACGTGGCAAGATTGCCCGAGGGTGATCCAACTTGCAGGATCCTTATTATTGAAGACCCAAGTGGCTAGACCAGGCCAAGGGGGCGCCCACGTAACACCTGGCTGTGGCAGATAGAGGGTAATTTCTGGGGGTGTTGGACTGGACCGCATGTCTGCCTGGGGGTTGCAAACTGGGATCCCAAGCTGTTTCATCATACATGCTGTACCAGTGCATGCTCCCTAACCTGACCTGACCTGAAAGTTTAACAGCTTTAACACCCTGCTCCTAAAATTGACTTTTTAAATCACAAACTGTTTATATAGTGCCTTTTTATATTGTTAATTTGACAATTACAGTTGAAGTGTCTCCTTTAAAAACACATTAGGAGTCAGTAGTGCAGTTAATCCTGTGATCTAATGGTTTTATATAATTATTTATTATAATGAACATATCTGAAAATGCTTTAGAGATGCTTCCATATTCTTACATTTTCAGCCCTGACAGTTAACAACAACATTTATTTATATAAAATCATTCAATGGAAAATATAATTCAAGGTGCTTATACATGGAAGTAAATGAAAGCAAAGGAAAACAATAATCAAATAAACGAATTATACTCAAGGTCAGATGGTCAGTAGAGAGAAAGTCCAGTGAAGAAAAACCTCTGGGTTTCCATGACCACCCAGTCATTCTGGGCATTCTACTGTATATCTAAGAAACAAAAAAAAGAAAAGAATCTACATAGCTGGGATAAAGTACAATGTGCTTTGAGGCGATCTGACCTAAACGGAGCATTTAAAGTGAGAAGAGTAATGGACCTAGAACTGATCTCTGTGGGGCGCCATATTCAATGTTGTATGTTTCTGATACACAGTCATCAAGATTTAGCAAGACACATTCAAACCAGTATAAAGCTACTGTGACCAGTAGGGGTGTTGCAGCACCTCAAACCCCAGTCACAACCAACACAACACAAGTCCCAGTCTAATAAAAAAGGTTTATTTTCACAGTGTCCTTTTGAAAAGGCTTCAACACTGACAAAGACAGAATTCTTTAGCTCACTCTCTTTCTTTCTTCTCCTCCACACCTCCCAGGCGAGCTTTGTCCATCTTCCATACCCGACTCCTATTCACCTGAATGAGATAAGCAGCTGGCTTCTTTTATGCTGAGCCTGGGAGTACTTCTGGTGCTAAGGCATAGTCTTTTGAAAATACTTCCAGCTAAAATGAAAGCCCGACGACGTTTTGATCCTTGCAGTACCCGCAGAAGAACCCGACAGGGCTGCCCAATGGGACTACAGTTCCCAGCATGCCTTGAGGGTGTCCATACAGGGAGCATCACCCAGGGATGCTGCCATCTAATGTATCGGGGAGGATGTAGGTCTGACAGGTTCTCTCCCACTGTCCTTCAGTCATACTGGCCTCCAGAATGGGTATCGTTCCTTGATCCAAACCTGACGTAACACCAGCATACACACTTCCACATTGGTATCTTGTGCCTGTCTTCAGGCTTCCTGTCCAGGTAGGGAACCTTGCCTCATCCCAGCTTGGTCGCTCACCTATCACACTACATTAGATAGGCCCACCCAAGACTATTACTGAGAGTCTTGTGGTCTAATGCAGTGTTTCTGAAATTATAGGTTGGGATCCAAATTGAGTCACAAACATAACTATGATGGGTCACCACATGAGTGTGTAGTAAAATTAGCCAAATTCATCCATCGCAAATTCTGAGGCAAGTGAAACACTGCCCTCTATTTAATATATCACCATGTACCAAACTACAGCTCCATCGACGCATCATGGAGGGCGTTCATTTCAATGGACTGAAAATTAAAAAAAATATTCCAAGTCAACAAGTGAAACAATCAAAATGTGATGACTGACAAGCAAAGATGTGTATAAGACAGGGGGAGAAGGAAGGGGGAGGCAGACGAGCCTGTGAAGTGAAGGGACAGCAGCCCTAAGTTGAAATGTCAAAGTAGAACACTTTTCAAGAGGTTAAGTTATGTTACAGTTTTAGGGATCATTCAGCTAGTTTTTATTAAGTTTATTGAGCAGTTAAAGAAACTGGGGTATTTTGAACTGTTTGAACTACTATTGTATTGTCATCTATCTATCTATCTATCTATCTATCTATCTATCTATCTATCTATCTATCTATCTATCTATCAATGAAGCTCATTTGAACAAAGTTATTAAAAATATGTTATTTAAGAGAAAGTAAACAAACTGCATTCATTTTTTAACTACTTTATTCCTTATCTGGTGCCACAAATCAAGCAGGTTGAGTGATCATTCACGCTGTCTTTTTAAAAAATCTTCATATCCTTGCACCACACCCTAAAAGTTAACTTCTCTCAGCTTTACTAAAGCTTACACCAAGTGTTTACATATGTTTCAAAGGAGACAAAACTTTTACCAGTTATTATATGGCCTTTGTTAGTTGTCTATTTATGGCTTTGATATTATTATGAAAATACTTCTCTTGGTGGGTCCTAGTAGGCTATGTATTTTCTTATTTGGCTCCTCAGATTAAAAAGTTTAAAGGCCGCCAGTCTTACGTATGAAGTACTTCACTCAGATCCGGGAGAATAATCAATCCATATTTGTATCAATGTTAACCATAAATCATTAACTATATTAACTACACTTTCTGTGCTACAGTAAAATCTAAAGGTCTGGAGATGTTATTTGCTCAGGCTCACATAATAAAGTGCATACATATACATTGTTAAACTCGCTTAATCAGGTTCAGGGTCACATGGAGCTGCAGCCTATCTTCACTGCACTGGCTATTAAGAAAGAAAAAAAAAAAACACTGGATGGGGTGGGGTGATCTATCCACTGCAGGACCCACTTGTGCACACACACAGACATACACACAAAACACACCCTGATGAATAGCATGTCTTTGGGAGCAAAACACACACAGACAAACTCCATGGGCGATAACCAAGAGTAGAATCTGAACGAAGGGCACTGGATCAGTGAGGCAGTAGCACTTGCCTAGATGTTTTCTTTAGTGACTTACCATACCGATCAATATCACAAACATATTAATGGGCATAGCCACGCCAAAGGGTGAGTACAGGCATATAAAGTTGGTCACACAGCCATTCAATACAATACAATACAATCTCAATACATCAATAAACTTACACATGTACGTGATTTGATACGCTCCGCAACTTGACTGGTTTAAATGGCATCTTCCCATAGTGAATATATCCCAATATGCTTTGCAGATGCTTACAGTCTGAGCGCTAGCAGGTAAAATGACTCAGTCAGGATCGCACAAGTCCGTAATGCTTTGCAATCCAATGCTTAACCTAACTGTTGTATAGATGGCCTTAATTTTCTGTTCGCTTTGACTGCTATTATTTTGAGAATTAAAATGTACATACTGCACTTTAATCTTGTCTCTTTATTTGGTATGTCTTGTCTTAAACCGGTTTATTAAAGTCCATTACTCCAATACCGGAAAAACTGCCACAGTCTTAAATAATAACCACTACGGGGACAGTGCTGATCCTATCGCACATCTTTGATTAGAATTCATGACGGAAAGCAATGCACTTTTGTAAGCTTAAAGAGCTTATAGATAAGAGAAGCCTGTCGTTGCTACGTGTCGTTTGTTTTACACGCTTCTGAAGATGGCGCAACTGTCTTTGACCACCAGATGGCGCTGTGCTCTTGAATTCGTGATTGGCTGTTGGCCACCTCGGAGAACACTTTAATGTTACCAATGTCCCCTTTAATTTCAGTAGACACCCGTAACTGTTGATTTAATGATTTATTTTGGTTAATATGTCAAACATGTCCCAGACTAATAATTTGTCATTTTCTAATCAGTTTTTCACAGGTTTATTCAGCAACTTTCTTCTTCTGCTGCTGCTCACGGTCGCCGTCGTGGTGTTAAGACCTCAGGTAAGAATTGTCCTTCACCTCGAGTGGCTTGCTGTCGCCTCACTGCTCCTATTGGGATCTTGATTCAGCCCTTTTTGTTGCTGTCACGTAAATTCTTCTTCTAATAATATTACATATAGAGAAATATTTCAAACAAAATACGAAAATGAAGTACCGTGAAATGTTGCAAAAGTGGCAACATGAAATGTGACTATAAGTAATTAAACATGTCATGAAATATATTTACTGTTGCTTATTCCTTTATGTATTTATTTATATCAGTGAAACCGCAAGCAACATGAACAATCACCTTCACTCGTCAAAGTTAAGCGGGCGGGCTCTAGCGAGTACTATGCTTTGATTGATGCAATCGTCGGCAGAGTGGGCATAAACCCATGGTGTTCCAATACCACTTTTACAGCAAACACTTCAGATACAAACTCTTAATGATTCTTAGTTTCTTGAATCAAAGTTGCCGCTTCGCGCAGTCAGTCTGGGAAGCTTTTTCTTGCCCTTGTATCCAACGCGCACAGTCATAACTCTGAGCATGCGCATGAGCCGCAGGATTCCTACGTTAAGGGTGATTCGCCAATCAAAAAATAGGACTCGCTGGAGTCCACCCTCTCACGTTTGAAGTATGAAAGCGACTGTTTTCATTTCATGTTATGTGCAGTGCCACTTACTGTAAATAAATAAATAAAATAGATTTTGTGACACATTTACAATACTCTCATTTCATGTTGCTATTATTTATCGTCACGTTTCACTGTACCTTTATTTATTTGCGCATTTATTTATTGAACTAATTTTGCCCGAAATATCTCTCTATCGCTATGGCTACAGCAAACCTTATGACTACTTTTGCCCTAATCTCAATGGATGCTCCTACCTTTTCCCTTTACGCCAATCAGTTTCCACGTCTGTCTCGTTCGGCTCTCCCTGGGGTACTTGCTGAAGCCTTGCAACGCAAGCATTCACAGCACGCCTTGCTGTCAGTTTCAGTCGTCCAGTGACGTCAGCGATTGGGGCTGGGCTGAGGCGCTTGCGCAATGATGCAGCTCCGCGGTACCTGCCTTACAACAGACTCTTGATTATTTCTACTCTTGTCAGAAAATGGATGGGCGCTCGAAGTGCTGTTTGTGGTAAGGCAACGTGCTCAAGAAATTGGATACATGACGAGGTCCTTTATCTTCTGCCTTCTGTTCACAGATTTTAATTAGGATCAATCAAAATACTGACATGGTATAGTATAATAAGGAGCGTGGGACAATCTAAGGAAACAAAGTGGCTGCATTGAGAAAATGTAGTGGCATCCATAGCCTGAAATCAGTAATATTCATCCATCCATCCATCCATCCATTATCCAACCAGCTACATCCTAACTACAAGGTCACGGGGGTCTGCTGGAGCTAATCCCAGCCAGCACAGGGCACAAGGCAGGAAACAAACCCCGGGCAGGGCGCCAGCCCACCACAGTCAGTAATATCATATTACTTTAAGATTGTTCCTGCCTTACGCCACATGATGGCTGGGATAGACTCCAGCCACCCCCTTGACACTAGTCTGAATTATGAGGGTTAGAAAATGACATGATGTGACCTTATATAGCGCCTATTGTCTAAGCTGGCTGGTGTCAAAACTTTTGCAGGGAACTATGACTGTATTTTGGAGTTTGGGGTTAGTTTCAGTCATTATCTTTTATTGTCTATTTTCCTTTTGCCACTGTAAATGTCTAATTTGATGCATTATGAATGATTTGAGCCAACAATGCTATATCATTTTAGTTATTTCATATTATAGGTTTGATTTTCCCTTTGTTTTGCAATATTTAAAAAGATATACAAGTTTTTTTTTTATAATGCTGTTAAGATGGCCCTGGTTACCATTGGTCACGTCAGAGAAATGTGCTGGCCATGGTTTAATTTTTTTTTTTTTTGCTTATGAAAAGGTGTTCTACACCTTTGATTGACTATTGATTATATTGTAATTCAATGATAGTCTTAACCTTAATTTACTGTCTGAGCCCCCTGCCCCATGTGCATAATGCACAAAGCTTTCACTACTGACATCTACAGTATGTGACCCCCCAGTGGTCTCACTTTTCATTCATTGATCAGAAATAAAGAAACATTTCTTTGCATACCTTGCAGTGGTGATGACTGCTGAAAGATACTATACTTAAAATAGAGTAGTTCATTGAAACTGTGGGGGCACAGTATGCCAGTATAGTCATACAAACTTACTTTTTAATATTCTGTAGGCCTGGCATCTTAACCCATGGGTTTAGCCTTGTGACTGAGGAAGCTTGGATAGGTTTTCACATCTATCTATCTATCTACAGTGGTGTGAAAAACTATTTGCCCCCTTCCTGATTTCTTATTCTTTTACATGTTTGTCACACAAAATGTTTCTGATCATCAAACACATTGAACCATTAGTCAAATATAACACAAGTAAACACAAAATGCAGTTTTTAAATGATGGTTTTTATTATTTAGGGGGAAACAAAATCCAAACCTACATGGCCCTGTGTGAAAAAGTAATTGCCCCCTTGTTCAAAAATAACCTAACTGTGGTGTATCACAGCTGAGTTCAATTTCCGTAGCCACCCCCAGGCCTGATTACTGCCACACCTGTTTCAATCAAGAAATCACTTAAATAGGAGCTGCCTGACACAGAGAAGTAGACCAAAAGCACCTCAAAAGCTAGACATCATGCCAAGATCCAAAGAAATTCAGGAACAAATGAGAACAGAAGTAATTGAGATCTATCAGTCTGGTAAAGGTTATAAAGCCATTTCTAAAGCTTTGGGACTCCAGCGAACCACAGTGAGAGCCATTATCCACAAATGGCAAAACATGGAACAGTGGTGAACCTTCCCAGGAGTGGCCGGCCGACCAAAATTACCCCAAGAGCGCAGAGACGACTCATCCGAGAGGTCACAAAAGACCCCAGGACAACGTCTAAAGAACTGCAGGCCTCACTTGCCTCAATTAAGGTCAGTGTTCACGACTCCACCATAAGAAAGAGACTGGGCAAAAACGGCCTGCATGGCAGATTTCCAAGACGCAAACCACTGTTAAGCAAAAGAACATTAGGGCTCGTCTCAATTTTGCTAAGAAACATCTCAATGATTGCCAAGACTTTTGGGAAAATACCTTGTGGACTGATGAGACAAAAGTTGAACTTTTTGGAAGGCAAATGTCCCGTTACATCTGGCGTAAAAGGAACACAACATTTCAGAAAAAGAACATCATACCAACAGTAAAATATGGTGGTGGTAGTGTGATGGTCTGGGGTTGTTTTGCTGCTTCAGGACCTGGAAGGCTTGCTGTGATAGATGGAACCATGAATTCTACTGTCTACCAAAAAATCCTGAAGGAGAATGTCCGGCCATCTGTTCGTCAACTCAAGCTGAAGCGATCTTGGGTGCTGCAACAGGACAATGACCCAAAACACACCAGCAAATCCACCTCTGAATGGCTGAAGAAAACAAAATGAAGACTTTGGAGTGGCCTAGTCAAAGTCCTGACCTGAATCCAATTGAGATGCTATGGCATGACCTTAAAAAGGCGGTTCATGCTAGAAAACCCTCAAATAAAGCTGAATTACAACAATTCTGCAAAGATGAGTGGGCCAAAATTCCTCCAGAGCGCTGTAAAAGACTCATTGCAAGTTATCACAAACGCTTGATTGCAGTTATTGCTGCTAAGGGTGGCCCAACCAGTTATTAGGTTCAGGGGGCAATTACTTTTTCACACAGGGCCATGTAGGTTTGGATTTTTTCTCCTAAATAATAAAACCATCATTTAAAACTGCATTTTGTGTTTACTTGTGTTATATTTGACTAATGGTTAAATGTGTTTGATGATCAGAAACATTTTGTGTGACAAACATGCAAAAGAATAAGAAATCAGGAAGGAGGCAAATAGTTTTTCACACCACTGTATCTAAAACAATTCACATAGTCAGTCCCTGGACTATTTTATATAGCACCTTTAATAACGTACAGCACAAGCTGATGCTCATGATTGTACTAAAAATGGTGGTGCAACAGAAGGCAGTCATCTTTTTAGCATGGCACCTCTGTGAGCACACACAGTCAATAAGTAACACAGGTGCTCTTTACTCTGCCTCTCTAGATTTTCAGCACTATCAGAGGTCAGTTTGGCAGCCATCTGTTACCTGATGAAGAGAACAGCGACTTTGCGGACATTGTGCAGAGTCAGGTATGGTCACGTCACTTTATTTTCCTTCTGTGTGGCCACAGTGTTTTAAATTCAGTAGAATGGAGGGAGGTTCCTTTTTAAATATTTGTCTTTTCTATTTTTTTTTTCCAACAGTTAAAATGCTGTGGTATGGACAATGGTTATAAAGACTGGGGAGAGTCAATTCCAGTTTCTTGCAGATGTCCCGTGATAAACGATCCCTCGCAGTGCATCAGTGTGGGATACCAGTCAGTGTACAAACAGGTGGGTCATGTGACTGAGGCTTACATTTGGAGTGTTTGTCAAGTTCATCTGAAGTTAGTGCTGGATCCTACGGAAGCTTATTAGGGCCACGGGTGAAAAAAAAAATACGGACACAGTAAAGAAAAAAAAAAAACCTAAATGTCGACATGTTGACTTTATTCTCGACATTTCCACTTTATTCTCGCCATTTATGTCGAGATTAAAGTCGACATTTACACTTTATTCTATTGTTCATTTTGTCAGTAGAATGTCGCAAACTAAACATCTTAAAATGAATGTTCAATTTACTAGATTTTCTCAAACCCCTTCATTAATTAATGTAGCACATTAAATGCTTTATATTAAGTGTTCCCCGACCCAGTTTTTAATCTCTATGCGTTTCTTCAACTGACTTCCTCTTGCACTGTGAGGCGCAGACAGCGATCGCCGCACATTGACTTCATGATATTCTGCTCTAAGAAAATTCAGAATACTAAGATAAATACGTGATATCTTCTTCACGATGAAATGCATTGAAGCATGTATTAAACATGGGTGGCGGGGGGCACGGTGGCGTGGCTGTGGTGCTGCTCCCTTGCATTAAGGGGTCCCCAGTTGTACGTTCAGTGTAGAGAACTTTATGGCGGGTGTGACGAGGCTCCAAAAAACTGGATATATGAATGGGTATCGCACTGGTTTAACTGGAATATATGGGTTCGTGATGTGGTGGTCGGAGACACGAACACAGAATTCAATGGATGTTCTTCTGAGCGGGCTTTCTTTATTACATGCGCGCTGTCTCTATCTGACGTACTAAACCTCCAGTTCCAATCCATGTTTTTTCTTTCTGCACATAACCAATCACCACACGATAAACGTCTTTGTGAAATTAGAACAAGTTATAAACCTAGACCACGGAGTGTTCAGAACTTAAAATGTATTAAAGCATATGGGGGCACGGTGGCGTGGTGGTTGCACTGCTGCTTCGCAGCAAGGGGGTCCCGGGTGTTCCCTGCCTTGAGTTTGCATGGTTTTCTGGTGGTTCTACTCGGCGTGTTTCAGTTTCCTTTCAAAGACATGTAGGATGTGGGGTTTTGTTATGTATTATTGACCCTGCTACTTTATGTGTTGCACGTATTCACCCTGCGATGTGTTGGCGTCTCATTCAGGATTTACTCCTGCCTCGCACAAGATGCTTGCTGGGATGGGCGCAACCCTGAATGGATGGCATAATTAAACATGTATAATAAAGATTTTTTTTTTAATTTCTGAAAACTCCATTCCAGCAAGCACCGTGCCCCCACATGCTTTAATAATTTAAAGTTCTGAACACTCCGTGGTCTAAGTTTATAACTAGTTTTAATTTCACAAAGACGTTTATCTTGTGGTGATTGGTTATGTGCAGAAAGAAAAAGCAAGGATAGAAACTGGAGGTTTAGTACGTCAGATAGAGACAGCACGCATGCAATAAAGAAAGCCCGCTCAGAAGAACATCCATTTAATCCTGTGTTCGTGTCTCCGACCCACCAAGCCCAATATTTACACAATATTTAAGTTAAACCTGTGCGATACCCATTCATATATCCAGTTTTTGGGACTTTGCACTACACTGAACATACAACTGGGGACCCCTTAATGCAAGGGAGCAGCTCTATAGCCACGCCACCGTGCCCAACCCCGCCACCCATGTTTAATACATGCTTTAATGCATTTCATCGTGAAGAAGATATCACGTATTTATCTTAGTATTCTGAATGTTCTTAGAGCAGAATATCATGAAGTCAATGTGCGGCGATCGATGTCTGCGCCTGTCAATGCAAGAGGAAGTCAGTTGAAGAAGCGCATAGAGATTAAAAACTGGGTCGGGGAACACTTAATATAAAGCATTTAATGTGCTACATTAATTAATGGCGGGGTTTGAGAAAATCTAGTAAATTAAACATTCATTTTAAGATGTTTAGTTTGCGGCATTCTACTGACAAAATAAACAATAGAATAAAGTGTAAATGTCGACTTTAATCTCGACATAAATGGCGAGAATAAAGTGGAAATGTCGAGAATAAAGTCAACATGTCGACTTTAATCTCGACATTTAGATTTTTTTTTCTTCGCTGTGTCCGTATTTTTTTTTTTTTCACCGAGGCCCTAATACGCTTCCGTAGGATCCACTATCATTGTCGGGCAAATTTTCTAGGGGCGCCGCGAAAACATTTGTAAAATATTTAAAATTGCTAGTGTTTTTGAACTTTTGGTTAATTAAAAAGATAATGTTTTAAAAATATATTTTATGTTGGAAAAACAGATAACGGTTAATCAGATTGTTAAATAAATGTA
The DNA here is from genome assembly GCF_016835505.1 of Polypterus senegalus. Taxonomy (NCBI): domain Eukaryota; kingdom Metazoa; phylum Chordata; class Cladistia; order Polypteriformes; family Polypteridae; genus Polypterus; species Polypterus senegalus. The sequence continues at coordinate 154,096,749 of NC_053161.1, forward strand.
TTTATTTTGAATGCAAGTAAAATTTTTCGCTGTTCACCATTCATCATAATATCAACACCAGCGGAGTCAAAAACACATCTCGTGAGACTTAAAAAATCTCGTTGTTAGAAGATCTCGCTCACTGTACGGATAGAAGAAGGCGGAGCAAATATAGAACGCAAAAATACGAACGCTACATTTCGGCTGTTGCCGACGAGAGAGTATCGCTTTAGCTGCAGCTCTCACCACTTATTATTGGTATTAGTATTACTATGGAAAAATTAACCTTATTTTCGCTCTGAAACCGCTGACCAACACAGTAAACTTTGTAAACTCAGTGACCTTTTCCAGTTCTTTGTGGTGAAAAACATTTTGTTGTGACGCAAGCATTCGATACTTTCTTGTAATTTAATTCTCAACGATTATCACTCGCTTTTTATTTACGGTAGTTTTATTTAAACTTTATCAAGAAAAATTCATACATAGTTTATTCTCGTCACGACTTTATTTATGGGCAGTCCCTCAGGTGCGCCGCGAAAGAACATTTTTGGACTTAGTGCGCCGCAACTCGAAAAAAGTTGCCTTTCACGCCACTATATACTCGTTGTTATCTTAATTTATATAGTGCCTTTCATGAGAAAGCCTCTCAATCAATGAACATTTTCGTCACAGAATGTATCTTAAAATTCAAGAAAGTTTCTTCTGGTAGCCTTGTAAGACACACTGGTGTGCAAGGCACTATATACAACACTTACTAACTGATTGATGTGCAGTCTGATAAAGGGTCACACAGGGAGGCAGAAGTGAGATTTGCACCTACAACTTAGTGGGCAGCTTGATGGTACCCTGTTGTGTATATGTGTGTGTTGGCATGTCCTCGTGTGAGCGTCAGTGTGTGCACAAGTCCACTTGTGTGAGAATGTGTGTGTGTCTGGACTTGTTTATAAGGGTGGTGGGTGTCTACATGACGTATGTTATGCACAGGACCTGGGAATGGAGATTAGGAGCCAAGAGAGAGCAGGATGGGGCCTAATGGAAGAGACATTTGTGGTCCTAGGCGTGCCTGGATATCCAAGGGTTGTTTAGTTTTGGATGCTGAACTTTCATTCTGTTCAGACCTCCTATAAAACTGAGCCCGTGTGTCCTGATTGTCATTGTGTCTTTGGTCTCCTCATGACGGTGCATAGAATATTCATTTTTTTCCACAAAAAGAAAGTGAGCCTATAGTAGCCAAAGGACCCACTTGAAAGTGATGTCAGTAATAGCGTGCAGCTAAGTAACTAAAAGATTGGACGTCAGACCACAAGGATGCTGACTGGATTCCCATCCATGTCTCTCAACCTGTGGGGCAAGTACCAAAAAAGGGGGCGTGAAGATGTGAAAAAAAAGAAAACAAGAATCGAAAATATGAAAAATACATCTATTGGAACCAAAGCAAATTAACTTAAATTACATTCTGATACTAGAAAAATAAATATAGAGTTAGATAAATGTCGATAAAAGTTAAGTAGGTATAATAAAACTTGTAGCGGTGTATCGGCAGCAAAAAATATAGGAATACATTTTATTAGGGTTTCAAAAAAACGTTAGGGGGCGCAATTAAAACTGTGATGAAAACTCGGGTCGCAGATACTTAAAGGTTGAGAAACACTGGATTACTGTCACCTTTCTGTAGTCCAAACCTAAACAGTCCATCGAAACAGCCACCCTGAATCTTATCAATTGGGCTGACGTTCAAGTGATGAAAGCACCCATCCATAATAGTTTATTTATTTGAAATTGATGTCAATCTCCTTGCTAAACTCAATTCTTTGTGGCAGCAGAACACATTTTTCTATTTTGACCTCCATTTTAAGCCTGCTAGGCTTTAGTCTCACCATCGGTGCACGTCTTTGATCATTTCTTTAGATTTCAAGGTCCCTTTGATGCCACTGTGTGAGAACTTGTGATATAATTTGACAGCTTAGCTACCATCTAAACACGTGAGCTTCATGGACTGAATGGTTTCCTCTCATTTGTCAAATTTATCTTCTCATGTACTTATTACACAGGCACTCGTAGCTGTTGTCTTTGGGCAATATTGAGTGAATAGACGTCTGACGGGTTCTAAACAAAGAATAACGGGGGCTTGACTGACAAGCTTCTTGGCTGATTGCACAGCTTCAGCTTCTGCCCTGCACTTACAGATTGTGCTGGAAATAAATTACAAGAAACAATACAGTGGATTGCAAAAGTATTCGGGCCCCCTTGAACTTTTCCACATTTTGTCACATTACAGCCACAAACATGAATCAATTTAATTGGAATTCCACGTGAAAGACCAATACAAAGTGGTGTACACTTGAGAAGTGGAACGAAAATCATACATGAGTCCAAACTTTTTTTACAAATAAATAACTGCAAAGTGGGGTGTGCGTAATTATTCAGCCCCCTGAGTCAATACTTTGTAGAACCACCTTTTGCTGCAATTATAGCTGCCAGTCTTTTAGGGTATGTCTCTACCAGCTTTGAACATCTAGAGACTGAAATCCTTGCCCATTTTTCTTTGCAAAACAGCTCCAGCTCAGTCAGATTAGATGGACAGCGTTTGTGAACAGCAGTTGTCAGATCTTGCCACAGATTCTCGATTGGATTTAGATCTGGACTTTGACTGAGCCATTCTAACACATGGATATGTTTTGTTTTAAACCATTCCATTGTTGCCCTTGCTTTATGTTTAGGGTCGTTGTCCTGCTGGAAGGTGAACCTCCACCCCAGTCTCAAGTCTTTTGCAGACTCCAAGAGGTTTTCTTCCAAGATTGCCCTGTATTTGGCTCCATCCATCTTCCCATCAACTCTGACCAGCTTCCCTGTCCCTGCTGAAGAGAAGCACCCCCAGAGCATGATGCTGCCACCACCATATTTGACAGTGGGGATGGTGTGTTCAGAGTGATGTGCAGTGTTAGTTTTCCGCCACACATAGCGTTTTGCATTTTGGCCAAAAAGTTCCATTTTGGTCTCATCTGACCAGAGCACCTTCTTCCACATGTTTGCTGTGTCCCCCACATGGCTTGTGGCAAACGGCAAACGGGACTTCTTATGGTTTTCTGTTAACAATGGCTTTCTTCTTGCCACTCTTCCATAAAGGCCAACTTTGTGCAGTGCACGACTAATAGTTGTCCTATGGACAGATTCCCCCACCTGAGCTGTGGATCTCTGCAGCTCATCCAGAGTCACTATGGGCCTCTTGGCTGCATTTCTGATCAGCGCTCTCCTTGTTCGCCTGTGAGTTTAGGTGGACGGCCTTGTCTTGGTAGGTTTACAGTTGTGCCATACTCCTTCCATTTCTGAATGATCGCTTGAACAGTGCTCCGTGGGATGTTCAAGGCTTTAGAAGTCTTTTTGTAGCCTAAGCCTGCTTTAAATTTCTCAATAACTTTATCGCTGACCTGTCTGGTGTGTTCTTTGGACTTCATGGTGTTGTTGCTCCCAATATTCTCTTAGACAACCTCAGAGGCCGTCACAGAGCAGCTGTATTTGTACTGACATTAGATGACACACCGGTGCACTCTATTTAGTCATTAGCACTCATCAGGCAATGTCTATGGGCAACTGACGGCACTCAGACCAAAGGGGGCTGAATAATTACGCACACCCTACTTTGCAGTTATTTATTTGTAAAAAATGTTTGGAATCATGTATGATTTTCGTTCCACTTCTCAAGTGTACACCACTTTGTATTGGTCTTTCACGTGGAATTCCAATGAAATTGATTCATGTTTGTGGCTGTAATGTGACAAAATGTGGAAAAGTTCAAGGGGGCCAAATACTTTTGCTAGCCACTGTATGTTGCTTTGGCTTACAGTTAATGCACTTTACAGAAAGGCACTATATTAATACAAACCAATGCTAGATCATAGAATGAAATTACCAGTGTGCAGTCCAATGGGATTCTTGCTTGCATGCTTGGCACAGACTAATGGCGCTTGAACAACATCATTAAATCCAACATCAGGCCTTTCACACAAGAAACACAAATGCAGGTGTCCGTGCTAGTGGCTGATCAGTAGCCTTATGACCCGAGGATGAGAACTGTCCCTGAATCTAGTTGTGCAAATGCCGGTGGTCCTGCGCAGGGCGTCTGAGGCCTTTAATAGCGCGGTAAGGCAATGCGCTGCCTACAGTATGTCCTGCGCTAAAGGACGCTGAGCTCACCATCGTCTGTAGCACCTTGTGGTCCTCAGCTAAGCAGGTGCTGACTGTTATACTTGTGACCCATGTGTGACCCCCTCCACTCAAGCTGCCATTCTAAAGAGGGCTGCAGCACAATTTAGCCGTCACACCAGTGCAAATGGCCATTACATCATTTTTCATACATTCTCCATGTTTTATTACATTAAGGCCTCTCTGATCCCCCCTGGGTGTTTAGGTATACTGAGCTCTTCTAAAATTATTTATACATAAAGGGACAAATTACTGCAAACCCGTAACATTAATCAGTGCTCAGGGAGCTCGAATGGACTCTGCGGTGCATTAGAGGGAGCGCATTTCAGCATGAAGTCAAGGCCAAAATGAAGGGAAATGTCTCGGGGTGGTGGGACAAATCCAGACATAAATGGAAGATAAGCTAATAATTCAGATGGGATAACTGTGTCCTGTGGTGGCAGGGGCGGGGGGGATTGGGGGGGTAGTTTGGTGCGATGCAAGTCAGGAAAATGTCACGGAGTCATCTGGAAAACAATATTTTGTGATCTCCTTTATCTATTCAGCTTTAGTTTATGCAGAAGCTGAGCGCTATGTGTGCTATGGGGGTTGAGTGTTTTGTTGTATTTTGATTTATCAATGACCACAGAATTAGGTTTGTTGGATAATGCCATGTCATCAATTCTTCTCAATTTCTTTAGAGCACTAATAGCAGACATTGCCGTATTTATGAATGCCAGTTTCCACCACTAAAAAATAAAAGTTGTGCTAAATAATATAGTCAATTTTGTAAAAGTGCCATCATTAAAGTGATGTTACATTATCCTAAGACATGATGATGCAATTAAACAATAATCAAGTATTAATAATGAGAATCAAAGCTTGTCCTTAATGAAATAGTACCTTGGTATTTAAGATACAGCTTACAACTACTATGAGACGGTGCGTAGCAATTACAACATGCATATCTTGTTAGTATGACTCTTGTGATAACAGTCAGTCAGTCATTACTCAGCCTGCTATATCCTAACACAGGGTCATGGGGGTTTACTGGTGCCAATCCCAGCCAACAAAACACAACACAAATCCCTGCACAGGGCGCCAGCCCACCGCAGGACACACACACACACACTCACACACCAAGCACACACTAGGGACAATTTAGGATCACCAATGCATCTAACCTGCATGTCTTTGGACTGTGTGAAGAAGCCGGAGCACCAGGAGGAAACTCACACAGACACGGGGAGAACATGCAAACTCCATGCACGTGAACCCAGGTCTCCTTACTGCGAGGCAGCAGTGCGACCACTGCGCCACCGTGCTGCCCCACTTTATTTGTTCCAAGAAGAAAGTGTGGCTTTTTACAGTGGCTCAATAAGTAAATAAACAAATACTATAACAAATAAATACACACAAGAACTATTAAAAAGAAAAAACACGTCTTACTTGGCTAAAGATGAAAGGAGGAATTCTAGCCACGGTGATGCTTTGCGTAGACATATTGCTGTATATAAAGGAGCTCCACTAGCGTTTCCTGACCCACTTCTGCTGAATGATTCATTGTCTGAAAGTCCTCAGTGTAGGTGTGTCAGACTGAGGATGTGCAGCATTGTTCATAATGGCACTCAGTTTTGTTTTATTTCTTTCATCCATTATGACCTCCAGGGTGTCCAGAGCACATCTTATCACAAGAGTCTGCCTTTTTAATTAACGTGTTGATTTGGTGGGCCACTCTTGAGGGGATGTTAACAGCCTATCACACAACAGAGTGTAAAAAAATCCCACTGGCCATCACAGAGTTACAGAAGATGTGAAGGATGTCACTTCTCACATTAAAGGAGCGCAGATTGTGTGCTCCAGTGTTGCTCACCTCTGGAGCTGGATGGTATTGAAGGCACTGCAGAAATCAAAAAACAGAATCCTCACAGTGATTTATCCATTTGAGATTAAGCCTTATGGAGCAGATAGACAACCTCCACTCCACTCCAGGTAGAGAATTCCACTCCACTCCTTGTGTAGCAGATAGATAATTCCTTCACTCCAATCTTTGTCTAATAGGGAAACTGCAGTTGGCCCAGGGTTCAGGGCCTTTTCTGTTTATTTATTTATCTATCAATTTATAGTTCCTTTGATATCAACCCATCGTGATAATGAAATAATGCTGTAATTACAAGAAATATTGTTATGTACCAGACATTGGGATATATATATATATATATATATATATATTCATGGCATTCGTAGTCTGAATCACAATCTGATTGTATGGGTGGTTACAATCAGATTGTGATTCAGATTACAAATGTCATGAATGTAATTACCCCGATCTACATGCTGTCAAATAAACGAACCACACGCCATGGCGCAACGTTAAGAGACTTCACCTCTGACACTGACATCTGAGGTTCGATCCCCAAGAGGGGGTGCAGTGAGTGTACACCTGATGAGCCCAGAATTAGGGTGAAACACGTGTCGCGTGCTCTTTGCATTATTTGACAGTAAACTATATATATATATATATATATATATATATATATATATATACAGGTATATATATATATATATATATACAGGTATATATATATATATATATATATGGCTGTGTGCATTCTTTCATGTTGTAGGTCTGAGCTTGTGTTCCCTAAAGTGACTCCTGACTTTTGCTCCAATGTCACTCCTCAATTCCTTTTTTCTTTCAGTCTTGCAGCATTCCTTTATTTGAAGTGATTGGTAAAGCTTCATTTATCATTTTTGGATTCACTGTGGGATTCTCAGTTATTGCGGTAGGAACATTTTTCTGTTATTTAAAAATTTATTAGGGTTAATGACAATTCAATATTTAATATATTCTAAAATGTTAGTTTTACACTGACCTGACTATTTATTTAGCTGCCTTATGGCTGTTAAGAATCACAGACTGAAACAGATGAACCGTATTAAAATCTGTTTGCTTCCATGTTTTGCTTGTATATGTTTTGTGTATGTGTTTTTTTTTCTGAATTTATTATACTTTTCAGTAAAACTGACTCAATGGACACTGCTATTTGTAGGTGTATGTGCATAATGGAGTGCACTGCTTCTGTATTTCATTGCAAGGTGTCACCTGTTGGTTGCACTTCAAACTGTGGTAGCCAGCGGTGTGTCCTTATGTCACTTACTGCTAGGCAACAAGGCCGTAAACAAAGGCTTTGTTTGTGTTAGGAGGGAAAAGAGATTAACAGGCTCACACTCGCAAGCCCTTGAAGCCCACTTCAAAATGAGACCTTAACTTTATTCATTTATGTATGTCATTTTGGGGTTTTCTTTATAGTTATACTTGAATATATTAAATAGCATAATGAGCTCAATAGATTGAAGTCTACTTTTTAAGTGTGAATGAAATGGAATTGAACCTGCCACATCTGTCAGGGACTCTTTCTGCCTTCTTCTTCTCACACTGCTGTTCTCTGCGTTTCCCTTGCAGTTGATCGGAATGGTGCTCTCCATCACCCTGCTGTGGCAACTTCACAGGCAAACCTCCACTATTCAGCTGGACCCACCCAAATATTCTGAAATTGCATCAATTCCTGATTACAAAATGAATCTGCTTCCCTTTCCGGATATGCGATACAGTCCTTAAATTATTTCTCTTGCCTTGATGGACATAAATTGACTGGCAGTGACTTTTGTTTTAATAAATTTGTGCTTTTTAGACATTCTTAGGAATTGTAAGAACTTGTTTTCTTCTTTATTTCTGTGCATCTAGGTAATTAAGAGGGTCCACAACAAGAACTTTTACTTAACAGCTCTAGGGATGTTTTATACCAAGGGTGTCGAACTCCAGGCCTGGTGGGCCACAGTGGCTGCAGCTTTTCATTCTAACCCTTTTCCTAATCACTAACCAGTTTTCACTGTTAATTAACTCCTTTTCCCTTCATTTTAATAGCCCTGTGTTTAAGGATTCAGTCCTCCGAATTGATTCCTTTCTTCATTAAATGACAGCCAAACAGAAATGAGACGTGAAACGAGCCAACAGAGGACCAGCTAAACTGGGATTTCAAACTCCAACCAATTTCATTCCAACCAATCACTTAATGAGAACCCGATTCTTGCTGTTAGTTAAACACGTTATTTAATTCCATAGCCTGTTGCTGTTCTCATTCTGCCACAGCAGACATTCCCAAAACTGTTGGATTTTCTGTTTTTCTAAGATCACCATCAAGATGTTTTGGTGACCTGAGAGATCAGCCTTACTGAGACGTTCACCTTTCTTTATTTTCAGATATTGTGTGATGGGCACAGGTGAGCTGGTCATGTGGCAGCTCATTTTGTGTCTCATTATTGTTTGGCTGCTGATTAAGGAAAAAGAAACAACTAAGGGGTCGGTGTCAAGTTAATTATAATTAAGGCAAAAGAAGTTAATTTGCAGCAAAAACAGGTCGCTAATGAAGAAGATGGTTAGAATGAAAACCTGCAGCCACTGCTCCCTCCAGGAACAGAGTTTGACACCCATGTCTTATAGTATGTGTGTGCGACTGTGGAATATCCCTCCATCCCTACCACATTCATCCATTGATCAGACAAGTCACTTTCTACATCCTCCTTCTCTCAGTCCATTCCTCCATCCATCCAGCTCTCTATATACATTTACATTTATTTGCTTATCAGACACTTTTATCCAAAACAATCTATAAAACATGTCAATATAATCGAGTAACATTAGTCAGGATACAAGTGTTACAGGACAGGTTACAAGATTGATCACCACAAGATGTTGAGCTTAAAACAAAATATAAGTGAGTTACCATTCCTAGGTTACCAAACCCAATGTCACCAAGCAAAAGAGATGGATGGAAGTGGCAGCTCATTCCACCAGCTAGGAGCTAAACATGGAAAGAGCCTGGACTCAGAGACTTCATACCAGATCTGAGTGAATGAGAAGGAGCACGGGACCCTACAATTTTCTCCATTATATATAAATGACACTGACTACTCTCTAGGCAAGCATCATGGATTGGAATTTAATATGTGCTACTACAGGGAGTCATCTTCAGATGGTTGACCACCAGACATGCTGATGCATTTTAAATGCAATGCAGGGACTTGGTAACCCATGTCAGTATTCCTACCAGCAGAGAGTTGCAGTAGTCCAGACGAGACAAAACCAATGCCTGGACCACCAGTTGTGCTGCATACTCAGTCAGATACGGTCTGATCTTATCTTGTGGATGTTTTATAGAGAAGACTAGGGGGCTTTGCCCATTGCTTGCTTCACACGCCAACCCCTTCCCACCACATACTCATCACCTATGACCATATACAGTATTTGAACTCTTTTTGCTTTTACCTTTTCATCAATATCATATTGAATTTTGATTCTGTGTTTGGAATTACATCGTGAAAACGCAACGTATAACTGCCCATGAGTGAATATCGTTTCTTTCTCTCTACAAGAAATGTGTCTGACAATAGCATTCACACAAATGAGAAATGATTTCTCTCACTGGATTTCACTTTCACCAAACAACAAATCTTTTAATTCTCATTGATGCGCCTCTCCATTAGGAAGAAAGACTACATTTTTTTTTTCCCTGATGGAAACATGAATTAGACGATCTACAAGTCTCCGACTTAAAGTTTAAATCTGAACAATATATTTGATCTCTTTTCGCTGTTCCGTTATTTCACCGAGTAATAATTTCCATTTGTTTGTGCTAATGCGATCTTTACTATCCTTTTTTTGAGACTTTTGAATTTTCGTACTTCCATTATCTCTAACCTGCTCTGCATGTGTATCGTGCCAATGTTTTTGAATACTTTATGACGTTCTAATTTGTCATCTACTCTTTGTCTTTTATTTCTGGCCCCATGCGTGGTTACATCTCTTGGCACAAAGTCTCATCTCACGGGACTTGAAAGTGTCCCTCTGAGAAAATCACATCTCATCTCCTTCCAACCTTCCAAGATTTTATTTTATAATAGAGGGATGTAGCAATATGGCCCTTGAAGGAGAGCTGGTCATTAATTATCACCCCAAAGTTGCAAACGGACTTGGTGGGTGTTAGCAATAATGAGCTGAGCTTTATGAACTTCTGAATTGAACTCCTTCATTATGAAATACAGATGAGATTTTATCAGGTATTTATAATGCAAAAGTGAGTTTATCCCATAACATAAGAGAGGAAAGAAACTAATTAATATGTATCACATCAATACTCACTAGCAAAGAAAAAAGATCTGAACTCCTTTCTCAGACATGCTTAATCCAATTTATGGTTATACAGAACTAGAGACTATTCCAGCAGTAGGCAGGAAAAAGCCTGGGTGAGGATGCCAGTCCATGATAGACACCACCTACACACACACACACACACACGCATCAACATTACCACTAACCCCAATGTCTATGATGAGTGTCCTGTCACAAAGTCCCAGGGAGTAAAGTAGATCATTTTTCAGGGGATAAATAATTAAAGTTGTTACTAAGATTTGTTAAATTAATCACCAAAATCTTTTAAGGATAAAACCAAAGTCATGATTGAAACAAAAGAACATTCTAATTCAGACTCTTTCCCTAAATGTTTTTTTTTTTTTGCAAATTGCTTGAGTGTTACTCGCTCACAGGGTCTTTTCATTTGCCTAGTAATCACACAGGGTCATACTCTCCAATGTTACAAGTCATTTTTCTGAGTTTTTATACATTCTTTGCTTTGCACCCTAAACCCCACCCTCCGTTAACCTATCGGTTATAGGGGAGGAGTTAAAGCTTTAGATTCGTCAAGAAATTTCGATCTCCGGTTTTCGATGGATCTCGATGTTTTAGGGTGCTCTGATACCACAAACATTGATATCTCAATGATGGGTGTATGTCACAGTGTCTTGAGGATGGTCTATAGCTAAAACGACTGGATGGAAAAATACCACTTAAGCCTGTTATGAGATGATGATGTGCGGAGTAGTTTTTGAGTCAAATCATGCAAGGGAAAGAGGCACTCTAGAGGAACCCTCACATACCATAATTCTGCAATTAATTAGGATTCTTCTCGTCAATTGCTATCATAATGACCTATTTTATGATGAGAAAGATCAGCATCAGAGCGGTAAATAATTACTGAACTGTTAGATAGTAACAGATAACTTGGTTCTGAGGGCGCAAAGCCTACTGACACTCACGTCTAAATTATTTTGTATTGATTCTGATAATTAGACACTACTTTTTGGAGTTGTTTGAGTTGTTGAATTTGATTCTGGCATCCACTTGTTGCGATTCTCCTTCATTTTGATGGTTAAATAAGTTTTAGACACTTGCTTTTCATGCTTGCTGCCATTCTGGAGCTCCCGCCATTAGGGTAAAGGTACCTGTTGTTAGGGTTGTGTCCACTGATGTAAAGACATGATGCAATGGGTTAAAAGGTTTTCCTTTTGCAACCACACTTTTAAATTTATTGTTTCAGTAAATTTTGCTTAATGACTCTCTTTGACTTTGTTTTTTAATCATGAATTTTGGCATTGATGCTCATAGTTTTTGATCTCCTGCTTTTGTCACGTTTTTGGCTTTCGTCTAATGTTCTGGCTCACTCTCAATCCCGGTCTGCTTGCAGAAAAAACAATCATGAGTTCTAAAATTGTACCATCCAAAGAAACAAGCATTACAAAATGGCAGCATGCTGTTATGTTGGTTATTTTTATTTGTTTATCTCAGGGTCAGGGATTAGGGTAGGGTTAGGATTAGGATCTGTGCTGCAGGCACAAGTAGTGTTTAGTGCCGTGCTTTGGTCTGCGGTGGCCATTGAGCCCAGCAGCCCTGCTAACGGGTAATGAATTGTGTCCTGTTGAAGTTTGGGGGCTGGGAAAAGTTTGTACTTAGCAGAACCAGGCACTGTTAGCTTCTTTGTGGACATGTTTTGGTTTTTATCTCTCTACATGTTTCTGCTGTGATTTTTTTTTTTCAATTTTTCTAGTTTAAAATGTTACTATTGTACCCATTTTTAGTAAATTACATGTTTAGATTCAAAATTAATTTTAGAGTAGCTTCACAAAACTGCATGATGTTTTGCTCATCACTTTTTTCACTATTTGTTCGTTAGAAGGTGTTAATAAAGTTGAAATGTGTATGACATGATATGTGTTAATTACACCTTTTATTTCAGCAAAACCTCAAGTATTTTAAGGATATGCATTAGAGTTTTGAGTCCTGATGTAATTAATAGATGGTCAAATGCCTAAACTGTATGTACAGTGGATTCAGAAGGGGGTTAGACCCCTTCATTTTCTGCACACTTGAAGATGTCATTTTAAATGGATGCATTTGCGATTTTTGCCCAATAAGTTACAACAGGGGTCCTCAATCACGGTCGGAGGGCCGCAGTGACTACAAGTTTTCATTCCAGCTAGTGTTCTAATTAGAACTCGCTGATAATGAAATTTGGTATTCAGCTATTTGCATTGTTAGCACTTTCATTCGTCAAAGAGAACTTTTAGTTACAAACCGGATTCCAAAAAAGTTGGGACACTATACAAATCGTGAATAAAAACTGAATGCAATGATGTGGAGGTGCCAACTTCTAATATTTTATTCAGAATAGAACATAAATCACGGAACAAAAGTTTAAACTGAGAAAATGTATCATTTTAAGGGAAAAATATGTTGATTCAGAATTTCATGGTGTCAACAAATTCCAAAACAGTTGGGACAAGGCCATTTTCACCACTGTGTGGCATCTCCCCTTCTTCTTACAACACTCAACAGACGTCTGGGGACCGAGGAGACCAGTTTCTCAAGTTTAGAAATAGGAATGCTCTCCCATTCTTGTCTAATACAGGCCTCTAACTGTTCAATCGTCTTGGGCCTTCTTTGTCGCACCTTCCTCTTTATGATGCGCCAAATGTTCTCTATAGGTGAAAGATCTGGACTGCAGACTGGCCATTTCAGTACCGGATCCTTCTCCCTACACAGCCATGATGTTGTGATTGATGCAGAATGTGGTCTGGCATTATCTTGTTGAAAAATGCAGGGTCTTCCCTGAAAAAGATGACGTCTGGATGGGAGCATATGTTGTTCTAGAACCTGAATATATTTTTCTGCATTGATGGTGCCTTTCCAGACATGCAAGCTGCCCATGCCACACGCACTCATGCAACCCCATACCATCAGAGATGCAGGCTTCTGAACTGAGCGTTGATAACAACTTGGGTTGTCCTTGTCCTCTTTGGTCCGGATGACATGGCGTCCCAGATTTCCAAAAGAACTTGAATCGTGACTCGCCTGACCACAGAACAGTCTTCCATTTTGCCACACTCCATTTTAAATGATCCCTGGCCCAGTGAAACGCCTGAGCTTGTGGATCTTGCTTAGAAATGGCTTCTTCTTTGCACTGTAGAGTTTCAGCTGGCAAGGCGGATGGCAAGTGGATTGTGTTCACTGACAATGGTTTCTGGAAGTATTCCTGAGCCCATTCTGTGATTTCCTTTACAGTAGCATTCCTGTTTGTGGTGCAGTGTCGTTTAAGGGCCCGGAGATCACGGGCATCCAGTATGGTTTTACGGCCTTGACCCTACGCACAGAGATTGTTCCAGATTCTCTGAATCTTCGGATGATGTTATGCACAGTTGATGATGATGATGATGATAGATGCAAAGTCTTTGCAATTTTTCGCTGGGTAACACCTTTCTGATATTGCTCCACTATCTTTCTGCGCAACATTGTGGGAATTGGTGATCCTCTACCCATCTTGGCTTCTGAGAGACACTGCCACTCTGAGAAGCTCTTTTTATACCCAATCATGTTGCCAATTGACCTAATTAGTGTTTATTGGTCTTCCAGCTCTTCGTTATGCTCAAATTTACTTTTTCCAGCCTCTTATTGCTACTTGTCCCAACTTTTTTGAGATTTGTTGACACCGTGAAATTTTGAATCAACATATTTTTCCTTTAAAATGATACATTTACTCGGATTAAACGTTTGATCTGTCATCTACGTTCTATTACAAATAAAATATTGACATTTGCCATCTCCACATCATTGCATTCAGTTTTTATTCACAATTTGTTTAGTGTCCCAACTTTTTTGGAATCCGGTTTGTATATTGTATATCAGAGGTCTTCAATTACAGCCCTGGAGGTCCGCAGTGGCTGCAGGTTTTCATTTCAACCCATTTCTTAACCCTTACATGCTGTTCATATTTCATGCCTTCATAGTATGGTCAGGGGCAGCATTGTGGCACAGTGGGTAGCGTTGCTGCGTTGAAGTTAGGAGACCCGGGTTCGCTTCCCGGGTCCTCCCTGCGTGGAGTTTGTATGTTCTCCCCATGTTTGCATGGGTTTCCTCCCACAGTCCAAAGACATGCAGGTTAGGTGGATTGGCGATCCTAAATTGTGTGTGTGAGTGTGTGTACCCTGCCTGGAGTTTGTTCATTCCTTGCGCCCTGTGTTGCTTAGGATTGGCTCCAGCAGACCCCCGTGACCCTGTGGTTAGGATATAGCGGGTTGGATAATGGATGGATGAATAGTATGGTCAGTCAGTTTTGACCCAGGCCAAGAATCCGCTCATAATGAGAGTCTGTTCTGAATTTTGAACTACAGATCTATTTAGAATGTATAAATAACCTATCTAACATTAATAAATGGATGATTAATCCTTAATTAATGTTTCAGAGAGCAAGGAGAGTGGAATTTTCAGGTTTTAAAACGCTTGTTTTTGAAAAAATACATCCACTATCACTTAATATCATGTCCTATTTTACCCAAGCCATGAAAACATAACAGCTATAATGATTTAAATTTATCTTATTGATTTTGGAACTGCTGTGATTTATTATGTAACCATGTATAACCATTACACCCATTAAAAACTATCCCCACTGCTACATTGTAAAAGAATCCTCATAACGTCCATCTGTAACTATGAATATTAATTCAACATCAACACTTAGAACACAAAACATAAGAAATTCTTTATTTCCAACACGTCTGTGCATTCAAAGCAGTGGTGGGAACCCTTGCATGTGTGGATTATGCACATGTGTTTCCCACATATGCAGCAGGCTGTCCCTGTTTTGCAGTCCTTTCTTGCAGAGCACAAGTTGCACCTACTTCTCTTCTGTCCCCTTGTGTTGGCGTCTTGTGTGACTTGTTGACCAGGGCCAGGCTCCGATTGCTGTGCTTCCCTTACCAGTGCTGCTAAAATTGCCGTGCAGGCAAGGTGGTGTTGCTTTTGCAGAGTAGGAGTCAGAAAGGCCTTTCCAAGCTCCTCCGAAAAGAACCTCCTCCAGTTCCTCTTGCTTGCCTACCAAGTAGAGCTCAGCTCACTCCATATGACAAAGGCATTGTGGGTCGATACATCGATGACATTGTGGAATATGATGAGAGGCTAGCGGGCAGTTCTCCTCTTGCAGTTGTATGTTAGTTTGTACTCCTTTGCTGGCATTGCAGTCAAGGATGATGGCCTGATTTCTGTCCTCTTGAGCGCAGATCTCTGCAGCCTTATGTAATGGGCTCATGAGGATGACAGTCTTATTCTTTTTTTGCATGTATAAGACAAAGTAAAGTTAGAAGAAAAGACATCTCTCCCTCTTGCTGTAATCAGAGCAGGTGGAAGCTCAGGCTTGTTCCGCCTCACAGTGCCAACCATTGTGAGTCTCTTCCGCTGACCTCTGTGTGACTTCTGTTCCTTCTGTGCGCCATATAGGATCACTCCCATCCTGTTTTATTATTACACTGTTTCGAGATTCCCCCATGACCCTTCAAAGACCAGCAGGTGTCTGTCTTTGTGGGAGCCTGGGCTAATATGGTGGGAGTACAGACAGTTCTTGTGACACCGACGTTCCATAAAAATTACACACAGACATGTACAGTTTTACAGTTACAAGATTCCTTGATTTGACCCACACTGATGGATCTACTGTAGATTCAGGTCAAATTTGACAGCCTCAATGTACAAATATTTTGTAGCACCCGTACAACAGTATCCATCCATCCACCCATTTTCCAACCCACTGAATCCGAACACAGGGTCATGGGGGTCTGCTGGAGCTAATCTCAGCCAACACAGGGCGCAAGGCAGGGTACAACAGTATAAAATTTTAAAATATTTTCAGTTGTGTGTATTTTGGGTCACTTTAAGACAGGGGTCCCCAACTCCGGTCCTGCAGGGCTCCAGTGGCTGTAGGTTTTCATTCTAACCCTTTTTTTAAATTAGTGATCTGTTTTTCTGTTAAATAACTTCTTTAATGAATTACTTTTAATTGACTTGTTCTTGAAGAGTCAGACCCCTTAATTGTTTCTTTTTCCTTAATTAGCTGTCAAACAATAATGAGATACAAAATGAGCCAAAACAACTGGTGTCCATCGCGCAATATCTGAAAATAAAGAAGATGAAGGTCTTAGGAATGCTGATCTGCTCAGGTCCACAAAACATTTGAACAGAGCTCTTAGAAAAGAGGAAATCAACAATTTCAGAAATGTCTGTTATTGCACAATGAGAGCAGCAACAAGCCATGGAATTAAAGAACGGGTTTAATTAACAGCAAGAATCGGCAGCCATTTAAGCAGCTGGTTGGAGTGAAATTGGTTGGAGATTGAGGCCCCGACTTAGTTGGCTTTCTGTCAGCTCCTTCACTTCACTTCACATTTCATTTCTGTTTGGGTGCCATTTAAGGAAAAAAATGAAGCGATTCAGAGGAACAAATCTTAAAGAAATAAGTCAACTAAACTTAATTCAAAAGAAGTTAACTGGCAACAAAATGAGGTCACTAATTAAGAAAAGGGTTAGAATGAAACTCTGCAGCCAATGGGGCCCTCCAGGAGCAGACTTGGGGACCAATCAAATTTCAGGCTAAAAGAATGACATGTAGGATATTTTTACTGCTGTTAAATGTCAAAATGGGTCAAATTTGACCCGAACAGTATGTAAGGGTTAATTAGAGCGCATTTATTTACTACTAAAGAAATGCATTTTTTGGGCTAGATTTTAGTTCTCTTGCCTGTTACAATTCAGAGCCCTTAATGGCCTGCTTTAGTTGTTAGCAACTGTACGTAAGTTTTACTTGTAACAAGTAAACCAGCTGCTCACCAGCTAACGTGCTTCCTTTTAAACCTGTGCACCATGAAGTGTTTGTGTTAAAAAATCTTTAGTAGTAAATGAGAGGAGAATTGGATGGAGAGTTAAGTTTAAGTCCACAAAAGACATCAGAGGAGGACACTCCATAGTGCAATTACAGTTTCTCTTGGATGAATGAACGCACTAACAAACCAAATTGTTAAATACCACGTTTCATTATCAGCAAGGACTGAGTTCTAATTAAGAAACTGGATGGAAGGAAAAGCTGCAGCTACTGCGGCCCTCCAGGACCGTGACTGAGGACTCAATAATGACAAAATGAAAACATGTCAGAAAAGTTGAATTTCAGGGGGCTGAGTTTACGCTGTATATGTTTAAAAAATAACCATACAACTGTATGACGAAGTAAGATGCACAGTCATTACTCCTGACTGCGAGGAGCTGCCCCGGGGTCTCTTCAACTGTGCCCTGGGACCTCTGGCCTGCACATTGAAGTCTGGACAGGCCTACATGGTGTGCTGACTTGGTAAGCCTTGCCATGACAAGTGCATAAGGAGGAGATTGAGTGATGCAGTTATCTTTGTGTTTAAACTTCCATCTCTGCATGTGTGACATCTCACACGTATTGACAGACAGCTAAATATGAGACAAAAGGAGGAAGTGCTGAATGACGACTTTGAAGCAAAAGCGAATCTGGAGTACCTTTACTTGTGTATGTTGAGCTGACATCCGTTTCATTTATTTTCACTCTTTTCTCTAATTCATTCAAACATAACCAATACATTCAAAATATTAAAAGGTTACCTGACATAAATGCAAATTATAAATACAGATCTGATAAAGAGGCTCAATAAACGGTAAAACAGATGCTTTAAATATCGTCCTCTGTTGAATGCACTGCACCCAAAGGCAGCCAACTGCTGGCTAAACTCTAGCACACTTGTGAACCGAGAAACTGAGTATCATTAAAATCATACATAACTGTAAATTAGAGAGGCACACTCAAAACAATATCACCATAAAAAATATATTAAACAAAAATTTGCTACCAAAAGTTTCCCAGCATCAACACATAGTGGATTTGAGATAATTTGCAGGAGACTACACAGACTGGAAGTTGTTTTTAATAAAGGAATCAGGAGGCAGATTGAAGTCAGGAGGGCAAGCCGACCAAGGGCTTCATGCATAATGGCGTGCGTAGAACTCGCACTATAACATGGCGTAAGCACAAAAGCCGAAATGTGCTTACGCACAGAAAAATCCAGATGCAGGAATCTGTGCGTACTCCAACTTCCACGTTCTTCCGCTACATAAATCCCGATCAGCGTGAAAACTAACGCTCGTGCACGCGCATTATGTAACGCCCCAACTCCTCACAGAATTACATCTCTTTGAATATGCAAATCAATATAAATCGCCCTTAAGCGCAGCCTTCTGTGAAAAGACAATGGGAAAAGCACGGGGAAAATATGAGAATTTCAGCGAATACCAAGTGGAGGCAAAGGAAAAACATACTATTTGTTCAAATAAGCCGTGGTATAATCAACAAAAGGAAGTTGATCGAGTGACATAGCGTGTTGGAGAAACTTGAAAGCTCACATCCACAAAATCGCACAGTGCCGGAAATAAAAAAGAAGTCACATATCAAAGTCGACGTGGAAAGCCGAGTTGTAGCCCACTGTCTGAGTGTCATATGAAAGCTTATTAGGGTACAGAGAAAAAAGGCACACGGTGGGGAAAAAGCACGAAATGTCAACTTCAATCTCGACATTTCCACTTTAATCACATAGTTTATTTTGTCATTAAAGTAGAACATCATAAACTTCATCTTAAAAATCATTTGATTTACCAGTTTCTCAAATCCCATCGTAACTAAAGTGTGCTCTATGTGTGTGAATCACTACGTGCTTCTGTTCTTTCTCTTTCTCCGACAGGACACAGAATCCATTACATCCGTGATATTAGGCTACACCTCTCTGAATAATTAAAATACTGAGATGTATACGTGATATCATTTTCATGATGATAGGAATGAAAGCATGTTATTAAACATGGAAACACGGTGGTGCAGTGATTGTTCGTGTCTCACACAATATGCTGCTGCGCTGTGCGCGACCTTCGATGAAATTATTGTAGCAGTACCGTCTCTTTCAAACGTACTAACCTCCAATTCCTGTCTTTACTTTTCTTTCTCCAAATACCCAATCGCCACACAATCAGCTCTGTAATAGACGTTAAGCCATCTGTAAGCTTACAACGACGCTTCTTCAAAACTTTTAAGGAACATTGAACTATCTTCATAGTACCTGTTTAATTATTCTGTCCGTCTATCCTTCCAGTGTCATGCCAGCCTCAGAAAATATACAGCGCGAGGCAGGAACAATACGTGAACTTGCTAGTGCTGCGGCACCGTGTCCTCACATGTTTAATTATTAACAATACAGATTATTTAAATGAAGTTAAAGATTTATCTGTATAATATAATCAACATATTTTGCTGCATTTCATCTTAAAAATGATATCGTCATCATATGTAAATACGCGCTTATTAAAGTGGCTCAGGTTGTGAGATATTATAACTATAGTGCAAGTTTACAGTGGGGTGATTGTACTTATAAGTCCTAACAGTTCTACAAGGAGCAATTGATTGAGTGCATTTAAAGTTCTTGGGATGAAACTGTTTCTGAACTGCGAGGTCCGTACAGGAAAGGCTTTGAAACATTTTGCAGTGGCTGAGACAGTGTGTCCTTAAAGCTGTATACCGATAATTCTCTTTCCAATCAGCTGCTGCTGTGATTCACACTCAGATACAGTGATATAAATACTCAGTCGTGCAGTGAGAGTAATATGGAAAAAGATGATCCGCTGAGGCAACTTCTAACGGGAGCAGCTGAAAGAAGAAGAAGAAATAGAAGTGAGAGTAATAACGCTAAAGCAGTTATGGTATTTAGAATAGTTTGACAATTCTGTGGACCATTATATTGTTACAAGTTAATTACAATCAGATGCATTACACTAATAAACAATATGCAGTTAATTTCAGTCTATTTATAAAACCGCTTCAGGGATGTGGATCTGAAAAAGAAATATAAAACACACAAGAACAGTAGCACTGCTTTGACGCTGGGTGCCGCCTGTCTGCAAAACCGAGTGGAGAACTTGAGTACGACAAGGCATGAGGTACCATGGAAAAGTGCGTGACTTTACGCCAAGTGTAGGTTTTATACATCGCGATTTGAACGTGGAAACATTCTTACACAACATTTCTGTGCGTACGCACCGTTTATACATGAGGCCCCAGGAGAATAGAAATCTAGCACATCAGACAAAAAAATCATAGCAAAAGATTGGTGCAAAAAGATCGAAAGCCAAAATAATGCACAGAATCAGGCCAAAAATGACAAAAGTAATTCATAGACAGGGACAGAAATTACTTCAAAACCAAACAGCCTTTCAACGAACAAAAAGAATGCTGAGACTTTTTAGTTGAATCCAAACTTGCACAACAAGAAAGTGTACGACACTCACCTTTATACCTTTGAGTCGGTCATGTCACACGCAGCACACTTCTGGGTGACGTTAACTGACAACGGCATAGCAATCATCAAGAAAAAAGTCGCAAAATGGCGGTGCTCATAAAAATTGCAAGATGATGCAGTGAGAAAATACAAAAAAAGTACAAATATAAGTAAAAACACATAAAAAACAATAAATAAATGTGACCAATGGATTTCTGGGTATCAAAAATAAAAATAAAAGTGATGTATTAAATATTATTAATGTCTCGGGAACCATTTAGAAAAATTGTGAAGGAGAGTGAAATCATAATAAAGAAGACTTGAACCTCTCATGCATGTTATGATTGATGTTTTTCTTTATTATTATTATTATTATTATTATTATTATTATTAATAGCAGTGATAGTATTATTTTTATTATTATTAAATGTGCTCTCATGAAGGTTTTGTGACACTATATGCATGGGTTTTAATAACCAAGTAATTGATTTTTGCTGCAAAATCATTTTGTGTTCCTGTGGCCACTGCCATTTCTTGCCATTTTCATTGGTGTTACCTTAGCGATGTTATCCATAATTCCCTGCTATCGGTGTGTCCATATAAAGGTTGATGTGGATACTTGTCAATTATCCAAAATTATGATAAAACTGTACTTTTGAAGAAAGTTTCTTTGTGGTTTATCTCTGATTTTTGATCAGTGTTTTTGGCTCGACAAAATGGTGGCTTGAATTCCAGTAAACAAACGTGCCACAGACTCTAATTATGTCTCTTATTGTTTCTCTAAAATCTGTCTCTTCGAGTCAGCCAGAGACAATACAATTTTAAAGTAAAAATTTCACTATACTTTTCACTTGACAATAATGGCCGTATAAACCTCATTAAACCTATAAAATACCGAACTGAACAAAGATTAATCTAACTGGAGCAATACATGTGATGTTCGTGACTGATGTTGTGGGCATTGCATGACCGACATTGTGGACATTATGTGAAAGACATCATAGGTATTGTATCATAGGTATAGTTTTGGAACTATAAGTGCTGGTTGAAGCCTATTTGGAGCTCTAGGCAGGGTAGACGGACATCACCGCTCATTGTTCATAGTGGGTAGTCGGTTATCCTTAGACTTCGATGATCTAAATGCGTACACCTCGGTGTATGGAAAGTGCACCCCTTTAATAGCACAAACAGTGCCCCTTCGTGTATATACCATGGACTTTTATGGAGTCGGGGCATACACATTTTTACCTTCATAAACTCATTATCATTGTATTTTTGATCTGTTGTCCAGAGCGCACACACCTTCAGAAACACAAACTTTTACGACCCTTTGGCCCCAGAGCGAGCACCCCTTAACTTTTATACATGGCACCCCTCGGAGAATTGACCAGCACTGCTGTAAGTGTAACTGCTGCTGACAAACTGACTAATTTGAATTGTCTTACCTTTGGTAACCACTAGATGGTGTTAAAGTGTCAGTTGGCTACTGGGTTACCTTAAACGTATTCAGGTTCTTTAGGCTCCTTAAGCGCCCAGTAATAAAGGCTGAAGGTGCTACTTTAAACTTCGCTGTTTTGTAATTTGAACTTTGTTCTATGCGTTTCCAGTAAAATTTTGAGAAATATTTGAAATTTACTAGAAACATAATTTTAATCAAACCCCAGATGTGCCTCTGTGTTCTTGATGAGGAGCCTATTTAAATGGCGCAGTAGTAGTAGTAAGCGTTCAGAGTACAATGAAATCCTTACTTGCATGTGCAACCAACAGGGACAAATGAAGTAAATGAAATGAAAATTAGACTGAGTGTCAATTGAGAAGGAAAAAGAAAAAGTGTTCTTGTGTAAACCCTGGAAAAAAAAATCATATTAAAACAGCTGACAGCTTATGGCGAGTCGTTTCACTTGTTTGAGATTTACTATAACACAGCACACTGGTGTGTGAAGGGTTTTTCATGGCATGCACACTGTGCCCATTATGAAAGGTGTTATATGGAAACAGCTTTTTGTGTAAATTGCTACATTTAATATTTTACGACAGCTGAAATATTTTAGTGACCACTGGACAAACTGCCCACTAACTTCAACTGGCCTCAAGTACTTGGAGGATAATGGAGCAGGCTGGCCTCATCTCTTATCGCTGGTCCTGATGGCATCCACATTCCTGACATACCCGACTGGTGAAAGTTCACAAAAATGAAAACCTAAAGATGAACTTGATGAAATATTAACAGACACAAAAGGGAGCAAAAAGGAATGCAGGGCTAGAGAAGTGAAGGGGGACATTAATTGACATTAATTGATCCCAATTCAGCAAATGGAGAAGGCGTGCCTATAGAGGCCATTTTCAGAGACATTTTCCAGAATGAGTGGAGCTCAGGGCTCAGGTGGTGAAGAGCACATTAGAGCGCATTTCTGTATTTTGGCTCAATTGATTCCATTCACCCGGGGAATTCATTGCATTAGCTGATGAGAAGTTTTTGGCAATAAAACTGTCTGCATTGGATGTAAGTGGCTCACTGATCCTCGGCCTAATGGAGGCAAGCTGTGGGAGACAATGGAAAATGAAATCTGACTGTGTCTCTAAAGGGGTTTCATCATCTACGTGGGGATTTAAGCAAATGGTATTCACATGTAACAATGCCATTTTCACTATGGGTAAAAATGAAGCAGAAACCTGAGAAAGGGAATGCATATCAAAGGAATGATATGAAGAAGGATGCATTTGGTAAGAGTGGTCAAATAAAAAAGAGCATAGCCTTAGGAGTCCACTAGTGGTGCCATCTGTCAGACGCATCCCAGAAGTATTAAATCAAATTGACCGTCACATGTTTTATTGACTTTTGTTGCTTGTTTTTGTCATTTTTCTAAAACTGTCAACATACAGTGAGGGAAATAAGTAATCAACACATCAGCATTTTCCCATTAGACATATCTCCAATGCAGCAATGCACATACATTTAGACCAGATATTAATATTAACTCAATAAACCAATACAGCTAAAGAAATTGTAACATTTCAATCCAATAAAAAGTACAATAAAGTGGAATGCATGGAGTGACGGTGATAAGAAGAACTAAATCAGGTGGTCCCACTAATAATCAATCAATCAATCAACATTTATTTATATAGCACATATTCATACAAAAAAATGTAGCTCAAAGTGCTTTACAAAATGAATAGAGAAATAGAAGACACAATAAAAAATAAACATAAGTCAACATTAATTAACATAGAATAAGAGTAAGGTCCGATGGCCAGGGTGGACAGAAAAAACAAACAAAAAAAACTCCAAAGGCTGGAGAAAAAAATAAAATCTGTAGGGGTTCCAGACCAAGAGACCGCCCAGTCCCCTCTGGGCAATCTACCTAACATAAGTCAAACAGTCCTCTTTGTATTTAGGGTTTTCATGGAAGGACTTGATGATGATGGTCACGTAGACTTCTGGCTTTCAGTCCATCAATGTTGGTGCATCATGATGCTTTGAGTAGGTGGAGGTGGCGCAGGCCGCCACCACAAAGAAACCGGAAAAAGAAACAGAAGAGAGAGTAGGGGTCAGTATAGAGTAATAAGTTCTCTTACCTGAGTTCCTAAGGATCATCTGGGTTAAAGCATGTCCCACTTTTTTGAGAAAGGGTTACCCACTTCTAAATGCAAGTTAGAAAGTTAAAAAAAAACGCGAATTTGTTGCCAGGCTGTCACACAAGGAACATGTTGTGATGATGGGTAGAAGCAAAGAGCTCTCCCAAGACCTTCTCAACAAAATTGTTGAGCAACGTAGGCAATGGCCCTGGTGACTGACAGACTTCACAATTCCTAACTGGGGGACAAGTGGAAAGAACATCACTTTGCGCTTTCAACCATTTTTTTCTTGTTTCATTCTATTTTATTGCAAATAGTTTTCTAATGAATTGTAAGGTTACATCTTTCACTGATTGAGTTAATACCAATGTCTGGTCAAAATTTCATGTGCATAGCTGCATTGGAAATACGCTTAATGAGAAAAATGCTGGCAGGTTTACCGCTTATTACCACCAATTTGTATACGTGCAATCAGTGGGTGCCAAGCAGATAAGGAATTGAAAGGAAGAATTAACTGCAAATGCATAAAATGAAGGAACATTCAAAAACAAAGACGGAGGAGGACAGGGCTGAGAAAATGGAGTCCTACAAAGTATACAAGACCCATCCACATGAAGGTTCCAGAAAGAACCTTTGTTACAGGTAACAGGTTTAATGAATTTGCCAAATATCACAGGATTCCATCCATTTGCTAACCCGCTGAATCCGAATACAGGGTCACGGGGGTCTGCTGGAGCCAATCCCAGCCAACACAGGGCACAAGGCAGGAACCAATCCTGGGCAGGGTGCCAACCCACCGCAGGACACACACAAACACATCCACACGCCAAGCACACACTAGGGCCAATTTAGAATCGCCAATCCACCTAACCTGCATGTCTTTGGACTGTGGGAGGAAACCCACGCAGACACGGGGAGAACATGCAAACTCCACACAGGGAGGACCCGGGAAGCGAACCCGGGTCTCCTAACTGCGAGGCAGCAGCACTACCACTGCGCCACCGTGCCGCCCATCACAGGATTCACGAGCTAAAAATGACTCTTAATGCATCACACAGCTCAGGTTTTCTTGGTCGTCAGTATCCGATTAGGTTGCCTACTATGCATAAAAATGAGTTTTGTTCACATATCAGGAACCTTTTTAAAGCTCAGACAACTAATTTTATATGCCAAGAACCTTTCTCAGCATGAAATAGCTCTTTGTCAAGCAAGGGTTCAACGAGAATCCACATAACTCAGTAAAGTGCCATTAAATAACCTGTATAGTTAACAGTGCATAAGCACACACTGTGACTACATCACCAGAGAGCCCCAAACCACAGACACAGTAAAACACCACACGTTAAATGGAAAATATAAAGGATTTGTTTCTTTCAAAACACCTCTTCCCAATTTTCCCAGTAATAAGCTGCAATTATACAATAGATGGCCACAATAAACCTTCATCCTCCAGCTGAGTGTTGCCCACTTCCTCTGACTCCAAAAACTATGGAAGTGGGCTCCTTTTAAGGGAGTACCTCCAGGGATATTACATGGCCACTTGGAAGCACTTCCGGGCTACAAGAAAGCCAGCAAGATCCTCCTCCAGTAGTGCCCTCTACTGTCCCTACAGGGCTGCACTTCCAAGGCTCCAACTCCCATGCAGCCCTATGGGTATCCAGACTGGGAACCTACATGAGGGACACTGCCACCTAGAATGGAGGGGGATGAATTGCTCCCCTGCTGGTTCCTGACGACTTTGGTCATCCCAATCAGGATGGGAATCATTAAGGCATCCCGGTCGGCTATTACACCCCAGAGGTGGGTAGAGCAGCCAAAAATTGTACTCAAGTAAGAGTAGCGTTACTTCAAAATAATATTACTCAAGTAAAAAGTAGTCCACCAAACATTTACTTGGTAAAAATGTACTTGGTGAAAGTGCTGAGTAACTGTTTGAACATAATAAATGATTTATTTTTTAGAAACGTTGTAATAAGACAGACAAAAATATAAAATAATCTCCAAATAATAAAAAAAATGAGTAAAAATAAATAACATTTTTACAAAATAAAGACGCACAAATAACACAAAGTTCCAAATCTCGTTTTTTCACAACAAAGCTTTTGAAGCCGCTACCTACAGTAGGTAACATGTATGTTTGAACAGTCACTTACAGTGACGAGATATACTTTATAATACTGCATATACACTTTGTGGTGTAGCTGGTCCGCCGCTTCAAATCCATTAAGCCGTGTCACTCTCCGTGGGCGAAACTGCACGACCGTTGGGGAGTTAAGGAGGTAGTTGGAGTGAGTCGCACCTGCACATGCGGGTCTGATCGTTCTCAATTGATTTATTGGCTTCCTGCGGCATGTGATTAAGGCCCACAGAGATGGGAGTGTATAAATACAGATCAGCACAAAAGGATCATTTGAGGATCATTTCCCTCAATAAATAAATGACCAAGTACAATATTTTTGTCTCATTTGTTTAACTGGTTTCTCTTTATCTGCCTTTAGGACTTGAGTGAAAATCTGATGATGTTTTAGGTCATATTTATGCAGAAATATAGAAAATTCTAAAGGGTTCACAAACTTTCAAGCACAACTGTACCACTGGGTTTATGAGTTTAAAAGGACTCTTGCCGAATATAAATTTTGCAGGTTATTGTCAAGGTTTCTTAAGCTGTTAGTGACCTGTAAAGGAACCTACCGTACAATAAAGATTTCTGTTTTTTTCTACAAGTTAGGAAGTTTTTCAAAGCACAAAGAACCACCTTCACGTGCAAAGAACCCTTCCAAAAAGGTGATGACTCTACAAGGAACCACACAACCCAGTAAAAGAACCATCAAGTACCATTAGAGAACCAGGAGTGCAAGGCTGGTTTCTCCTGTCTTAGTAGCGATGGGCATCCATGACTCCACAATCTGGAAGACATTGGGAGAAAATTACTTCTAGATAGATAGATAGATAGATAGATAGATAGATAGATAGATAGATAGATAGATAGATAGATAGATAGATAGATAGATAGATAGATAGATAGATAGATAGATAGATAGATAGAAGTACATAACGATAGATAGATAGATAGATAGATAGATAGATAGATAGATAGATAGATAGATAGATAGATAGATAGATAGATAGATAGATAGATAGATACTTTATTAATCCCAAGGGGAAATTCACATAATCCAGCAGCAGTATACTGATACAAAGAAACAATATTAAATTAAATAGTAATAAAAATGAAAAGAATTAAAATAAAATTAATGTTCGCATTTACTCCCCCGGGTGGAATTGAAGAGTCGCATAGTGTGGGGGAGGAACAATCTCTTTAGTCTGTCAGTGGAACAGGACGGTGACTTCTATTTGAAAGCAGCAAGCAAGGAGTCACTGCTAACCAAGAACATAAATATGTGTCTCTCATTTGCTTGGAACCAAGTGGACGATGGCTCAAACCTTTAAGGAGAATGTTCTGACAAAGGTGAAACACATTTTCAATGAGGTTCAACAATACAATACAATACAATACAGTTACAGTTTATTTTTGTATAGCCCAAAATCACACAGGAAGTGCCGCAATGGGCTTTAACAGGCCCTGCCTTTTGACAGCCCCCCAGCATTGACTCTCTGAGAAGACAAAGAAAAACTCCCAATAAAAACCTTGTAGGGAAAAATGGAAGAAACCTCGGGAAAGGCAGTTCAAAGAGAGACCCCTTTCCAGGTAGGTTGGGCGTGCAGTGGGTGTCAAAAGTAGGGGGTCAATACAATACAATATACACAACAGAACAATTCCTTAAGACAGCATAATAATACACATTTTAGAAGTACGATTTAACAGTAGATGATATGACATAATTAGGTTTTCAACAAGGAGCCGCACAACCTGGTAGAGCATCATAAAGTGCTTTTAAAGAGCCAGTATGTTTAAGAGTTTGGGGTGCGATAAGAGAGTTGCATTTTGGGGGCTTATTTAAAAGGAAGAGATTAGCGCATGTTGCCATAGCAAAGAAATAGAGAGTAGTGAGATAGCCAAGATATAGCGCCAGTCATCAGAATTAGCCTAAGCGTTGTTTGATAGTTTGTGTGTGTCAAATCTCAGACGTCTTGACAGCCAGTGTGTACAACCAAAATGACGTCGTCAGCTCCACAAGTGGGCAGCAAAGTAGTTCATTTTTACCTTTAAATACCAATTTATAATAGGCAGTATTGCATCTATTTGAACCAATTATACAATGCATTTTGGAAGAATTAAAAAAGAGCTCCAATTTGCATTAGGGGCTTAAGCCAGAAAAATTGGCAACAAAGTAAATAAATAAAATTACTCATCAAGACCAGCGGGGATGCCTTCAGTTACATTTTTATTGTCATTATTGTTCTGTATGTTTTTCTAATATTAAAGTATGGCTACATCAACAAATGTGATCACTTAAATGTTAGTTAATTAAACGACTTTCACTAAGAACACCACCAATCGCTTTGTGTAAAAGTGAAAGGAGGCCATCGGTATGTACAGTATGCCTTATAAAGTGGACCGATCTCCTCTTATTTATTTTTTAAGCATGGTGAAGTCGTGCCCTTCAGGTCACTCAATGAGACTGCGCTGTAGCGGACCAATCGGACAGGGTACTGCGGGGGTCAGCGGATCAAAGGAAGGTGTCATTTGTGTACATGGTGTCCTTAGCACATGTGTGCATTTGGTTCAATGGCTTATCATAGGACTCTGACAATTTCTGATTTCATCCCAATGAGCAGATAACAATGAAAGCCTCTCTGATAACATAGCATGTGCCCCAGGATGTGAAACTCACACGAGTACTTCCCTTTCACTAGAGCTTAGTGCCTTAAAGACACTTTGTTTCAATAACGCTTTGCTTTTCTTTCTTTCTTTCTTTCTTTCTTTCTTTCTTTCTTTCTTTCTTTCTTTCTTTCTTTCTTTCTTTCTTTCTTTCTTTCATTTATTTTCGTAGATTTACTATAGTGGTGCAACCACACAAATGAGTACAGATTCCATCCGCCATCCAGTATGGATGAGAGGGACAGCAGCCCCAGTAAGCAGGGGTATGAAAGGTGCAATTCAGTATAGCGTATCTCAAGGCACACTAAAAATTATAAATAACAATGCTAGTAATCCGATAGTTTTATTTTCTACTATTGATCGTTGTTTTAAGCAAATTAAATTCTTTCACAAGGATATATTTAGAATAATTTCTCAACTGAGAACCTCCGCCTGCGCCCTTGACCCAATACCAGCAAGTCTTTTCAAAGAAGTATCCAGCGTGCTAATTGATAGTGTGCTTCACATAGTAAACTCATCATTAGATACGGGGGTCTAAAGACTGCTGTAGTTAAACCCCTGCTCAAGAAACATAATCTCAATTTCTAACCTGCCTTTCTTAAGTAAAATCCTAGTCATAATGCAGCTAAATGACCACTTGACTAAACATGCTATTCTTGACAAGTTTCAGTCGGGTTTTAGAAAAAATCACAGTGCAGAATCAGTGCTTTTTAAAGTAGTAAATGACTTGCGGGTAAATGCAGACAGAGGCTGTTTATTTATTTTCATCCTCTTAGATCTGAGTGCCGCATTTGACACCATTGATCACAAAATTCTTAGAAATCGCCTTAGTCAAGGGGTGGGCCTCTCTGGCAGGGTCTTAAATTGGTTTGAATCCTACCTGGCAGGTAGAAAATTCTTTGTTAGTTGTGGTAATTATAACTCAAAGACACATGATATCCGATATGGTGTTCAACAAGGCTCTATCCTGAGTCCACTGCTCTTTTTGATTCCAATGCTTCCATTAGGTCAGATTATCTCAAAGCATAATGTGAGCTACCACAGCTATGCTGATGACACACAACTGTATTTATCAATAGCGCCTGATGACCCCGACTCTCTTGGTTCACTGACTCAATGCCTTACTTGTGTTTCTGAGTGGATGAGTATTAATTTTCTCAAACTAAATAATAAATACCCCTACTTTCTCTGCTGTTCTTTTACTGGTTTTCTGTGGTGGCGATCTGTGCCACCACCACCTGATCAGGACACCATCCAGTCCCTACATTGATGGATTGAAGGCCAGAAGTCCACATGACCAGCATTGTCTAATTCTTCCATGTGAAGCCTGAAAACCATAAGGACTGATTGAGATCATTGATGTTAGTAGAATGCCCAGTGAGGGCTGGGTGGTCTCGTGGCCTCGGAACCCCTGCAGATTTTTTTTTTTCTCCAGCCCTCTTGAGTTTTTTTTTTTTTTTTATGTCTTCCTGGCCTTCAGACCTTACTTTATTCTTTGTTACTTAGTATTGCCTAATCTTATATTTATATTTATATATTTTTTTATAAACATTTCTTTCTTCAACTTATAAAGCACTTTGAGCTACATCATTTGTATGAAAATGTGCTATAGAAATAAAGGTTGTTGTTGTTAAGTAGAGGTGCCCCAAGCAACTTATCTGACTGATTCTTTACCAGAAATGACTACTATAATACTGACCCCTGATACCCCCAACCCAAAACCATGCTCTCCCTGCGCAGTTTGGAAATCATTTTGCTTAAAAACAATGCAGTGTCATTACACCTTAAACAGGCTGATGGCAATATGATGCTGAAGAAGGACCTCTTTTCTCCATAGGGAAGGCAAGGAGATCCTGGAACAACCCTGGGTGCCTAGAACATTAAATCAGACTCACGTACAGTAGAACATTAGAACATTCTAGACGAGAACAGGTCATTCAGCCCAACAAAGCTCTCCAGTCCTGTCCACTTAATTCTTCCAAAAAAACATCGAGTCGAGTTTTGAAAGTCCTTAATGTCTTACTGTCTACCACACTACTTGGTAGCTTATTCCAAGTGTCTGTGGCTCTCTGTGTAAAGAAAAACTTTCTAATGTTTTTGTGAAATTTACCCTTAATGAGTTTCCAACTGTGTCCCGGTGTTCTTGATAAACTCAGTTTAAAATAACAGTCTCAATGCACTGCTCTAATTCCCTTCATAATTTTAAACACTTCAGTCAGTCCTTGGTTAGTCAGTCCTATACTCCTCCTCCTCCTCCTGCCCACTCCTGATGCAGCCCACAATAGAAGTGTCGTCCGCGAACCTTTGCACGTGGCAGGACTCCGAGTTGTATTGGAAGTCCGATGTATATAGGCTGAACAGGACTGGAGAAAGTACAGTCCCCCCGAGGTGCTCCTGTGTTGCTGACCACAATGTCAGACCTAAAGTCAAAGTTGAAGAGGGAGTGCAAAATGTAATGAAGGTGGGTAGAATACAGAAAATGAATCCACCTTCCACATGCTGGATGAACAAAGGGAGCCCCTGGCTAATGATCAAGCCCCTCCTGCTGACCCACAAGTCAAAGCTGTGCTGATAAATATCCAGCATTACTGTTTGCATGTGAGTCTTGTGTAGTCAACATTCTGATTATCTGCTGCATTAGGAAATTCTGCTCTTTCTGTCCTGGATCTTCAGACTCACTAAACTGGGCCCTGTGTTCAGTTTCTTATTTCCTGACAGAAAAAAAAACAAACATTTCCAGCAGTATGTCTTAATTGAAAGAAATAATGGAATTATTACAACACTCAGTCTTCTTGTGAGAAAACAGACAGACCCCATCGGAAGCAGTTAGGAGACAAGATAGCCACAGTAGTGCCAAGAACGTCAATCAGTCAAGCGCTGACTGATCACATTTCATTACATATCTTTCACAGACAGCAATTTTACAAAATGAACAAGAGTGACACGAGGCTGATTGACTTATTAAGTGTGTGTATGTGACATGTGCAAGAACAGAGGTGGACAAAACAAAACCTATTTTCTGAACTTGCTAGTCCCAATCATTAATTGTGACTAAATGTATGATTCACATGTATATGTTATGTTTAGATATAATATAATATAATATAATATAATATAATATAATATAATATAATATAATATAATATAGTGGTAGCGCTGATGCCTCACAGTTAGAAGACCCGGGTTCGCTTCCCGGGTCCTCCCTGCGTGGAGTTTGCATGTTCTCCCCGTGTCTGCGTGGGTTTCCTCCGGGCACTCCGGTTTCCTCCCACAGTCCAAAGACATGCAGGTTAGGTGGATTGGCAATTCTAAATTGTCCCTGGTGTGTGTGTCCTGCAGTGGGTTGGCACCCTGCCTGGGATTGGTCCCTGCCTTGTGCCCTGTGTTGGCTGGGATTGGCTCCAGCAGACCCACGTGACCCTATATTTAGGATATAGTGGGTTGGATAATGGATGGATGGATGTTTGCTGAAAGTGAAATCCACATACGCAAGCGGCAGAGACGCGAAGTGACTGGCACGTAGCGCAGGCCGGAGGGTTGGCGAGTGAAGCAAGCAGGGGGCAAAGCCCCTTAGTAATATAATATAATACAACTGTGACCATTAGTGGGACATACAGTAGATGAAAAAAAATATATGAAAACATTTATTGCTGGGCAAAAAGGGTTTCAGGTACATACAAAAAGGAGATAGCACAAACATTAAACCATTCAAGGACATGGCTGCCCAATGAAGTTCTGCACCTGCCTTCCTTTCGCCCTCTTCTCTCACCTATATTTCAGCCAAAGCTATATTATATTATATTATATTATATTATATTATATTATATTATATTATATTATATTATATTATATTATCTGTTGACTTCCATAGTGCTTTGAGGACCATCCAAACTCTGCTCTTTAGGGACAAGCTGACAGAGATGAGAGTAGATTCACACGTGGTGGCATGGAACGTGGACTATCTTACAGACAGACCTCAGTATGTGCATCTCAGGAACTGCAGGTCTGACATTGTGGTCAGCAACACAGGTGCGCCGCAGGGGACTGTACTTTCTCAGGTCCTTTTCAGCCTATATACATCGGACTTCCAATACAACTCGGAGTCCTGCCACGTGCAAAAGTTCGCTGACGACACTGCATCAGGAGTCAGTAGGAGGAGGAGTATAGGAACCTAATCAAGGACTTTGTTAAATGGAGCAACTCAAACCATTTATACCTGAACACCAGGAAAACCAAGGAACTGGTGGTGGATTTTAGGAGACCCAGGCCCCTCATGGACCCCGTGATCATCAGAGCTGACCGTGTGCAGAGAGTGCAGACCTATAAATACCTGGGAGTGCAGCTGGATGATAAATTGGACTGGACTGCCAATACTGATGCTCTGTGTGAGAAAGGTCAGAGCTGACTATACTTCCTTAGAAGGCTGGCATCCTTCAACATCTGTAATAAGATGCTGCAGATGTTCTATCAGACATTTGTAGTGAGTGCCCTCTTCTATGCGGTGGTGTGCTGGGGATGCAGCATAAAGAAGAGGGATGCCTCACGCCTGGACAAACTGGTGAGGTGTCATGCTCTATTGTAGACATGGAGCTGGACAGCTTGACATCTGTGGCAGAGCGACGGTCACTGAGCAGGCTCCTGTCAATCATGAAGAATCCACTGCCTCCACTGAACAGTATCATCTCCAGGCAAGGAGTAGCTTCAGATACAGACTGCTGTCACTGTCCTGCTCCACTGACAGACTGAGAAGATCGTTCCTACCCCACACTATGTGACTCTTCAGTTCTACCCGGGGGGGTAAATGTTAACATTAAACAAAGTTATTATCTGTTATACCTGAATTGTTATCACTCTTTAATTTAATAAAGAGTTGTTGTTTATCAGTATGCTGCTGCTGGAGTATGTGAATTTCCCCTTGGGATTAATAAAGTATCTATCTATCTATCTATCTATCTATCTATCTATCTATCTATATTATATTATATTATATTATATTATATTATATTATATTATATATTATATTATATTATATTATATTATATTATCAGCTCTGTTTAATCCAGCTTAGGATCATTAAAGTTCAAAGCCTATGTAAACAGCAAGGGATAAACCAACACTAGATTGATCCCCAGTTCATCTTGGACCCATTCATAAATACACAAACACTCCAGAGAGAATCATTTAAAGTCCCCAGTTAACTTACCATGCATATCACAGGTATTAGGAAGGAAAACCCCGGAATACCCTGGAGAAAAAGTAAACACACAAGACAGATGCTTGGAAAGCAAGCATGCTACTTACTACAGACAATAACTGGATACAGAATTCAAAGCCACTATGCCGAATCCGGCAGAATTGCTGTTTCTCTGTATTATATTTTAATATAAGATCTTTACATTCCGTTTCAAGAAGACATGAAGGTAGATGTCGTTTCAAACATGTATTGGATGCAAGGCAAGAACAAAACCTGGAAAAGGCATAATCAGTTCATTGACAGGCCTACTCACATGTGCTACAGTGTTATTTAATAAGTAATAGCAATAGCAAACAATAATGTTTACTTCATGGAACACATTCTCCATTGTGAATAATATTCAAATATACTTTATAAACAGAGATACAAGTATGTGAACCCTTATGATGTCCTCTGTTATCATACATTTCAGGTCTTTAACTAAAATCTAATATCAGGTAAACAGCACTAAAGTGAACAAATAACAGTTTTTTATTTGCTTTTGTCATTTATTGAATGATAGATTTACTGTATCTGATACCAGCTGGCACTGTGTAATTGCCCTTAAACTTACTAATTGGTTGTCCCACCTTAACTTCAGTCAATGCAACCATGGATTCCTGTAATTCAGTTTCTTTCACATCACCGTAGAGGAATGTTAGGTGACTCTTCCTTCCACAGCGGCTTCCACTCAGAAGCACTGGGACATTTTCAGGCATGGACAACTTGTTTCAGATCCTTCCATGACATTTCCATTGGGTTAAAGTCTGACTCGTCTAGTCTGGAACTTTACTTGTGCTTCTTTGTAACCATTCAGATGTGGTTTTTGCTTTTGTGTTTTCAGTTGTTGTCTTTCTTCATCACCCAACTGTGCTTCAGGTTCAGTTCAGGGACAGATAACCAGATATTCTCCTTAAGGATATTTTAATACACAACAGAATTTACGGGGCCTTTAATAATGGAAAGTCATTCGGGTCCTGATATATCAAAGCACTCTCACACCATCACACTACCTGTGCCATGTCTCGATGTTAGTATAACGTTCTCATTGTGGAATAACACTTTTGCATGATGCTGAATATAAAGGAAAATGCACCTCACTTTTGTCTCATCTGCTCATACAGTATTCCCCAGAAGTGCTTGAGCCATCATCAGTTTGGTTCCAAGCAAATGAGAGACAAGTATTTGCTGGGCTAGCAGTGACGTCTTCCTTGCTACTTTCATATAGAGCTCATTTTTTTCCCCAATGTCTTTTAGATTGTGGAGACAAAGAAGCTCATTATTGCTGATACAACAGAAGCCGGCAGTACACTCTTGAAAATAAGTTCTTTAATGGTACTTTATGGTTTTTGTCTGGGTCGTGTGGCTCCTTGAAGAACCATTGCTTGACCACCACTTCACTCTGGAAAGGGTTCCTCACATATGAAGTTGGTTCTTTGTGCTTTGAAAAACTTTCTAATATGCAGAAAAAAAATGAAACTTTTAAATGTATGGTATTCTACCCAGCAGGAAACTAACAGATTAAGTTTAGCCTGTGTTATTGTATTCAGTGAGATTCCTTTTAAAACCAGGAACCCACTGGTATTTCACAAATCTGTTACCATCTATTCACAGCTATTTACCATACTATATAGACTGTTACAGATCTAAATAAATAAAGGTCTTTGTTTGGATGGGTCTTTTGGGAACCAAAAATGGTTCCCCTATGGCAGGGGTCCTCAATCCCAGTCCTGGAGAGCCGCAGTGGCTGCAGGTTTTTGTTCTGACCTGGTTTCTTAATTAGAAAGCAATACTTGCCAATAAAGCACTAACAAGCTATGAAATTCAATTAACTCTGCTATGTCAGGTCATTCTCATATCCTAGATTTTCTTTCCCTTTCTATCATGCAAATGATTTGAAGGCTAAAATGGACGAGTAATTCTCAGTCCTTCACTTTTTTCTCTTCAGTTTTCTTCCAAGTATTTAATTAAACCCAATAGTGCAGATAAATACACACAGGTGTAAATGTTAATAAGCTAAATGGAGAAATGCTGCTCTCTCTTGTCATTTGCATGTTATTGATAATAAGGAGCAATTAAAATAGCTGTTTAAGACAAAATTAAGCAATAAGGGCTCAAAATCACTAAAGTGAAGCAGAAGTGTTACTTTAGCAATAAGTGCTTTTTATTAAGCAACTGGGTTGGAGCAAAAACCAGCAGCCACTGCGGCTCTCCAGGACCGTGATTGAGGACCCCTGCCCTATGGCATTGCTCTGAAGTTTTAAAAGTGTCTATTAGACATTAAATATTTCAATGTTGTCAACTCTTAAGGACGGAGTGGTAACTCTGAGGCTAAGGATCTGCACTGGTATCTGGAAGGTTACCAGTTTGAATCCTGTTACTGCCAGAAGGGGTTCTATGGGGCCCTTGAACAAGGCCTTTAACCTGCAATTGCTCCAGGGGGACTTGTACAATGGCTGACGCTGTGCTCTGATCCCAAAGAATGTACGATAACTACATTTCGTATACCTGAACAATGACAATAAAGTAGAATCATCTTTCAAAGCCCAAAGTACAACCCTTTCCAGAATGAAATGGTCCAACCCAGTAAAGTGCCATTAAAAAAGAACAGTCTTCAAGAGTGTGGAGCTATGATGTGTAGATCAATAGGAAGACAGAAATGTTATCTGTGGAGTTGTTGCCAGGAAGAAGCCTCTTCTGCCAAATGAGAATAAAGTTGCCCATCTGAAGTTTTACAGATTGCCAGAATTCTGGAAGTCTGTTCACTGGGCATATTAAGTCCAAAATAAACCTATTTGGACAAATATAGTACTTGGCTGTGAGGTTCAGTGTAGAATTATTGCTTGACAGAGAATTGTTTCATTCTAGAAAGGGTTCCTTGCATATGAAATTGGTTCTTTGGGCTTTAAAATGTGTGCGTGGATAAAAAATCTTTAATGTTTCATAGGCAACCTAGCAGGATACAGCAAATCAAGGAAACCTGAACTGAGCCCAAGTTATTGTATGAGGCAAAAGTTCTTATAGAATCATGACCCATTAATACTTCACAAATCTGTTACCATCTATTTATGGTTATTTACTGTATGGACTTGTTATGGATCTAAACAAACTAAGAATCTCTCTGGAGCCTTCGTGTGGATGGGTCTATCAGGAACCAAAATTGATTCCCCTATGGCATCGCTCTGGTATCTTTATTGTTAAGACTGTGTGTGTGCATTTTGCATGCCACTTTATTATTATTATTATTATTATTATTATTATTATTATTATTATTATTATTATTATTATTATTTTTGTAAATAATTTGGAATTTGTGTTTAAGGCTCTGTGGTGGGCTGGCACCCTGCCCAGGATTTGTTCCTGCCTTGTGCCCTGTGCTGGCTGGGATTGGTTCAAGCAGACCCCCATGACCCTGTGTTAGGATATAGTGGGTTGGAGACTTGACTGACTGACTGACTGACAGACTGACTGACTGACTGTTTAAGGCTGTTGCAAAGTTGGTCCCTGTTGGAATCAGAGTTTCAACGGGTGCAGGACAAGTGTTAGGCCATGATGCTCTGCTCTGTCAGTGGTGACACTGGGCCACCAAGAGAGAGTGTACTTTGGGTGTGTTAAGGATCCTCCATGACTCCTTGCAATTACAGGGTAATATGGCCGGCTGGCCATTGCTGTAAAGTTTCACTGCTGCTAAAAAAAATGATATTTGGAGGTTATGACTGTCTCTGTGGTTCGATGAAGTCCCATAGAAATGGTGCTGTAGCCTTTTCCTAAACTGATACCTGTCTGGTCTTTTTAGGAATTTCCTTTGATAGTCACATCATATGCTAGTTCAAGCTTTGTGTTAGCAATTTTGTTCTAATGGATTAATTTAATGGTTTTGACTTCACTTTTTTCAAATAATTCTTGTTGATATTGGATAACTTTTCTCATAACCGGGTTGCTTGCACATACAGAAATGTGGATTGAAGTGACAATCTTGGAGATAAAAATTCTGTTCATTAACCAATGCACCTCACTGCAAGGTATGGGGGGAGATGGAGACTTTGCCACCATCATTGGACCCTCAGCAAAAACAACATGGACCTGGGAGGATGTTCAGATTTCACTATCTGTGATTGTCCTCTGAACTAATAATAATAAGCAAAAATTTAATTTATGAGGCAGGCGGAGTTATGAGACAGTGCTAAACAATGTAACAAGTATTATCCACCTACCAGATCAGCTTATGTAGAGTAGGGTAACAGAGCTGCTGGGGTCTTTTACAGCAAGCATATGGTGCAAAGCAGATGGACATGGAGCCATCAGGGTGAAAACATCCCCCACCATACACACTATACTATTTAGTGTCACCAGATTTGCCTAAACTGCTTGTCTCTGAACTTTAAACTAGTATACCCAGAGGAAACCCAGGTGGACAGGAGGAGAACATGCAAACTTCATGCAGGGAGCATCAGGATATGAACCCCTGTCTTTTGACTGTGATGCGGCAGCACTAACACTGCACCACTGTGTCTCCCATTATAGTAAAACACGTCGACCTACAGCCCTGAAATAAAATGATAGAAAAGGCTAGAAATAAAGAACAGTGAACTCTTAACCCATTGTTTACAAATGTAAGAAGTTACACTTGATTGTGAACTCTGAACATATATGTTCAGATGCCCTAGGAGATTATCAATAATTGAACTTGTGGGGAGTGGGGCAGTGGTAGCGCTGCTGCCTCACAGTAAGGAGACCTGGGTTCGCTTCCCTGCATGGAGTTTGCATGTTCTCCCCATGTCTGCATGGGTTTCCTAAATTGTCCCTGGTGTGTGTGTGTGTGTCTCCTGCAGTGGATTTGTTCCTGCCTGGGACCCTCTGTTAGGATATACAGTTTGGATAATGACTGACTGACTGAACTCGCGGGGATCGTGATTTAATTACAATTAACTTTGCTGCAACTGAAAATTTTGAGTGTCCAGAATATACAAGGATACGCTTTCTAAAACTGCAAGATCAAAGTCTTAGCCCCATTAGTTTACGACAGACAGGCAGACATTAGCATATTCTGTTCTATTCTATTCTATTCTATTCATTGTTAATGTCACACTGACAGTGATAGAGTTTCAAACTGGATGTCTGATTTTTGTCTTCTGAACGATTTAATTTGATTTTGGCAAAGTGAATTAAATAAAAGTATAGGTTATTCAATGGCGTTTTATGGTTTTTAATGTTTATATATACATACTTTTTAGAAGTGTATTTGTTCTTGTGGCCAGCGTTAGATTGTGTTATATTCTGCTCGACATTTTACATTTAATAATAAGTGATGTTTATATTTATTCTGTGCATGTGGCCATAGATCAGATACTTCGAGAATTTACACTTCAGTAATAAAGCCTGCTTTGTTCATATTCCCAATCAATACATTTTCAAGAGCTCATTAATAATAGCTGCTACGTCTCGTGCATCCTGTGGGAGGCGCTGCTTCGCTTTTAACACACGGCGGCCTCCCCCCGCGCAGCTCCTCTCACACAATAGCGGAGCTAGTGACACAGTCGCGGCAGCAGCCACACTGAATGGGAATGTCTGATGCAAAGCAGAATCGCCATTGCAAAAAAGGCAGAGCTGAGAACAGCAAGAGCTCACCTCGGGCTGCTCGGGATTATTCTTGCGCGGCTAGCTGGTTGAGGCAAAGCCGTCTTCAGAATCACCTCCCTATGTAATGTTCCGAAAAACCTTCATCGTATAGTGGCATCATGAGAGGAAGACACGTTTTCGTGGCTGCGCTGTACATGCTGGCACACCTTCGTACCATAGGTAAGCAGCTGGAGTGATGCTCTTTTGCCATCTTAGAGGGCGTGTTTTTTGCCAGATTTTGGTAAAAAGAGGACATTGAAAAAAGGAGTAATCGCTGATTATGCAGTATACAAAGAACAGTTTTGTCATATTATTATGTTTTTCGAATGAGTGACACGAAAAACCTATCTATCTATCTATCTATCTATCTATCTATCTATCTATCTATCTATCTATCTATCTATCTATCTATCTATCTATCTATCTATCTATCTATCTATCTATCTATCTATCTATCGAGGGGTCTATTAGGGTACTTATCCACTATTTACTGGCACAGTCGATCGTATTATTCCAGCCAGGCACGTTCTGTCTTCCGCTAATGAGGTTACCTGCCGCGCTTCTTCCTGCATCGCCCTGCAGAGCTGCAGCCCCCCAGGTTAAATGCACGCGGCAACCAAAGCAGCACACGTGTTGTTCCAAGAAAGCTACACATTTCAAGAAAAAAGGGCCACTTTAATATCCATTACATTGGTTTGTCACGGAAAGAATTCAGCACCCTGGAGAGCAGTCGCAGTGGCGTGAACACTACCGGACTCTCTTATGCTTTTTGGAGGTGTCGGGGTCTTTAAGGTTTTTCCTCAGTCTTTTCAGCTACTCCAGTCTCTTTTTCTTGCATTATGAAATTGTTATTCTGTCTTTATACCTGAAGCATTGAAGTTTCTCCTCTTGTTTTATTCCCCCTTTTTAAATGAATTAGTTGTATCGTAGATGTGCGCAGTTCAGTGTATGCACCGCGAAGAAAAACACCAGTTTTCAAACAGGCTTGTGATGTACAGGATTTGAAGTTGATATATCATAGTTAATGAGTCTGAACGAATGGGAAGGCCAAGAGAGACACATGTCAT
Source organism: Polypterus senegalus (assembly GCF_016835505.1). Classification (NCBI taxonomy): domain Eukaryota; kingdom Metazoa; phylum Chordata; class Cladistia; order Polypteriformes; family Polypteridae; genus Polypterus; species Polypterus senegalus. The sequence continues at coordinate 154,137,748 of NC_053161.1, forward strand.
TGTGATTGTGTTAGCTGCACGTGTGATGGTTTGCACTTCTGACCTTCTCTGACTCCAAATACCAAACAGCCGTAAAGTTAATGGCTCGTGATACACCGTAGAGACGCCTGCCTGCTCTAAAGGCAAAGGGGCTAGCAGGAAAAATAAAATAACATTACTCAATATAAGCAGGAAGTCATCGTTCAAGTTGTAATTCTCTGGCACGTCCCACAGACCACAAGTGAAGCCTTTTCTCTAATTGCTTTCCCCATTTAAGCGATACGGGGAAATGGACCTTTTCCAGAAGCACTACAGATCAACCGCTGCATATAGTGCAGCATCCCAAAGTGCTTGTCATATAAACCAGTGTGTGGCTTAATGAGATATATGATCATAGAATTAGGGTTACTGAGCAGATCAGAGTCTCCTTTATGAGGACGCAGTGAGCTCAGAGCTTTAGTTGTCCCTCATGTACAAAACAATTTAAATATTTATACAAAGTGAATTAATTGTAAGGTTAAGTGCCTCTTAGGGTCAGTGGTGAGAATCTGACACCTTGGCCACTACTGTACCAGGCTGTCTACCACTAGAAAAATGCAAGTCATAGTGGTTGCTTTGTCCATAAAATGTCACAGCATGACGGCCGTGTTAGAAACGGAAAGAAGAGCACGGATAGGTAACTCGCAAAAACAAACAATCCTAATTTTTTATAGTGCCTTCGCCAAAAGGAGGGGTTACATGGGGTGGAATTAAAATAATTGTCATTTTGGTAGTTCAATGTAGTCACTAGAGAAGGTGGCAGACGAGTGTGTTGTAAATCTGAATTGTCGCACAAAGGGGGCAGGAATCAACAAGACGTAATAGAAAATCTAATATTACTTGTAACACCTTACTTGTTAGGTGTCAGTTTGCTCTATGCCAACGGAATTTGAATGGGCTCTATTTGCAGGTTTTAATATCAAAACATGTATATAAATAAATTTAGTTTTTATGTATTCAATGTTGACTCTTACAAACCTAGGGTTCCCTTCAATACTTTGTGTGGCTTTAATGACATGCATATCCTCAAAACATACATGACTATGTATCTCCTGTCAATTTATAGATATCAATACATATTTAGCATAAGTGTAAACTTTTCAAAAATTTATATTATTTTCAGTACCTTACATTTGATATTTATTTCAATTACTTCTTGATGAGCCCTCCAAGAATATTTAATACAAATTTAAATATCTGACACATTTTAAAGTGATATGTCAAAATACTACTCTAAGGAAAGATTGAAATTGTTAAAATTATCTCTAATAAAAAAATTGCACATTAAAAAAATGGAATAATATTTGTAAATGACCCTTAAGGAAGATTCCAGAGATATAGCAAACACCACTGGTTAGAATCTAATTTCTGGTCATTCTCTGTGCGACTTTACAGGATAAAAATAAGAGGACAGTCCACAGCCATTGCTCGCCGAGACATTATGTTCCACTAAATGTGTTCTTATGCTTTAATATATAGAATATTATAATTATTATTAGTAGTAGTAGTATGATGATGATGATTATTATCCATCCGTCCATCAACCCACTGAATCCGAACACAGGGTCACGGGGGTCGGCTGGAGCCAATCCCAGCCAACACAGGGGACAAGGGAGGGTCCAATCCTGGGCAGGGCGCCAACCCACCACAGGGCACACACACCCACGCACCAAACACACACACTAGGGACAATTTAGAATCACCAACGCACCAAACCAGCATGTCTTTGGACTGTGGGAGGAAACCGGAGCACCCGGAGGAAACCCACACAGACATGGGGAGAACATGCAAACTCCATGAAGTGAACCCGGGTCTCCTTACTACGAGGCAGCAGCGCTACCACTGCACCACCGTGCTGCCATGATTATTATTATTATTATTATTATTATTATTATTATTATTATTATTATTATTATAATAATAATAATAATAATAATAGGGGCGGCACGGTGGCGCAGTGGTAGCACTGCTGCCTCGCAGTTAGGAGACCCGGGTTCGCTTCCCGGGTCCTCCCTGCGTGGAGTTTGCATGTTCTCCCGTGTCTGCGTGGGTTTCCTCCGGGCACTCCGGTTTCCTCCCACAATCCAAAGACATGCAGGTAAGGTGGACTGGCAATTCAAAATTGGCCCGAGTGTGTGCTTGGTGTGTGGGTGTGTTTGTGTGTGTCCTGTGGTGGGTTGGCACCCTGCCCAGGATTGGTTCCTGCCTTGTGCCCTATGTTGGCTGGGATTGGCTCCGGCAGACCCCCGTGACCCTGTATTCGGATTCAGCGGGTTAGAAAATGGATGGATGGATGGATAATAATAATAGTAGCAGTATTGATTTTTTATGACCTCATACAGCATGTCATTTTCATAATCTAAAAGTACTTTACTTAATTTTACATTTCAAGCACGGTGGTCCCCTAGTGGACAAAGTGCCAGGTCATTTTTTAAACCGCTTAATCAGGTCCCTCCGATTGGACAACGTGTTTGCCTGTAAATCCCCACAGATTCAGAGTAGCAGTCCCCTCCATTAAGCTCCCTGTGTGACTCTGAGTGTGTCACTTCACCTGTCAGACATGAACTTCTACAAATATAACGACTTTAGTGGAGAACTGAGAATATGAGTACACAATTCTAACTAAATTTACTTATTATTTGACTAACACCTTAATCTAAGGCAATTTACAACATTTGAGACACATTTAGTTACGTTTCTGTTGCTTTTCTCAGACAGGAGCACAGGTAGCTGAAATGATGTGTTCTTGGTCACACATGTCCACAGCCTTACCCACTATGCCACACTTTTTCCACTTTAATAAAAAGACAAGTGTCTGTGGACTTGTGTATCCATCCATTTAATATGTCTCTGTTAAATGTTATCTAGTATGGGATTGTGTAAAGCAATCTTAATGCTCATGATGCACCATTTGTTGGAATGAAAATGCAATGCATTTATTACTTACATACATTACAAAATACATTCCAATAATGCATTGCAAACATCAATGCTAAATATGCTGAGGTCTACGTTGGTTACTTGTATGAAAGGATAAATAGTGTAAGGAGATCTTATCCAAAGCAACTTACAAATCATATTGTATTTGTCTCCATATTTCTACAGTCTAAGCACTGGTAGGTGATGTGGCTCATTAGCTCTTACACTGTGAGCCAGTGGTGAAGTCAGAATATTCAGCAGTCTCATTTATATAGTGCCTTGTCAAACTGAACATTATCCCACAGTCTTTCATATGGGTAACAGAGAAATCTCTATATATAATCTTCATTTGGATCTTGATCTTTGTTTGTCCGCGAATGAATTAGAAGAAGCACCACTAGATGGCAGTAGAGAGACAGCTAAAACATAGGCATTGCATTAAGAATCTCCTCCAGGCTTATACTACTGAAGACTGTAGTACTTCAGTCACACCTCAAAACACCGACATTCAAACTAATTAAATTAACTAAAGAGATCTTCATTTAGATCTTGATCTTTGATTGTCCGCGAATGAATTAGAAGAAGCACTAGATGGCAGTAGAGAGACAGCTAAAACATTATCATTGCATTAAGAATCTCCTCCAGGCTTATACTACTGAAGACTGTAGTACGCCAGTCACACCTCAAAACACAGACATTCAAACTAAACAAATTGTGCTTTAAATTAACTAAAGAGATCTTCATTTAGATCTTGATCTTTGATTGTCCTCGAATTCCACGCATGTGTAGACCACCTTCCAGTTCAGTACGTTGTTGTTACTCATGGATGTCAACAATGTGCTATAATAACGAAAGGGGTGGTGGACAGTGTTACGCTGGTTAGCTCCTGAGGCCTGGCTAGAGAATGAGATTGCCGAAGATAAAAGGTACGTGCCTACGCAACATATGAATGAAAGAAAGACAGTGGGTAAAATGCATGACAACGTAACAGCACATTCTGGAAATTATTATTGTACGTTGTAGCCGGCGAGTGCTGCGCGTCTCGCAGTTGTACCGTGGCTTGCTCACATGTCAGTGAAGCGATCCCTATTTCTGCTTTAATGAGCCTGGATACCTATGTGTGTTTATAACCATTGCTCCGTGTATATTGCCTTACTCTTTGGATTGCCACAAAGCAACCTGCGAGATTGGAAAAAGGTTGAGAAGACATCGTGAGAGGAAACGATAGCATCGTGAAAACGAGACGGACTGTGAACGGACAGAAGGAGAAATGCTCCCACACCACCACATAATTACAATTCGGATAGTGATTCCGAGTAGGCCGTTCCTATCGAATTAATGTCCAAGGGTTTTCTTTTTTAATTTTGTTTCCCTTATAAAAAATCATAATGCTGTGCGACAACTGGCAGCCGTGTTTAAACAGGGAGCCCTTCACAGACAACTTTAACATGCGCAATGTAGTTGGGCGCACATGGCTAGTTTTAATATATATTTTACTACAGTCTACAGACATGTGAAATGGGTCCCTCAAATCCAGGCTATAAGCCATTGGTATAGGGGCTGCACTTATAACAATGTGATTATATGTAGAGCCTTTCCATATTGAACACCACCTCAAGGCCTTTAATGGACACAATACAACTTTATTGTATAGATATTAAAATATTTTTATTCATATTATAAGCATAAACATTCATTAAATCTTTCATTTAAATTATAAATATGTTAGGGCACAACAGTGATGCGGTGGGTAGCCTCTGAGTTTCTCCATCCCTTGCCTCTGTGAAGCTTACTCATTCCCACCATACCTAGATGTGTCTTCCTCCAGATACTCTCTAGAAACATGGATGTTATGTTAACTGATAATTCTAAATGTACTCTTAAATGGTGTTAGTCTTAAATATGTTATATAATTTTTAATATACTTATTAGTATAGTTTTATGTGCAGATAGTTACTTGAAATGATGGGGTCTTCAAATGTGTAGTCTGAGTGGTACACTTATGGTAACATTAAATTTTGAAGTGCATGAGCCTTGCTTACATTGCTAAAGGCTGCAATATGGTGAAGTAGAAAATTGGACAGAATCTTCCAGCCATGTAAGCTCATTGTGTGCCATAAAACTCAAAGCATGGAAGCAACACCTGTTTCGGGGAATGCTTTTAGAAGACAAGGCAAGTTTGTCCTCCATATTGAATTTACACGACCTCCCTGTGTCTACACGTGCTGTTCCCCAGATACTCTTGCCTTCCTTCCATATCCCCAAAGAGAAGCAGATTAGTGTAACAATAAGACAACTCTAAACCGACACCAGTGTGTGTGTGGGAGTGCAGGCTTTGGACTTCAAACCCTGAGGCTGTGGGCTCAAATCCTGCTAATGACACTGTGTGACCAGAAGCGAATCACGACACCTGTCTGTCCCCCAATTGAAAAAAACAAAAGAAATGTAACGCAATTTTATCTCCAATGTTGTAAGTCGCCATGAATAAAGGCATCAGTCACATATTCGTATGTGTGAGTGGTTGGAGTAGCGACCCCGCCAGGGCTGTCACCTGCATTGCGCCCTGTGCTGCGAGGAGAGGCTCGGACCTCACGCGACTCAAAGGTGCGTTAAAGCCTGCTTGGTAAAGGTACGTTTATGTATGTTGCTTTATAAAACACACACTCGCCGAAGTTAATATCGTTACGAAATTGAAGAAGGCCCTCTAAGGATAATGGATAGCTCACCCTTTTTAGTCTCTTTTACGAGATATATTGGATGGACGGTCTCCTGTTCATTAACAGCCGAGCTGAAGGCGCAAGCCACAAAGACTGCGTCTCATTCCACTGCGATCGCTGGGGGAGTCACTAAGGTGAAGAGCGAGTCACGTGGACGTGGCTGCTGACTGCAAACGGGGCCATCACTTGCCTCGCGGTGGTTGCAGGCGCTTTTGCTCAGTTATGGGAAGGGTGCTGCTCGGCTCTCTGCATGAAGGAGCCAGTGGAAAAAAATTAAATAAATAAAAGACAGAAATAAACAAGAATAAAAGCCTTGAACGACTTTGGATTCGCATTATCATGACAGCTTGTGAATAATTTAGGCTGTCAAATGATCTCCCTTATGAGACGCTGAACAATTCCATCCATCAATACTTTTTTGTAAAGGTGCCAGGGTTTTTTTTTTTTTAATAAGCGATTCAAATAACTGGCGAGCGATCCGCACAGAACCCGGGGCTCTGCATAATGCAGCAGCTCTCGCAATGAAGGGGGTGACTTTATTAAAACCGGCCTCACTGTAGACGTTAGCGGATTCTTCATAATATTATTAGGTAACGTCCCGTTTCCGCCAACAATTTCACAGTCACTTTAATATAACTGTTAAAGAAATATCGGTTAAATACAGGAGATGCTAAAGACAAATAAAAGAATCCATCCATTTATTGGATATATAGAGACAGATTCCAGCTGCAGAAAAGTACAAAGCAGCCTTCAGAAATGGATGGGACGCCAGCGTGGAAGGGCATCCTCCGAGCTTGAAGTGGGGGATTAAAGTGTCTGTACTCCCAGTTATTTTGACTGTTGAGACAATTTCTGACAATTCACCATTTTGGGGATGCCTGAGGGAAATCATGGACCAGTCCTCCTTGTGTTTCTGAAAGAGTGGCAATATACAGAAACTAGAGCAATAGGCGAGCAGGGTTATGAAGGTTTGTCTGATAGGTCTCTTAGTGTTCCAATACTCATCACGATAAACTGGCCAATCTACACACTTACACACCAGTTATAGGGTTTGTGGACTTTGTGGAGGCTGTGGCAAGGCTGGGATCTGAAAACCACTTTAACAAGCTAATGGGGCCTTCTCAAATAATACATCATATAAGATTCTGAAATTCACTTATTGTAAGGCAGGATTGAGGGGGCTCAGCCAAAGTCTAAAAACAGCATATAACTTGTAATTTCACATCAGAGTGTTGTGGCAACTGTCCGACTAATTGATCAATATTTGTAAAGTGTGGCAAGCTGAGCTGGAAAACAAATATCACAAATGTATGGTATCACAAGAGTGCTGGTTTAGTCTGTGGTGGTGACTCACTTTTTTGACTCCAAAGAAGTCACTTCACCTGCAAGGGCTAGAAGAAGAAGACGACAAAGAAGAAGAAGATAAAAAAGAAGAAGAAGAAGATGACGATGAAGAAGAAGAAGACGAAAAAAGAAGAAGAAGATGAAGAGGAAGAAGACAATTGTGCTTTACTACTAAACAGCCTTGAAATGGCATTGAATGTGAAAGGCACAATTTAAATACAGTGGTGTGAAAAACTATTTGCCCCCTTCCTGATTTCTTATTCTTTTGCATGTTTGTCACACAAAATGTTTCTGATCATCAAACACATTTAACCATTAGTCAAATATAACACAAGTAAACACAAAATGCAGTTTTTAAATGATGGTTTTATTATTTAGGGAGAAACAAAATCCAAACCTACATGGCCCTGTGTGAAAAAGTAATTACCCCCTGAACCTAATAACTGGTTGGGCCACCCTTAGCAGCAATAACTGCAATCAAGCGTTTGCGATAACTTGCAATGAGTCTCTTACAGCGCTCTGGAGGAATTTTGGCCCACTCATCTTTGCAGAATTGTTGTAATTCAGCTTTATTTGAGGGTTTTCTAGCATGTACCGCCTTTTTAAGGTCATGCCATAGCATCTCAATTGGATTCAGGTCAGGACTTTGACTAGGCCACTCCAAAGTCTTCATTTTGTTTTTCTTCAGCCATTCAGAGGTGGATTTGCTGGTGTGTTTTGGGTCATTGTCCTGTTGCAGCACCCAAGATCGCTTCAGCTTGAGTTGACAAACAGATGGCCGGACATTCTCCTTCAGGATTTTTGGTAGACAGTAGAATTCATGGTTCCATCTATCACAGTAAGCCTTCCAGGTCCTGAAGCAGTAAAACAACCCCAGACCATCACACTACCACCACCATATTTTACTGTTGGTATGATGTTCTTTTTCTGAAATGCTGTATTCCTTTTACGCCAGATGTAACGGGACATTTGCCTTCCAAAAGTTCAACTTTTGTCTCATCAGTCCACAAGGTATTTTCCCAAAAGTCTTGGCAATCATTGAGATGTTTCTTAGCAAAATTGAGACGAGCCCTAATGTTCTTTTTGCTTAACAGTGGTTTGCGTCTTGAAATCTGCCATGCAGGCCGTTTTTGCCCAGTCTCTTTCTTATGGTGGAGTCGTGAACACTGACCTTAATTGAGGCAAGTGAGGCCTGCAGTTCTTTAGACGTTGTCCTGGGGTCTTTTGTGACCTCTCAGATGAGTCGTCTCTGCGCTCTTGGGGTAATTTTGGTCGGCCGGCCACTCCTGGGAAGGTTCACCACTGTTCCATGTTTTTGCCATTTGTGGATAATGGCTCTCACTGTGGTTCGCTGGAGTCCCAAAGCTTTAGAAATGGCTTTATAACCTTTACCAGACTGATAGATCTCAATTACTTCTGTTCTCATTTGTTCCTGAATTTCTTTGGATCTTGGCATGATGTCTAGCTTTTGAGGTGCTTTTGGTCTACTTCTCTGTGTCAGGCAGCTCCTATTTAAGTGATTTCTTGATTGAAACAGGTGTGGCAGTAATCAGGCCTGGGGGTGGCTACGGAAATTGAACTCAGCTGTGATACACCACAGTTAGGTTATTTTTGAACAAGGGGGCAATTACTTTTTCACACAGGGCCATGTAGGTTTGGATTTTTTTTCTCACTAAATAATAAAAACCATCATTTAAAAACTGCATTTTGTGTTTACTTGTGTTATATTTGACTAATGGTTAAATGTGTTTGATGATCAGAAACATTTTGTGTGACAAACATGCAAAAGAATAAGAAATCAGGAAGGGGGCAAATAGTTTTTCACACCACTGTAGATGATACGTAATGAGCTCAGTTCCTCACCAAGAGCTCCATGTGCCTGACACTAAAAGCGAACCACCTCACCTTCAGCACTCATATAGAAAGCAATTATGGTATGTTCTACATGTAAACAGTCTTTGGATTGTGTTCATTATGAAAGTGGCTATATGAAAATGTTTAGGTAAAAGTACTTCCTTCACCTTTGACTCTTCGTGACTCTGAATGAGTCGCACCACATGTCCAGTTTCACAAGGAAGCATTGTAGATACAAATGTATTCTATCTGAGAAACACCCTACACTCTTAAAGATTAATGGTTCTTTAAGGACCCGAATTCCATAAATGCCAGAAATGCCTGCAGTCTGTTGGGCCCTTGAGAAAGACCCTTCACCTGCAAGTGCTCCGTCCTGGGTATGACGTTAATCTAAATCCAGCCTTGCAACTTAAAGGGAAAACATAGGGGTTGGTGGCAGGATTGGCACTTCAGATATTAAAATATGACAGCAATCACTCTGCACACACCTATGTTGGTATCCTCTGCGGAAGGCACTACTGATTGTGGCAAGGGCTGTACAGTATTCAAAATTATTAAATCTGATAAACGTTATTATTCCCAATGGGAAATTTCAAGGCATACAGCAACAAAAACATAAAAAAGCAAAGAGAACAAATAATACACTAAATCAATGTATTAATAAATAAGTGCATATTGTGCAGAAACTGAAAAATCAATTTAAAGAGCATTTAGATTGGGACATCAGGAGAAAACATTGAATTGCCTGATAGCAGTGAGCAGAAAAGATTCCCAGAGGTGTTTCTTAGCACACCATTAAGGAATGAGCCTGTGGCTAAGGGAGAATGCCTCTTGGAGGAGATTTTTCAAGATGGCATCTAATTTTGCCAGCATCTTCTTTTTCAGAACATCTTTCAGTGAGTCCAGGGTTAACACTATGACAGAACAGACTTTCTTGATGGCTTTGTTCAGGCATTGTGCAAATTTTTGAGCTCAAATTGCAGCCCCAGGTGACCACAGCAAACAGTTGTGGCCAAACATTTTGAGAATGACGCAAGTATTGGTTTTCACACAGTTTGCTGCTTCAGTATTTTTAGATCTTTATGTCAGATGTTTCTATGGGGTACTGAAGTATAATTAGATAGATAGATAGATAGATAGATAGATAGATAGATAGATAGATAGATAGATAGATAGATAGATAGATAGATAGATAGATAGATAGATAGATACTTTATTAATCCCAAGGGGAAATTCACATACTCCAGCAGCAGCATACTGATAAAGAACAATATTAAGTTAAACAGTGATAACAATGAAGGTATAACAGACAGACAATATCATTGTATAATGTTAATTTTACCCCCTTAGGGCGAACTGAACAGTCGCATAGTGTGGGGGAGGAACAATCTCCTCAGTCTGTCAGTGGAGCAGGACGGTGACAAAAGTCTGTCACTGAAGCTACTCCTCTGCCTGGAGATGACACTGTTCAGTGGATGCAGTGGATTCTTCATGATTGACAGGTGCCTGCTGAGCGCCCATCATTCTGCCACAAATGTCAAACTGTCCAGCTCCGTGCCTACAATAGAGCCTGCCTTCCTCACTAGTTTGTCCAGGCGTGAGGTGTCCCTCTTCTTTATGCTGCCTCCCCAGCACACCACTGCGTAGAAGAGGGCACTTGCCAAGCTGTCTGGTAGAACATCTGCAGCATCTTATTGCAAATGTTGAAGGACGCCAGCCTTCTAAGGAAGTATAGTCGGCTCTGTCCTCTCTTGCACAGAGCATCAGTATTGGCAGTCCAGTCCAGTTTGTCATCCAGCTGCACTCCCAGGTATTTGTAGGTCTGCACCCTCTGCTCACAGTCACCTCTGATGATCACGGGGTCCATGAGGGGCCTGGGCCTAAAATCCACCACCAGCTCCTTGGTTTTGCTGGTGTTCAGCTGTAGGTGGTTTGTGTCACATCATTTAACAAAGTCCTTGATTAGGTTCTTTTACTCCTCCTCCTGCCCACTCCTGATGCAGCCCACGATAGCAGTGTCATCAGTGAACTTTTGGTTGTGGCAGGACTCCGAGTTGTAATGGAAGTCCGATGTATATAGGCTGAACTGGACCGGAGAAAGTACAGTCCTCTGCGGCGCTCCTGTGCTGCTGACCACAATGTCAGACCTGCAGTTCCTGAGATGCACATACTGAGGTCTGTCTGTAAGATAGTCCACGATCCATGCCACCAGGTATGAATCTACTTTGATCTGTTAGCTTGTCCCTAAGGAACAGAGGTTGGATTGTGCTGAAGGTGCTAGAGAAGTCCAGAAACATAATTCTTACAGCACCACTGCCTCTGTCCAAGTGGGAGAGGGATCGGTGTAGCATGTAGGTGATGGCGTCCTCTGCTCCCACCTTCTCCTGGTATGCGAACTGCAGAGGGTCAAGGGTGTGGCTGACCTGTGGCCTGAGGTGGTGAAGCAGCAGCCACTCCATTACAAGCATTTCATAAGTTTCAAAGTTTATGCAAAGAGTCAATATTTGCCAAAAGTTAAGAGGCGGGTGGACAAGCAAAAACCCACAAATTCTGACAAACCTCAAGCATTAATTATGCAAGAATGGGCTGCCATCAGTCGGGATTTGGCCCAGAAGTTGATTGACAGCCTGCCAGGGAGAAATGCAGAGGTCCTGAAAAAGAAAGAAAGGCCAACACTGCAAATATTAACTCTGCGCATAAACTTAATGTAATTGTCAATAAAATATTTTGAAACTTATGAAGTGCTTGTAATTCTACTTCAGTATACCATAGAAACATCTGACAAAAAGATCTAAAAACACTGAAGCAGCAAACCTTGTGAAAACCAACACTCTGTGTCATTCTCAAAACTTACCAAGACTGGTAGAACATTTTCAGCAGCTTGCATGCAGGAGACCCGAGTTTCCTTAGGAGGTCTAGTCTGCTCTGGGCCTTCTTGTACACTGTGTTGTCAGACCAATCCTGTTTTGTTTTTTTTTTTGTTTATGTGAAACCTCAGGAACTTGTAGCTGTGTACCATTTTCACATCCTCCTCCTCCTCAATGGTGAATGGTCACAGAAGCTCGTATGGAGTTGCAGGTGATTCTCCCTGCACCACAAGATGATGTCCTCAACAAGGCTCCTGTAGTCTGACTTCTTGCCTTTATTAATGCAGCCTATGATGGACAAGCCATCTGAAAGTTTCTCAATGTTGAAACAGCTGGTTTTGTGCTGGAAGTCTGTTGTTTAGAGGTTAAACAGGAAGGAGAACAGGACAGTTCCCTGAGGTGCTCCAGTATTACATACCATCATTTCTGACTCTCAGTCCATGAACCTTACAAGCTGCTGTTTGTTGGTCAGGTAGTCCATGATTCAGGAGATTGTGGAGCATCATGATGCATAGCCTTGAGATTTTTCCCCAGTTGATGAGTCAGTTTGGTGTTAAAAGCACTGGAAAAGCCAAAGAACATTCTCCTGACTGTGGTGCCAGTTTTATCCAGGTGGGTGTAGGCTCTATGGAATATGTAGGTCAGAGCATTCTTCACACCTATATGCATCTGATAGGCAAATTTCAGAGGATCCAGATAGTCTGAGATGATGGCTTGAAGCTATTTCAGGTCATCATGATGTATAAAGTGAACGCAACTGGTCTGAAGTCATTGGGATCACTGGAATACTCTTTCTTTGGCACTGAGGCTACATGAGGTGCTTTCCACAGTTGGAAAACTTACTGCAAACTCATAAAAAGGAAGAACAGGTATGGAAGGATATGACAGAGCTGGCTGGGAAATGTTCAACACTCCACCTTGTTCTGCTGTAGCTTGTGCTCAGGTTTGCTTCTGTAGTGGGCTTTCCCGTCACAGAGCTGTTTCTTTAGGCTTGAAGGCCTCCATTTGATTTCCTACTTATCTCCAGACCTAAAGGATCTCTTCTTCTTATTCAGTAGGGCTTTCGGGTCTTTTGCAATCCTTGGTTTGTGCTAAGGAAAACAGTGCATTGCCTTTGTAGGAACATTGTTATGATAGATAGATTGATCTCCGCTTCGAGAGGAGTCAGATGAGGTGGCTCGGGCATCTGATCAGGATGCCTCCTGGACGCCTCCCTGGTGAGGTGTTCCGGGCACGTCCAACCGGGAGGAGGCCCCAGGGAAGACCCAGGACACGCTGGAGGGACTATGTCTTCTGGCTGGCCTGGGAACGCCTTGGGATTCTCCCGGAAGAGCTGGAAGAAGTGGCCGGGGAGAGGGAAGTCTGGGCCTCTCTGCTTAAGCTGCTGCCCCCACGACCCGACCTCGGATAAGCGGAAGAGGATGGATGGATAGATGGATAGATAGATAGATAGATAGATAGATAGATAGATAGATAGATAGATAGATAGATAGATAGATAGATAGATAGATAGATAGATAGATACTTTATTGATCACAAGGGGAAATTCACATAATCCAGCAGCAGTATACTGATACAAAAAACAATATTAAATTAAATAGTAATAAAAATGTATGTAAAAGCAGACAATAACTTTGAGTAATGTTAGCATTTACTCCCCTGGGTGGAATGGAAGAGTCGCATAGTGTGGGGAGGAACGATCCGCACAAAACGTAATGTGGTCTATGATACAGTGGCTGCGTCCATCAAAATCCTCACTGTGTGACTTAAATAGCAGGTTCCAGTCAGTATTTTCAAAGGTATCCTTCAGAGTGTCCTCAACCTCCAATATCCATTCTTGCACATCATGGTGGTGACTGGCAGCTGATGGATTGGTTTATATGTGGGTATGAGTTGTACTAAATTATGGTCAGATCTGCCTAAAGGTGGCAAAGCAACAGAGTTATAAGCCTCTTTATCAATGGCATACAACAAGTCCCTGCGATGGGCTGGCACCCTGCCCAGGGTTTGTTTCCAGCTTTGCACCTTGTGTTGGCTGAGATTGGCTCCAGCAGACCCCCGTGACCCTGTAGTTAGGGTATAGCAGGTTGGATGATGGATGGATATAACAAGTCCATGGTCTTGTTTTCCCCTGTAGTACAGTTAACAAACTAGTAAAAACTGGTCAGAGTGGAGGTAAGTGAAGCATACTTGAAGTCCCCAGAAATTGTTATGAAAACATTAGGATGGGGAGTACTAAGTTTGCTTGCCAAAGAATATACTGTGTTGCGATTGCCATGCATGACAAGGGTGGGATGCAACCTGCCAGCAAAATGACGTGTGAAAACACTCCTGGCATATACTAAGGTCACAAGCTCACCATGAGCAGCTCGACATTTGGGCCGCATACCTGTGTAGCAGTACTACTGCTGTAAGGAGTCCATTTCCCAGCAGCCCCAAAGCGGAGTGACCTCATTGGATATCTGAAACAGGTGCAGGGGCTGCTGGGGACAAGAGAGGCCAGAAGGAAATTTGAAAAGGGGGCAGCGAAGCAGCAAAAAAGATCTGTGTTTCCCGTGTGTCCCATCCAACGTAACCACTGTGAAGTCATGTGTACCCTGGTTCGTTTCTCGTAAGGATGAATGGACTGTCTCGTGTCTGCCTGTCATGTAAATAGTGGTGAATTAGTCGTCGTGCATCTTCAGAGGAAGCACTCCGGCAAATCTCATTCCTTGCCACTCAGGACTACCGGTAGGACTGTTTAATTTGTTCATTACGGAAGCTGTTCCTGGGATCGTCATCGTCATCTTTACAACATACCATTTCATCCATTTCTGCCGAACTGGAACTGTGATAAGGGCATTGTCGTGAATGTTTATTGCAGGGATTGATTGTTGTGTGTAATATTTGTATCGTCGAAGGGGATGGGGAGGGTTGTCTGATTTTTGTTGTTATTAATTGATATTTCACTTAATATATTTGTCACAATTTGTTGGACTCGTGTCTCTGTCTGAGAGTGTGTGTGGGTCAGGCCAAGGCTGGGCGTGTTCCTGGAATTCCCACCGAAAAAATTAAAAATTCACCATCCTATCAAAGGTGTGAATCTGAGTGTTACCCGACCGCTACACCTGTGCTTTAACTGGAATGTGTCTGGGGTTGTACTATTTTTAATTCACAAAGGTGGCAAGTGCACCTTCTTTCTTCCCAGTACTTTCGCTCCTGCTTCTGTCCGCCCGCATGAATTTAAATCCACCCAATGCAGCCACAGTGTCTGGAGTTTCAGCTCTAAGCTACATTTCTGTAGCACACATGAAATTACTGAGTTTGTATGTTGTTTGGCTTCTGATCAGCGTTGAGAACTCGCCCTTTTCATTCACCAGTGATCTTACATTGCCTATGATGATAGAAGGCAGGTATGGTCTGAACCTTCTTCTCTCAATGTGGGTCAGAGCCACTGCTCTCTTTCTCCGACAATAGCTCCAGTGATTAGCGATTAGCTCTGGCAGCTCTGAGAGGCAAAGAGTGTAAGTCCAGTGGTTGCTGTCGCATGTAAGTGAGTAAATATTAGTTATTCATGTTGTCCGGAAAAAACAAACAATAGCAGATTACAATGAAGACGCACAAACATGGGAGCTTCTGTTGCAGGCAGCTGCTAATGGCAGCACCAGAAGTTAGAGCTTTCTATTTACTTTTCTTGGAAATATCCCTTAATATCTAATGAATTCTTGCTTGCTTTATATAGCAGTCGGGATTGTGAGCAATGTGAAATACTTAATATGACGTAACCACTGCTTAAGTTATCAGAAAACGAAATAAAGACATTAATGAACAATGGAAGGCAATTTACTGTAAAGTAAGGATTGACTATTGTGCTACTTTGCTTTAATTTTGTTTACTTTCTATATTACCTTTTGACAATGGTGTCAGTATATGGTGCTACATAAAACACTGTGTGATAGTGAAATCGACCACGACACACCTAAAAAGATGTGATCCACTCTATATGATGTAGCACTTTACTATGCCATTATTCAATGGTGCTTTATAAGTATTGAGATCCAGTTCATCAGTCTAAATGTTAGTTTTTACAAAACGAGTGCAGGCAGAATGAAGACCACATAGCAAATCATATTGAACTTGGCAATCGCTTGGGCTGTCTACCCTGTTTTAGCCACTAGGGGGACACACTGCCAGTTAGCTAGAAGAAAAAATAGAATGAAAAAACTAAGTAATAAATTATAAAGGTGACGTGGCTTTGGAAAACGGGTAACAGCGGCGGCCATGAGAACCGCCAACACACGTGAAGATGTCAGACACACTCTCTGGGTCTGCTGGACAATAAAGGTTATTGTGGTACTGTGTTTTAATCTATCAATATTTGTCTGCAGCATTAAATGTAATTCATTTCAATTCTTAATAGCCGTCTCATGGCTTCTGTCCAGACTTTAGGTTTGTTTTCCATTTCTTATAATGCACTCTCATAGTATTCCTAATAATAATCTTTGTAAGTACTAACAATAACGTTTTAATCTATAAAAGAAGTGAAAGTCATAGAAGGATAAATACATTATGTATAGCAAAAAACAAAATTAAATAGATAAAAGATTAAAGTAAAAAATAAAAAAAAGCATAAAAATAAAAGATAAACAAAAAACGGTTCATTAATAAGAGCCTTGCATGGCCACACATCTCGTTCAATATTGTTTTCCTGTTGACTGGAACTAAAAATGGTTTCTACATTAAGTAAATTTGGGAATGTTATAATTAATACTTTTGTTTTTAATGTTTTAGTGACATAACTTGCAAATACTCTTGTTTTACTCCAAACCACTTTAAAGTCAGGCTGCTGGGTTGTATGTTTTGTTTGTATGGCCTGGTGCTGTAGCGGGCTTTGTTTGATTTAGGCTCTGCTTTATTTTCTGGTTGGCAGGCTCACCCCAACTGGCTAAGTCTTTAGACTTAACAGGCTTACTAGCTACCCTTACCTGATTGTATAGAATAATTCTAAATACATTTGATATCTCTTGCCACATGTGTGCTCTCAGTGTTCCTCCTACACCTTTCTTCAGTAGCCTTGTGTGTCTTAACCTGTCATGGCCAACACTTCCTCTCTCAATCTCGTGACTGTGAAGTCATCGTCTCAGAGTCTGTCCTTTCAAGTTGGGCTGCTCACCTCCTGTTTGCTTCTTGACTACCACCAGATGGCAGATGGGCCCCAAATTACCTGCTGGGAAAACATCATTTGTATTCTTTCAAATATGTCTCCTGTTTGAGGGCAAGTCTCAGCCTTCTTCCTACACTTCCTCCCTTGGTATCTTTTGTGTCACCCTCCCTTACCTGTCACTTACTGACAGATAACAGAATTATTTAAAAATATGTCGCCTTAAGTGTACCTTCAGTGCCTTTCCTCTGTATTTGCATGTGTGTGAATGCCTCTTCACTGCCGCTCTATCTTTTGAGTGTGTTCCCGTAAAGCCTGCATTTCAGACTCTGTCATTATTTTTCACCTTTGTCACCTCCTTTCTCACTTGCTGCTTTTGAAGGTGACTCTACTCAACAACAACAACAACAACATTTATTTATATAGCGCATTTTCATGCAACAAAATGTAGCTCAAAGTGCTTTACATAATGAAGAACAGAAGAAAAAAGACACAGAAAATAAAATAAGTCAACATTAATTAACATAGAATAAGAGTAATGTCCGATGACCAGGGTGGACAGAAAAAACAAAAAAAAAAAAACTCCAGATGGCTGGAGAAAAAAAAGTAAAATCTGTAGGGATTCCAGACCACGAGACCACCCAGTCCCCTCTGGGCAATCTACCTAACATAAATGAAACAGTCCTCTTTGGATTTAGGATTCTCACGGAAGGGCTTGATGATGATGATGGTCATGTAGACTTCTGCCTTTTAATCCATCCATCATTGTTGGAGCATCATGAAGCTTTGAGTAGGTAGTGGTGGCGCCGGCCACCACCACAAAGAAACTGGAAAAAGAAACAAGAGAGAGTAGGGGTCAGTACGGATTTTAGAGCCACCATGAATAGTTATTATAATGAATTGAACATACAGAGTATCAGGATTAAGTTAAATTAAGATTAAAATGAAGTTATAAAAAGGCCATGTTAAAGTAATGTGTTTTCAGCAGTGTTTTAAAGTGCTCTACTGTATCAGCCTGGCGAATTCCTATTGGCAGGCTATTCCAGATTTTAGGTGCATAACAGCAGAAGGCCGCCTCACCACTTCTTTTAAGTTTTGTTCTTGAAATCCTAAGCAGGCACTCATTTGAGGATCTGAGGTTACGAATTGGAATATAAGGTGTCAGACATTCTGATATATAAGATGGAGCGAGATTATTTAAGGCTTTATAAACCATAAGCAGTATTTTAAAGTCAATCCTGAAAGACACAGGTAACCAGTGTAGTGACATCAAAACTGGAGAAATGTGTTCGGATTTTCTTTTCCTAGTTAGGATTCTAGCAGCTGCATTCTGCACTCGTTGCAAACGATTTATATCTTTTTTGGGTAGTCCTGAGAGGAGTGCGTTACAGTAATCTAGGCGACTGAAAATAAAAGCGTGAACTAATTTCTCCGCATCTTTCAGTGATATAAGAGATCTAACTTTTGCTATGTTTCTTAAGTGAAAAAATGCTGTCCTAGTGATCTGCTTAATATGTGAATATGCGAATATACTCAGCACGCCTGACTCTGCTCTGTAAGCCTCATATATCATTACTCCTAATTTTGTGTTTCATACCTGTACTTCCTCTTTTGTTGTGTCACCAAAGTCAAACGGACCAATTACAGCAAAGCCAAAGTGGACAGAAGGACTGGACACAAAAAAGACCTTAGTGTATTATTAGATAGATAGATAGATAGATAGATAGATAGATAGATAGATAGATAGATAGATAGATAGATAGTGTGGCAGTAGGGGACACTAGTGCTCCCTTGAACCCTCTGGAACAACTCCGGACCCCAGGTAAAAGTCCAAGACTCTTTATTGTTTAACAACAATGTGCACAAAGCACCCTCCACACTACTCATCAATTATAAACCAAATTCAACACTATTCTCTCCTCCTCGCCCAGACACTTAGCCACCCTACCTCCCAGCTCAGCTCAGTGTCTGGACTGGCCCATAGTCCTTTTATCTAGATCTAGAAGAGGAATTTGCGGAATATTATTCATAAAAAACGCTGGCTTTCGATTATAATAATATAATGAATATTTAACCACCCCGCATATTTCTGCCTGCCTGGTGTGCAGCAATGTGTTACCATATGTGATGATTTTATTTTTGAATGTATAATTTGAAAAGTGCACTCTGTTATAAATCAGTACTCTTGGATGACATGTTTACATTGTTCTTGTCTTAGTCTGACTGTTTCAGCTTCTCCAAATCAGACAAGCGTGCCGCCGTTCTCTCCTTCCGAGCTTTCTCGGTTTTTTCACGCTTTTGAAAACGGGCCTGACGCCCAGCATCACTCAAGACGGCCTTTCCATCTTTGTTTTGTAACTGAAAGCCAATTTTACGTCCATTTCACACGCTTGACCTTCGAATCTAATTGATTACATCTTCATCATTAGGATGTCCTGAGAGGATTTTACCGATCGTCTGAAAGCTCAAGCAGCGGAGCGGGCAGTGAAGGACGACCAGCTTGATTCCGCGTTGTTAACGTGAATCTTCGGTCAGCTAATCATCGTAATTGGTCTTAAATCGATGGATGTGTAGCCGTGCACGCCGCGGCGCTGCTACATTTTCTTCATTAGAAGCCGTGGAACCAACCACAGTCCCAACCACGATACCTTTAGTACTAAACTTTATATGCTGCATGGCTAGTCGGTCGACCAAACATTATTAAAATACAGCGCCTTTTCTCCTGTTCATGTATCACTGCGCAGGCTGCGTAACATGTCTTCTGGGCTCCGCTTCACTCGTCCTCACAATTTCAACTGTTAGACATGTCACACCAGGTAATGAGATTATGCTTTATTAATTTTCGTGAATTACTTGAACATGTTCAGCTTAATAGTTCAGTCACACATAAAGCCATTAACGTAACAGGTGAGGGAAATCCGATAACGTGACCGGAGAAACCCCAAGCAGACCCTGGAATCGCAGGCCTTGCTGGGAATTGAATCCAAGTGGTGCTGATAGACATTGTTCTGCTGCTTATCCGCCCGTCAATTTTTTGAAGCCAGCTTTTCTGTTACAGGGCTGCTGGAGTTTGATTCCAACATTTGTCTAATAACCAAAGAATAAATAATCCTGACTAATTAAAGATGAGCTAAGGGAGAGGATCATTAGGACACTGAAAGAATGGCTGCGGAAAGCGGGGCTTTGGGTGTTATATGTTAAAAATACATTCAAAACCAGTCATTTCAAACAATAATAGCTATTATAAACACTTGTAATGTCTTGGATGTATTTTCAAAATTACGGAATAGTATAAAATGTAACAATTTCTCTCAAAAGCATGAACATTTCTGGTGTGTCCGGACTAAGGCTGCCAACCATCCTCATTTTCCCGGACATGTCTTAAGTTTTAACGGACTGTCCAGGAGGAATTTATAAAATTTTGAAAATGTCTATAATTTTGGCTTCTAAAATTTGAAAATCCCCATATCCTTATCATTGGTAGAAACTGAAAGCCGTACACCAAATCGGCATTTGCAGACGTAGTGCGCACACTTTTTCCCCCCAAAAATCTTCACTTCCATTCCGGTAGTAAACAACGCAGATATTGACGAGAATAGTCGGTATCTGTCCATCTTGGCTTTTTCACTTCATATTCTGAATTCTTGGCGAGTTGACAGTTCATTATGAATATTGTTCCTCTCCTTAATTTTTTGTAATCTTAATTCACCAGTTTTGCACCCAAAATTATATAGCACGGTGGCGCAGTGGTAGCGCTGCTGCCTCGCAGTAAGGAGATCATGGGCTCGCTTCCCAGATTTTCCCTGCGTGGAGTTTGCATGTTCTCCCCGTGTTTGCGTGGGTTTCCTCCCACAGTCCAAAGACATGCCGATTTGGTGCATTGGCGACCCTAAATTGTCCCTAGTGTGCGTGTTCGTGCCCGGGGTTTGTTTCCTGCATGCTTTGCGCCCTGTGTTGGCACCAACAGACCCCCGTGACCCTGTGTTAAGATATAGCGGGTTGGATAATGGATGGATGGAAATAACTGACTGACTTAATTCACCGTAACTAAGCGAATGTAATTAAAATCGAAATTACAACTTCACGTTTTCTATTTGAGATCTTATTTTCGATTCTTCTTTCAGCATTTTGGTTAAACAAGAAACTGCATACATCCAGGTACAGTCTGTCGTATTTAAGTGCGAGTAAGTACCGCTTTGTAATATTTTAGTTGTAAAATATTGTTATGACCACCCGTTGTTCCAAAATGGATTTATAATTGTAAATGAATGAGTCAACTATTAAAGTTTCAGTTAATTAAAAAATATTACATGCACATATTCTGTCATATAAATGCAATATCTTTTTAGTTATCCATTGATCAAGTAAGAAGTCACATCTTCAAATAGTTTAAAAATATTTTCACAATTCTTCCATTTACATAAATTCACAAATACCCATTATGCCGAAAAGAAAGGGCAAGTTCACAGACTACTTGAACAACAAATATCCTTGTTTTCAGAAGGTAAGTGGCTAACGCTCCCAAGATTAAATTTCAGTAGCGTGCTATTTAAAGATTTTTATTCAAATGTATGCAAGAACCAAGATTTAATGAGAAAAATAGCTTCAGTGGAAAAATATAGGGTGGTGCAGTGGGTAGCGCTGCTGCCTCGCAGTTAGGAGACCTGGGTTCGCTTCCCGAGTTTTCCCTGCGTGGAGTCTGCATGTTCTCTCCGTGTCTGGGTGGGTTTCCTCCCACAGTCCAAAGACATGTAGGGTTAGGTGCATTGGTGATCCTAAATTGTCCCTAGTGTGTGTGTGTGCCCTGCGGTGGTTTGTTTCCTGCCTTGCGCCCTGTGTTGCCTGGAATTGGCTCCAGCAGACCCCCCGTGACCCTGCTTGGTGTGTGGGTGTTGGTGTGTGCGCCCTGTGGTGGGCTGGCGCCCTGCCCGGGATTTGTTTCCTGCCTTGTGCCCTGTGTATCCTGGGATTGACTCCAGCAGACCCCCGTGACCCTGTAGTTAGGATATGGCGAGTTGGATAATGGATGGATGGAAAAATTATAAAAGAACGTAGATAAATGCAAATAAACTAAATTGAAAAGAGTCAAATTATTTTTATTTTACTAGAAGTGAATTTACCGTATATATTGTTTCTTACAGGTTTCTGACAATTAAGCTATCCAAATAGGAAGGAATGAAGTCTGTTAATTTAAGAGGCTTAACATATTCAAAATATTTAATGGGTAGTGACTGTGATTGTGGCCATCATAATATAATTATAGTGATAAACTGCTGCTAAAGGTTTATATCATTTAAAAAAAAAAAAAACATAAAAGAGTATAAAGGCGTATTATTGCATCACAGGAAAAGGCGTCCTCAAAAGTCCTAATTTTTTGACCCAAATGTCCTCAGAGTTGGCAGCCCTAGTCCAGACTTTTGACTGTCTGCATGACTTAAATATCAACAAATTAGAAACTTCACGCATGGTGTAACATTTCGGTGCATTAGAGGGCCGTGCAGGGACTGTAGCCCATAATGGACATGTTTAGTGGGTCTGTTCGAGAACTTTCTCAATCCGTTTCAGAGTTCAGGTGCAAAGCTTATCTGGCCAAGATTTGGCAAAATGCTGAAAACTGAACTGGACTCACTTCCACACATACATCACATTCACACTGATAGTTTGTAACTGGCAATTATCATAACCTAAAGAAAAAAAACACATTAAATGTGAATAATTCCTTCTGTGCTTGCAAAAAACTATTCAGTTATGGCAAATGTTAGGGAATAACAAAAGTGAACGGCAAAGTTTATTATTTTGGTAAAGCGCAGGGTGAACACTTTTTCAGATTTCCAGAATTGAATACTGCTTTCATTTTGAAACAAAAAAAAAGATAACAATAACAAACATCAATATATTAAAAGTACACACAACTAAAAGTATTATAAATAATCCATTCATCCATTATCCAACCCTCTATATCCGAACACAGGATCACGATGGTCTGCTGGAGCCAGTCCCAGCCAACACATGGCACAAGGCAGGAACAAATCCCGGGCAGGGCGCCAGCCCACCACAGGGCGCACACACCAACACCCACACACCAAGTAGGGTCACGGGGGGTCTGCTGGAGCCAATTCCAGGCAACACTGGGCGCAAGGCAGGAAACAAACCACCGCAGGGTACACACACACGCTAGGGAAAATTTAGGATTGCCAATACACCTAAACCTGCTTGTCTTTGGATTGTGGGAGGAAACCCACGCAGACACGGGGAGAACATCCAAACTCCATGCAGGGAGGACCCGGGAAGCGAACCCAGGTCTCCTAACTGCTAGGCAGCAGCACTACCACTGTGCCAACCCATTTACAAATAACCTATACAAAGAAATGAATAGTAGAAAACAATTCCAAATATTCCATCCCTAACCCCGTGTAACCCCACACACAGTTATCATATAAATATTTTATATTTCCTTCTCTCCTCCCCTGTGCCAGTAAATTCTAGTTTCATCCTCAAGTGAATTTTCAACCTAATCAGTAACAAGATGTCCACATGTCCGTTTCCACACTGTTTATTTTTTCTGCTTTTTAAAATTGCTAGTTTTACTTCATCATGTATACCCACACGTAAAGCCTTATTTGTTTAATATCTCTCACCATCCTCAGAAAGGAATCAGGTCAAGTCAAGTCGAGGATCATGCACTGGTATAGCGCATTGCCACACCCACTATACAACGAAACAACTTGGGATCCCGGTTGGCAACCTCCCAGGCAGAAACGCGGTCCACTGCCACCCTCTGGAAATGACCCTCTATCTGCCGCAGCCAGGTGTTACGTGGGTGACCCCTTGGCCTGGTCCAGCCACTCAGGTCCCCAACAATGAGGATCCTATGAGCTGGATCACCCTCCGGGAAACACACCACATGGCCATAGTGCCACAACTGATGCTTCCTTGCAATGCAGGTAATGTACCTCATTCAGGACTCCATGAGCAACTGCTCATTCGACACAAAGTCAAACCAATGGTACACAAGGATTTTCTGGAGAGACACAGCACCAAAGGAGTCCAGTCTTCATCTCTAGTCACTGGATAGTGTCCATGTCTCGCAACCATATAGCAAGACAGGAAGCACCAGGACTCTAAAGACTTGGACCTTCGTCCTTTTGCATAGATATCGGGAGCGCCACACACCCTTTTCCAGTGACCTCATGACCCCCCATGCTCTCCCAATCCGTCTACTGACTTCATAGGAAGAGTCACCAGAGACATGAATGTCACTGCCAAGGTAAGTAAACCTCTCAACAAGGTGGACACTCTAGCTGTAGACAGACACACTGCTGATGGCCGTGCCCAAGAGGTCATTAAAGGCCTGGCTCTTTGGTTTTTATCAGGACACTCGCAAGCCCAGACACTCAGACTCCTCACTCAGTCTCTCGAGTGCCCCAATCAGAGCCTCCATTGATTCATTGAAGATCACAGGATCATCAGCAAAGTCAAGATCCGTGAACCTTTATTCACCAACAGATGCCCCACAGCCGCTGGACCCCACGACGTTGCCCAACACCCAGTCCATACAAGCACCCCCCAGAATCAGAGCGCAGGAGAAGAAAAAAACACCTTGACCAGCAAACACATTTGATTGCACAAAGTGTTGAAATGGAAACAAATAAATGGCTGCAGTAAACTCTCTGTTTTTGTGCGCTTCTTGGTCCTCTTATGTGTTCCTAAAAAAAGCAGTGTTGCCCCTTGGAATTTCACGCGCGCTGTTGTAAATGTATTGTATTACAGCACTGAAAAACGTTATTAGGTGGGAAAGCAAGTTAAAACTTGGATATTTTGATTTTATCAGAATGCATAGCGTGAAATTAGGACTTTTCCTGTGACTTGGTCAACTGGTTAAACTATAATTACAGTGTCAGTGAAATACAGTAGTTTGTCATTATTATCTGCAAATAATGGAGGTTTATTTAGTGTAACATTAATACTGAGCAAATGTTTATTTACTCTGTGCATAACGGCTTACACTCCACAGAATCCTTTATTAATTGATATGTTATTTATTTAATTTATAGTGTGACAGTGATAGCGTTTTGTTTTCCTTGCATGCATTTCATGCTTTTACGTTTAGAAAGATCTTTTAACTTACCTGTTTTGAGTCAAACCATCGGGAGCACTGCGGCGCTGATGCACGCACGTGTTCTTTTCTGCCTGTGCTCAAGCTGCGCATGCTCAGGCAGCCTGCCGGGCGCGCCCAATCAGCTTCTGACATCGACTTCCTACCCATGTGCGCAGTCTGCTGGTATCTCATTCATTTGTGTTCGGGAGTTATGTTTGCATTCAGTAGCAGTCATCGCAGGTGAAAAACAGCAAAACCTACAACATATACAAGTTGGTCTAACTGCTGTCAAGGTAAAATGGATACAGTAAACTAATTGATAGCTGAAGTTGCACAGAATGATTCTTCGTTTCAACACAGACAAGTTCGCAAATTTGCATATGCTTTTCAAAGGGCTATTTTGGAAATCTAAAACTGTGTACAGCATGATCTGTTTTGAAATATCTCGATGTGTTTGAGATAACTGAACTGTTTTTGACAAATTGGTTTGAAGAATAAGCAGGCCACATTTCAACAAAATTCATCCAATTGCTGTGGCAAAGCTGTTTCACATGGACAGGCGGACAGGCAGACAGGCATGGGCTATTGCAATAGGTGCTTTGTGTATTTTCTGCGAAAGCACCTAATGGACATCATTTATGTTAAAAGAGTACAATAGTATGCATTATAATAGAATTAAAAAAATGTAATAAGTAACACTAACAACTAATAAAATAAAAACAAAATAATTAAAACATAATAAAATCTTCTTCTTCTTCTTCTTTTGGCTACTCCCGTTAGGGGTTGCCACAGCAGATCATCTTCTTCCATATCTTTCTGTCCTCTCCATCTTGCTCTGCCACACCCATCACCTGCATGTCCTCTCTCAACACATCCATAAACCTTCTGTTAGGCCTTCCTCTTTTCCTGGCAGCTCTATCCTTAGCATCCTTCTCCCAATATACCCAGCATCTCTCCTCTGCACATGTCCAAACCAATGTCAAGGAATCACACAACCCAATAAAGAACCACGTAGTGCCATTGAAGAAGCAGTGTAGTAGACAATCTAGCAGGTTACTAACAGATCAAGGTAACATGAACTTCAGCCTGTGTTATTACGTGCAGCATGAGTCCTCTTTAAATCAGGGACCCCTGTAATCATCTAGTTGTGGGTGTTTATAGAGCCTATTACACATCTTAAGAAAGGTTGTTTATTTGTTTGTTTTTTTTTTTTTTTTGGAACCTCCATGTGAATGGAGAAGGAGGAGGTTGGGAGCATGCAGTGATGGTTCTTTTCAAATCCAAAAATGGTTCCAAATTCCAAGGTTAAGTGACAACTCCACTGTTGATAACTTGCACATGTTCTCTTTCACTGCAGGATGTTTCTCTGGAGATGATGATCCTTTCGGGACAGTTCATCAGCATGAGCCCAAGAAGCCATTTATTTTCTATCAGGATACCGAGGACAGTGATGGAGGCTTGGGTCTGGACGATATTGATAAACTCAAAAACATTTTCCACTCAGCCTCAACTGCAAGGATCAACAAACTACGGCCAGAATTGTTCCTGAAGACATCTTTCCGGAAAGCTGCCAATGTTCCAACAGTCAATTTGCTAGCAAGAACCGATGAAGACTTGGAGGTTGAAAACGTACCCCTGCCTTCTCGGGATGTCATTGTTGTGGTAGGTCACCTGTTCTTTTGCTTCTTTTTTGCTATCTGGGTTTTGGATTCTGTGCCACATTTCTCAATTTTGATATTAACTATGGCGGAGTGGTGGCTCTGAGGCTAGGGATCTGCACTTGCAATCGGAACGTTGCTGGTTCGAATCTCATAAAAAATGCCAAAAGGGTCTCTGCTCTGTTGGGCCCTTGAGCAAGGCCCTTAACCTGCAATTGCTCCATCCTGGGTATGATGTTAATCTGCATCCATCCCTGCATGTAGGCCCTCCAACCTGCAGGGAAAAACTTAGGAGTTGGTGGCAGAATTGGCACTCCAGCCACCATAAAAAAAACCTCACATTCTTCCACTCGATCTGAATTAGTGTGGTCCTAATGGTCCTAATCTGGATCCTGAGTTGGTTTGTTGTGTGGTGGGTGCAGCAATGCACTGTATCAGTGTGTGCTCCTAACCTGTTCCCTTAGACAAAGGCCTTTTGGCACAGTACCAGTTCCACTGAAAGCTGTAGATGAGCCTGCGGATCAGAAATAAGGCTTCTAAAGTGAGCGGGGATGAGCTAAGCCAGGCGTAAAACGAGAAGGACAAATTTAATATTGTTAGGAGTGCCGTCCGTCAAATACAGCAGAAGAGAATCCTGGGAAAGGTCATCATTATCTTTGACCTTCAGATCTTTCAAGGGAATTATGGCAAGACACTCTGAGACAGATCAATACTTACTAAATGACATAATAAAGCACAACATGAAGATCAGAGGCTCAAGAAAGTCAAATGCACATCCTGTAGTCTAATGGGTGTGATAAGACCACTGGATGAATTATTATAGCCTTCATTACAGCAGAGTCTAGAGATCAGAAGGCAGCTTTACTGCGGTAATGTATGAAGGCAAGAGCTAGTATGAAAAGGAGAAAAACATCCAAATCATTCCAAGTGCTCCTCAGTGTTCACCCCATGATACAGTTGTGCTTGAAAGTTTGTGAACCTTTTAGAATTTTCTATTATTTCTGCATAAATATGACCTAAAACATCATCAGATTTTCACTCAAGTCCTAAAAGTAGATAAAGAGAAACCAGTTAAGCAAATGAGACAAAAAATATTATACTTGGTCATTTATTTATTAAGGAAAATGATCGAATATTACATATTTGTGAGTGGCAAAAGTATGTGAACCTTTGCTTTCAGTATCTGGTGTGACTCCCCTTTGCAACAATAACTACAACTAAACGTTTCCTGTAACTTTTGATCATTCTTGCACACCGGCTTGGAGGAATTTTATCCCATTCCTCCGTACAGAACAGCTTCAACTCTGGGATGTTGGTGGGTTTCCTCACATTAACTGCTCACTTCAGGTCCTTCCACAACATTTCGATTGGATTAAGGTCAGGACTTTGACTTGGTCATTCCAAAACATTAACTTTATTCTTCTTTAACCATTCTTTGGTAGAACGACTTGTGTGCTTAGGGTCGTTGTCTTGCTGCATGACCCACCTTCTCTTGAGATTCAGTTCATGGACAGATGTCCTGACATTTTACTTTAGAATTCTCTGATATAATTCAGAATTCATTGTTCCATCAATGAAGGCAAGCCGTCCTGGCCCAGATGCAGCAAAATGGACCCAAACCATGATACAACCACCACCATGTTTTACAGATGGGATAAGGTTCTTATGCTGGAATGCAGTGTTTTCCTTTCTCCAAACATAACGCTTTTCATTTAAACCAAAAAGTTCTATTTTGGTCTCATCCATCCACAAAACATTCATCCAATAGCCTTCTGGTTTGTCCACGTGATCTTTAGCAAACTGCAGACGAACAGCAATTTTTTTTGAAGAGTAGTGGCTTTCTCCTTGCAACCCTGCCATGCACACCATTGTTGTTCAGTGTTCTCCTGATGGTGGACTCATGAACATTAGCCAATGTGAGAGAGGCCTTCAGTTGCTTAGAAGTTACCCTGGGGTCCTTTGTGACCTCGCCGACTATTACACGCCTTGCTCTTGGAGTGATCTTTGTTGGTCGACCAAACTCCTTTGTTCGTGCCATGATACACTTCCACAAACATGTGTTGTGAAGAGCAGACTTTGATAGATCCCTGTTCTTTAAATAACACAGGGTGCCCACTCACACCTGATTGTCATCTCATTGACTGAAAACACCTGACTCGAATTTCACCTTCAAACTAACTGCTAATCCTAGAGGTGCACATACTTTTACCACTCACAAATATGTGATATTTGACCATTAACCTCAATAAATAAATGACCAAGTATAATATTTTTGTCTCATTTGTTTAACTGGTTTCTCTTTATCTACTTTTAGGACTTGAGTGAAAATCTGATGATGTTTTAGGTCATATTTATGCAGAAATAGAGAAAATCCTAAAGGGTTTACAAACTTTGAAGCACAACTGTAGCTCTACTTCAGATACATCATCTGCTTCTCAGAAGCTGATAAGTGCCACCCACAGGAGAGAGTTATCTTCTGTTTTAATTCTCTGATAGTCCTGTTAATCTTGAGAAGACTTGTGCAGCACCTTGTCGTGATGTATAGTGTGAAAGGTTTTGCGTTAAACAAAAACGAATTAGAATAACTGGAATGATATTGGAGTAAACCCAGCATATTAACTGAGCCCACTTGCTACGCTCCTACTCAGAACAGATGACACCAATGTGACTGACTGACACATACACGCTCATTCACAGATTCCTTTAGATTCATCTTGCATTTTAATTTTCTTAAATTCCCACTGTGACGTCCCGGCTTCCAGCTGCCATGGGAGTATTCCATCCAGGACCATCTTAATAGCATCATAGGCAGTGGGGCAAAGTAGTGCGCTAGGTCCTCTGTTTCGGTAGCAAAACAAAAACATACATAGGCATCAGAAACATCTTGGGCCCCTATGCTCTGGGGACCCCCAGCCCGTGCCCATACATTACGATGACCCTGATTCCATCACCTGGGACATTGATAGTCATAACTGAGGATGGACTAGAGCAAGTGATGATACAAAAGCAAGCTCAGGTGAAAAATGTGCAAAATGCAAATTTATTGAAAAACAACTACAACTTTAAAAACACAATACAGGAGTGTCGCATAAAAAATTAAAATCTATAAAATCAATAGAAAAACATTAATCAGCAATCTCCTGTAAACCGCTTTGTCACATTCCTCACCACTATACAAGTGAGGAACCCTAGCGGCTCCATACTCCCTCTGTAAACTCCATCCTCGCACCAACGCTTGGATTCAAACTGTTCACTGTAATAAGCATACGTTTAATATAATTATATGCAAATATATCTTATAAATCTGCCTTTTTCTACTCGCATGCACAGTTGACCCTGAGCCAGATTTAGCACAGGGGTTCACCATATAAGAACTGCTAGGCAAGCATTATAATATAAGACAAGACAGATAGGGACAACTGGGAAATGGGCAGTCAGAATGAGGACCATTGTATACAATTTTTGTGTGTCAAAGTCAGCATTAAACTGTATCCTCTTTGCCATGTTTGGAATTGCATGATTCACCTAAATGGGGGCCTGCACATGAAGAAAGAGTATAAAGCCTTGGAACATTGCCCAGCACACCTTTGAAGGCGACAGACAGATGGGCGATAACATCATACAATCCGGAAAATCCTTTCAACGCAGCGGCGAAAATGACAGTCTCTGCATATTGGGCCCCCACTCCCGAACTGGGTTCTTGCCATTGACTTCATTCATCTGTTATGCAGCGTAAGCTGACATTAAACCAAGTGAAGTTATCTCTCTTGAGTGAATTCTTACCGCCGTATCACTAATGGATGGGTATCGCCTTTTAATATCATATCTATATAGATTCGGGTTATGTAACATGCCGCAATCATAAAAGAACTCATTCCCAGGGAGCTAGCACTCTCTGCACAATACATACACAAGTTCCCCTCAGGCAAGCAGTGTGTCAACTTGAACTCTTGGGTTCTCCCTCTGCCACTTCCAGTTGGTACCTGCAGAAGGTTTTCAAGACCACAATTTCTTCCCCATCACTGACTACAATGGTACAGGATTGGCCCCACTACCGGGAAGGCACAATTCTGTAACAAGAACATGACCTCCCTCAGAGTTCAGCACCTTCTCCCTGTCTCTCCATCAAGTCTTGCCTTATTCTCAGAGTATATATTGTAACAAAGGCGCTATATAGGCGCCTGACCCGACACAGAAAGACACAGAGGCACGTATAAAAATACAAAGACTTTATTTCTTTCTTCACCCATGGGTGCACGTCTTCCCCGTGACCCACAGGCAATACACGGTCCCAAAGCACAAACACTAAATCACAACACACTCTTCTTCCTCTACCACCACTCCTCCACAAGCGTAGTCCTCCTCCTCCCAACTCTGGCTCCTCGAGTGGTGGTGGCTGACCCTTTTTATAACCCACCCGGAAGTGTTCCGGGTGCTTGACCACCTGGTCCTAATTGCACCTCCGGGTGGGGCTGAAGATTCGTCCAGCCAGGCTGCTGAGTCCATGCAGCTCCCCCTGGCAGCCATCCGAGCCCCCAACCAGGCTGTGGAGGACTCCATGTCCCATGGAGCCCTGCGTGT
This sequence comes from Polypterus senegalus, assembly GCF_016835505.1. Classification (NCBI taxonomy): domain Eukaryota; kingdom Metazoa; phylum Chordata; class Cladistia; order Polypteriformes; family Polypteridae; genus Polypterus; species Polypterus senegalus. The sequence continues at coordinate 154,168,944 of NC_053161.1, forward strand.
GGTTGGGGAATCGCCGTCAGCCATGGAGGCTGCCACCAAGCGTCCCGGGGGAGGTACTGGACTGCCCATGGTGGCTCCCCCGGAACATAAGCAGCAGGGGCATCCCGGCCTGGCATGGGACCCGGCTGTCCTTCACAATATCTTTGCAGGCCAAACCCTCCACCCTTGTGCTCCAAGTAGGTGGAGTTGACTCCAGTGTGTGCCAATAGAGTCTAGCTGCAGACCTTCAGAGCTCCACCTGGTTGCACTATGTGTTGTGGGAGGGTTATCTGACCCAAATGATGGCGACTGTCCATTAAGTCAACTCCATGTCCCTGGATCTTCAGGGTGGAGGGTTCAGGCTGCAGGGATACCAGTCACCTTATTTTTGCTAGTATTTGTCTCCCCTCTTTGCCTTTACTCCATTTTTTTATACTGTATCTTGTAGTGTTAGTGATCCGATCTGTTAATGAGGGTTGGCCACGCAAATTCTCAACCACGCATGCATAATTAATTCATCCATTTTTCCATTAATGCTTCATATCTGCGGGCCTGCATTCCCAACACTGAATACCACTGCCTGCAACATAACAAAAAAGAAACACTGCCTTCAACCATTCTACTACTGACCTAAGGCACACTCTGCCACATTTACCATGCCCATCATATTAATTTGCACCTTCTCTCTTTTAGTAAGCGGGTGCTTCACCTTCCAGGCACTAGGGATGCCAAACTACAAAATGTCACAGTAGAAGTGAGTCTGTGTGATTATCGGCTTGCTAAGTCCTATAAAATCAATCAATCAATCAAAATGTTAGTGTATATAGAACCTTTCTACAGTGAAAAATATCGCAAAATGTTTTCAATCATCTATAATTAGATTTTTTTGCATTTTCATAAAACATGCCCCCTAGCAGTCTGACGCCCTCGTGGTGAGTTGTTTCCAGCCAGTAGAGAACACACTTCCTTCCACCACACCAAATTCAGCATTCATGGGTGATTTTTAATTTTGTATCACACACAAGATGTCTGAATACTGGAAGTGTTGCAGTTATGGATTTTGTGAGGCTTGCATTCCACAGAGTTTATTGAGCAGAATGCAGTCAGTCACTTCAAAATCGAGGGCCGCCTCCGTGTGTGTGGGCATTCAGCTCCTGGCAGATATGTTCACTCTGGAAACGCAGCTGCTATTTCTAAAGTTAGATTTCTCTGAGTGCTCCATTCAATTACGCTTCACTCTCCTTTCCCTCGGGCTCCCTGTGACAATAAAACGACAGCGTCCCAAATGAAATGCAAACTGGCATATACAGGTGACATGGGAGTAAGAAAGATGGCCTTAAAGTCAGAAGAAAGCATTGATCCATTAGCCCAGAGCAGACTACACTTAGAGGTCATTGACACTGGTCAAAAACCCACCAGTTTGGCTTTAAGACATGGCAATGAGATAAAAAAAAGAAGTGCCACCATGGTGTCCAATGGTATATCTGATCAGCATTCAAGGTACCAGTCAGTTAAGGGTGTAGTGTGGACTGCAGCAGATGTGTCATCTGTGGCAGGTCTGGGACCATGAATGGCCAATGAATAGTCCTGAGGTTGCATCAGCAAGGGTGGGTAGTGAGGGACGACTTTGAAAATAAAAAAAAGAGAAGAAGAAGAAGAAGAAAGTGATTTATAGGTGATGACGTCCACAACAAACATTGTCTATCTACTGTATTTGTGGTTATGATGATCATCTCCCCTAGTTATTGAATATCACCCAATTCCAGTCCACACTAGGCTGGCAGTATGCTGAGCTCTGATGTTAGTCCAAATACAATGAGTAATCAATGGCAGTCAACCTCATGGGCATCATCAACAGAGCCGTGAGCCATTGCCTACTGCCTGAAGATGAGTGAAGATAGTGGACATTGGGGATGGGAAAGCTCCTAGCACAACTTGTCTGTCCATCCATATTGTTGTTATTCCTTTCAAATCCCTTTCTAACTGTGCATTCATTTCCATCATGACCTTACTATAACAGGTAGTAGCAGTCCTGAGGTGTCTAGTCTTACACTGTTAAAACATTACTTTATTTATATTTTATGAGGACGCCAGGATACCAAATTGCTGGTCCAACACACTGAGACAAAAATTCCACAACTATATAGTGTGGCCTGCAGAGGGCACTCCTGCCGCCCAAACCTGACACAGACAGACTCAGAGACACAAGTGCAAGCACACACATTTTAATTTTTCTTTTTCCTCGTGGGAAACGCATTCCCCCGTTTCCCACAAGCACAACACAGTCATTAAGCACAGCACAAAACTCTTCTTCTTTCTCTTCCTCTTTCCTCTACTTCACCTGGCAAGCTTTTGTCTTCTCCCACCCAACTCGGGCTCCCAGAGTAGTGGCTTTTGGCGCCTTTTAAAAAGCACCCAGAAGTGTTCCAGGTGCTCGTTAATGTATTTCTGGCAGCACTTCTGGGTGTGGCAGAAGAGCTGTCAATAAGGGCTCAGCAGCAGCCGCAGAACCCCCTGGCGGCGCCCACGAATCCCAACAGAGGTGGACTAAACTCCAGCTCCCGTGGAGCCCTGTGGGAGTCTGAAGGCACTGTTGCAATGCAGGGAGGATGCCACCTAGTGCTCTGGGGGAGGTAATGCTCTGGATATGCTCCCTCCCCTGGTCCTTCCAACGTAGAAGCGTCCCGGCCGTATGCCATGATAGTTATAATTTTCAAAAGACCTATTTGCAAACACAAGAAACATACAAGGATAAGTCAATAATTATCCACACTCTAGTTTTGAAATGTATTGGAACAATAGTAGAGAACCAACAGACATATCATTTTGCAAATAGTACCCTTGCTTTTCAATGCAGCATTCATTAGTTAGTCCCTCAGTCATACGTGCACAACTTATTTTACTTGCATAACCATGAGTAGTTTGTCGATATGAATTGCTAATTTAATGATAGTCGCTCATCGGTCGTCTCAATCAAAGTATGGACTTGCTCGATGTTGTCATCGGTAGTGGACATGGACAGGTGTACCACTTCTTTGTGCGTAAAGCCTGTGTGTATATACATTTTTGAACTTCGCAATCCATTAATACACTCTCTGCAGTGGTAAAACACCATCTCCATATTATACAGAAAGCCTTCAATGGATTTTGGTACCTGGTACACCTTCAGCCCTTATAAAGGGCTCACTTCTTTGGAGCAAACAGAGACTGAAGAGGCCATGTTTACTTCTAGAAAACAACAAAATGAATTGACCGATCAAGGTCGAAATTTTATCACTGTGATCACAGACACACCATGTTTCCATAAGTGCATGGAGAAAGCTGTACAGTCGGGTATCCCAAAGTTTGCTGGTTTGAATCCTCATCACAGCCAAAAGAGATCCTACTCTGCTGTGCCCTTGAGCAAGGCCCTTCACCTTCAATTGCTCCAGCGGCGCTGTACAATGGCTGACCCTGCGCTCTGACCCCAAGGGGTATGCGAAAAAAAACAAGTCATTTTCTTTGGGATTAAGAAAGTTAAAATATATATATACAGTTGTGCTTGAAAGTTTGTGAACCCTTTAGAATTTTCTATATTTCTGCATAAATATGACCTAAAACATCATCAGATTTTCACTCAAGTCCTAAAAGTAGATAAAGAGAAAGCAGCTAAACAAATGAGACAAAAATATTATACTTGGTCATTTAATTATTGAGGAAAATGATCGAATATTACATATTTGTGAGTGGCAAAAGTATGTGAACCTCTAGAATTAGCAGTTCGAAGGTGAAATTCGAATCCAGTGTTTTTTTTTTTTAATTAATTTTATTGCACTCCATACAAAGCAATCAAGTTTTTACAAAAAGAAAAATAGAGTTAAGAACAGATCGATCCCCACCCTTGAGAGAGAGAGCAAGCCAAACGGCATAAAAATTTTACAGCTTTTAAACATACCTAAATTAATAAATTCTCTATGCTTCATGAACTTATTTTAAAATATTACTGATTAGATCCTGCCATGTTTTGAAAAACGTCTGTACAGATCCTCTAACTGAGTATTTGATTTTTTCCAATTTCAAATAATATAACACATCAGTTTCCCACTGACTTAAAAGAGGAGAGTTTGGGTTCTTCCAGTTTAGCAGAATAAGTCTGCGTGCCAAGAGTGTAGTGAATGCAATCACAATTTGTTTGTCTTTCTCCACTTTAAGACCCTCTGGAAGAACCCCAAACACAGCTGTTAATGGGTTAGGAGGGATTGTGAGTCCAAGGCTGTTTGACAGGTAATTAAAAATGTTTGTCCAGAATGATGTTAATTTGGTGAAGGCCCAGAACATGTGACCCAGTGAGGCTGGGACTTGGTTGCAACGTTCGCAGGTTGGATCATGCCCTGGAAACAGTTTGGAGAGTTTTAGATGAGACAGATGTGCTCGATATATAATTTTGAGTTGTATAATTGTATGCTTTGCGCATATGGAGCTCGAGTGAATTCTCTGCATTGCTACTTTCCACTCCTTTTCTGATATATTAATTGAGAGATCTTTTTCCCAGTGTCCTCTTGGATCTTTGAAAGGAAGGGATCGTAAAATGATTTTATATATTGTAGAGATGGAGTCTAATTCCTCAAAATTGAGCAATATTTTTTCCAGTGTGGATGAGGGTGCAAGATGAGGAAAATCTGGAAGGTTCTGTTTAACAAAGTTCCTGATTTGAAGATAGTGAAAGAAATGTGTAGCTGGAATGTTAAATTTGGAATGTAATTGTTCATAGGATGCAAAGACGTTGTCTATATAAAGATCTCCGAGCAAGTTAATTCCAATTTTTTTCAAGATATTAAAAACTGCATATGTTTGTGAAGGTTGAAAGAGATGGTTCTCTTGCAGAGGTGCCACAGATTGAAGCTTCTCCGTCTTAAAATGCTTTCAACATTGGTTCCAGATTCTGGAATGTGAGTGGAGCACAATTGGGTTATTAGTGTATTGCCGATAACGTGTGTTTATTGGAGCGCAGAGCAAGGAATAAAGAGAAGTACTGCAGGATTTTACTTCTATTGTGGTCCAAGCCTGTATATGTTCTTCTATTTGTGTCCAGGTTCTTATCGCCTGTATATTTGCCGCCCAGTAATTAAACTGGAAGTTAGGTAGAACCTTTTCCAGCCTGATGGGCCCACCCCACAGGTTGAGAACCACTGTTTTAGGTCATATTTATGCAGAAATATAGAAAATTCTAAAGGGTTCACAAACTTTCAAGCACAACTGTATATATTGACTTGCCCTGATACTAACTACCAAATTCCTCCCAATATCCCAAGATGATGACACTCAACTAAACACAAACGCTGTCCAAAAACACTCCATCTACCAGATGGTGTCCATGACTTATGGAAAATCACCCAAGTGAAAAGCCTGTTGGAATAAATATTAACCTTGCACATGTCTGATGTTGACCTGATCCATAATGAGCACCCTACATTCCTGGCTTAAGTCCTAAACGTACTTCCCCTTAGTTTCCACTGTTCTCGTGTACCTGATTCACCAATAAGTTGAAAGAATTCTGCAGCATTTACTTAATCAATGTCTTTGAGAATTATGAAGACCTGGATTGGGTCCCCATGCAGTGTCCCCTACTCGAGACTAAACACGTTTCATTTGTTGAGTCTGTCAGAGTAGGCCATTTCCTTAAATTCTGAGATGCCCTTGGTTGCTCTCCTCTACACAGCTTTGCGTGCTGCTATGTCTTTTTTTGTAGTGTGCTGACCAGAACTGCACACAGTACTCCAGAATGCGGCCTTGCTAGTGCATAATATTGTCCAAGTACAATGCTCCTCGATTTATACTCAACATATTTACAACATAACCTAATATTTCTTTTTGCTTATTCAATTGCTTCTGCACATTACGTACACAATGAGTGTACTACTACAACAGCCTGTATTAATATTGTTCTTAGACTTTTTGGTACATTCCTAAACCCCCCCCTTTTTTTTTAATTTGATACATATTGGTATGTCCCTAGGTTCCTCTTTGCTACTGCCACTGCTTTAGTCATAGTTTTACTTTCCGCTGTATTGTAGTTTAGGTTAAAGAAATTGTTTTTTTACCTTCAAGTTGTCAATGGTTTCCATGTCCTGATACATTGTTTGACTTCTTGACCGAAACATACATTAAAGTATACAGATTCTCATCCTTGACTTTCTTGGTGAGTAAAGCTATCAGTCCACATTCACTACAACCAGTGGGGCGACGCACACTCCATATGGACTGGGTTTTAGGAGAAAAGCCTCGCTAATACAGCATTTGGGGATGGAATATTGAGAATGTTGTGTCAACATAAACCTCAAAATCAGAGATTGCTTGTTGTAGGACAGTGTCTTGCATTTATAATTGATATTCTGCTTTCCCCACTTGTAGCACTTTGCGCTTTCCTAACTTAAATTGCATTTTTAAAGTGTTATTAAGTGGTATTGCTACAACTTGGCCTCACAAAGAGCAACAACTTGCCCATTAGAACTCATTAGCAGTGATTTCCAAGTTCAGTTCTTGGGTTGACTAATTGACTGTAGGTTTTTTGTCCTGGTTTCCCAATTAGTTAGTCATTTCCCTCTAATTGATCTCATGATTTAATTAGCTGGTCTGTTTTCTGCTCTTAATCTATGTTTAGAAATATTCATATTTTTGCCATAGCTCCTTTGTATCTTCTTTTAATTCATCCAAATACACTCTATCTATCTATCTATCTATCTATCTATCTATCTATCTATCTATCTATCTATCTATCTATCTATCTATCTATCTATCTATCTATCTATCCCTATGGAGTTTGCTGCCGTAATTGTATTGTAATGTTGTATTCATTGTCTTTTTACTCATCTATTCTTTGTATTGTTTCACTGTCACTAGTCCATGGGAGAAGTGCAAGTAAGAATTTCTTTGTATTATGTCCTTGAACTTGAAATTGGATACGTGGGAGAAGTAGATAGATGGATGGGTTTGTATTTAGAGGCAGAATAAGAGGTGTTAATTGCTAGGAGTTCCATTTTCTGAAAAATAGAAATGCCACTCCCAGGGCCCCATGTTAATCAGAAACTAGATTTATGAAAAGATGAGAATCAGCCTTATTGTCACTAATCCGGTGAGGCCACAATGTCAGTTCCATTCCTTACAGGCCTGCTGTCAACACACAGATAACAGTCTTTATGAGCTGATGGAATCTTTATGAAACGAATTCTAATAAACATTCAACAGGGGTACTGGCCAAATGCCGTGGCGAATACTGAACATAATTGAAACGTGATACGGATCCAAATGGCCTGGTGATATCAATGGCAGTGAACAACAACTGTCAAACAGATTTTCAGTACTCCTACATGTTTAAAGCCAAAAGGGATACTAAACCCCTAAGCAGTCTTTCACCCTACTTGTGGTCCAATCATAAACAATACAGTAGGTGGAATCCTGCATCCTGATCTTTCAGCTTACCTTGGGTGATTAGAGCTGATTCAGAAGCTCCAGGAGACTGACCTCAAATCAGGATCCACCAAGTATCTTCAAGGGGCTGTTCTTTTTTCCGTGCTTGTGTAGGTTTTCCTCCACATATTCCAGTTTTTCTCACAATTCCTGATATGCGAAGGTTATGTATAGGTGTCCCCTTTGGGAGACTGGCATCTTATCCAGAGTTGGTTCCTGCTTTGTGCCTTATGCTGTTGGGATCGGCATTGGAGAAAGTAGTACTGAACTGGATAAAGCATCTTTAAAAATGGATGGATGGAGAAATGATACTTAATGAGGAGTCCTCGGGCCTCATGTATAAATGGTGCAAACACACAGAAATGTTGCGTAAGAACTTTTCCACGTTCAAATCGCGATGTATAAAACCTACACTTGGCGTAAAGCCACGCACTTTTCCACAGGACCTCATGCCTTGTCGTACGCAAGTTCTCCGCTCGGCTTTGCAGACTGGCGGCACCCAGCGTCAAAGCAGTGCTACTGTTCCTGTGTGATTACTCTTCATTTTCCTGCCGCGGCTTTATAAATACACAGAAACTAACCGCATATTGTTTATTAGTGTAACGCATCTGATTGTAATTAACTTGTAACAATATAATGGTCCAGGGAACAGCCATAGTATTCCAAATACCATAACTGCTTTAGTGTTGTTACTCTCACTGCACATTCTTCTCCATCTTCTTCTTCTTCTTCTTCTTTCAGCTGCTCCCGTTAGGAGTTGCCACAGCGGATCATCATTTTCCATATTACTCTCACTGCACCATGCAGAGTATTTATATCACTGTATCTGAGTGTGAATCACAGCAGCAGCTGATTGGAAAGAGAATTATCGGTATACGGCATTAAGCACACGCTGTCTCAGCCACGGCAAAACGTTTTAAAGACTTTCCTATACGGACCTCGCGGTTCAGAAACAGTTTCATCCCAAGAACTATAAACGCACTCAATCAATTGCACCTTGTAGAACTGTTTGTACTTATAAGTACAATCACCTCACTGTAAACTTGCAGTGGACTGGTGGACAGCCTGCCATGGATTCTTGGCAAACTGGTGGCCACAGCATGCAGCAACAGATGTTTTATATCTGTGTGAAACCTTTGCTTTGTGTGCTTTTCAGAAAACTGTGTTATTTGGAAATAATATTCAGCCCTCAAAGAGTTCAGGCAGATTTACAGCTGTGCCATACTCCCATTTCTTCATGATCAATTTAACTCGATATTCAGGGACGAGGAGATTTTCTTATCTCCATTCCCTGCGTTGTGCTTTTCAGTTACCGTTTCACAAATTTGCTACATTGTGTAGATCAGTCTATGATATTCACTCACCACAAGTTGGACCTTCCGCATACAGTCGGGTGAAGTCAGACTACAATCATCTGAAATCCCAGAAAGACCTCCATTGAACTGATGATGGGGCTTCTAAAAGCACTTGGCTATGTCAGTGATGACTTAGGGGTGTCAAATTAAATAGGGGGTGGCACTGAGGTGCAGTGGTAGCACTGCTGCCTCACAGTAATGAGACCAGGTTTGTGTCCCGGGTCCTCCCTGCATGCAGTTTGCATGTTCTCCCTGTGTCTGTGTGGTTTTCCTCCCATTGTCCAAAGATATGCAGTTTAGGTGAGCTGGCAATGCTAAATTAGCCTTATTCTGTGTGTGTGTGTGTAATCACCCTGCGATGAACTGGTGCCCTGTCCAGGTTTTGTTCCTGCTTTGCGCCCTATGCTACCTGGGATAGGGTAAATACTTAAGAGATCAACTATTTAATGTTCAATACTTTAAAATAATTTAAACCACACAGTAGAGATCTGATCGGGAGCTCTCGAGAGACTGAGCAAGGGGTCTAAGTGTTTGGGCTTGCGAGTGTCCTGATAAAAACCAAGATCCAGGCCTTTAATGACTTCATCGGCACAGCCATCAGCAGTGTGTCGGTCTATGGAGAGAGTGTCGATCTCGTTGAGAGGTTTATTTTCCTTGGCAGTGACATTCATGTCTCTGGTGACTCTTCCTATGAAGTCAGTAGACCGATTGGCAGAGCATGGGGGGTCATGAGGTCGCTGAAAAGGGGTGTGTGGCGCTCCCGATATCTATGCAAAAGGACGAAGGTCCAAGTCTTGAAAGTCCTGGTGCTTCCTGTCTTGCTAAATGGTTACAAGACATGGACGCTATCCGGTGACCTGAGATGAAGACTGGACTCTTTCAGTACTATGTCTCTTCAGAGAATCCTTGGATACCATTGGTTTGACTTTGTGTCGAATGAGCGGTTGCTCATGGAGTCTCAAATGAGGCACATTACTTGCATTGTGAGGGAGCGTCAGTTATGGCACTACGGCCATGTGGCGGGCGTGATTCTCTGAGGGTGGTCCAGCTCAAAGGGTCCTCATTGTTGGGGACCCGAGTGGCTGGGACCAGGCCAAGGGGTCGCCCACGTAACACCTGGCTGTGGCAGATAGAGGGTCATTTCTGGAGGGTGGGACTGGAGCACGTGTCTGCCTTGGGGGTTGTCAACCAGAATCCCGAGCTGTTTCATCGTGTGTTGGACGTGCTGTACCAGTGCATGCTCCCTGACCTGACCTGTAGAGATCTGTTTGTCATTTGACTCATCTATTGTTGAGTGTCAAAAAATGACAATTTAAATCCACTGTAATTCAATGTTGTTAGAATAAAAAATGTGAAAACTTCCATAGAGGTTCAATAATTTTTTTATTTTCTCTACACTAAAACTGACAGGCTTTGCCTCGAGAGTTGCTTGTTGCTTTACACTTGATACTGATAGGGTAGACTCAAGCTCCCCGTTACGTTAGATTATGCAAACTAAAATATGTTAAAATGTATTTCAAACAACACTAATAAATAATTCTTCCATTATGACAAAACTACAGTGAGACACAAGCGTTTCCTGAGAAGGTCTGGCAGTCCAAGAATTGAATGGCTACTGGAGGACATACTGTTAGGGTAGAAGCTGTGGCTGTGCGGAGGTGTGTGCTTGATGTGTGCGGTCCGTGTAACGCCTCTGAACTGACTGAATAAAGAAACTAAAACGTGCTCCTTTGCACATGGCTGACTATTGGATTTGACTCCAGTCCAGTCCTACCACTGACTCACTGTGTGACCCCAAGTGAGTCACGTCTCCTGCCCACGCTCACATGGAGTGAATGATATGCGTTGCGGATTTCAGCGCTTTCCATGATTAAAGCTGACTTCATGGTCAGCTCTTCTGAAATGTTACATTTGCCTCAGGGCTTTGAATGTAGTTTGAGTCACCACCATGTTATATGCAGTACTAAATAAGTAGCCGCAGCCCCCAGAAAGACCCCTGCGTAAATCATCCACTATAACTACTTTTCGTGTTTTATTTTGTTTCAAACTGCCTTGATAAGACACACCTGCCTTTGGATAGGATGGCAGCCCAAGGGTGTCAATGTGATATAACTTGGGTGGGCTGACATGCTCAGTTAGGTGCTTCAGCTACCTCATGGAGTAGCTAACTGCTCACCAAGCACACACCTTTAGTATAAATGGACCCCTCATCTCAACACATGTTATGTTCTTCTTCTCATTAGTTAAAATATTTCCACACTTACCTGCAGATTCTAACCTCAATAAACAATGCCAGGAAACGGCAATTCCTACTTGAAGTACTAGTGAGGTGGGTGGTTGCCATCATAATGTCTGGATGGTTTTGTGCTTTTGTACTATAATGCCCTCTAGTGGCAACAGAGTCCAATGCACAGCTAATCTCCACTTTTCGAAGTCCCTGTAACAGCAAGGCAAGTCACCGTTCTTCATGCCACTCTTTAGTGGTTTGTTATATTTTAGGCCAGAGATTGCATTTTTGCCTGGTCAACACAGTACAGCCATTGTTGAAATCAAACAAATCACCAGGACCAGATAATATTTATCCTCATGTTCTTAAGGAGGCTAGTGAGTATATACACATACCTAAAGGATTATTAGGAACACCTGTTCAATTTCTCATTAATGCAATTATCTAATCAACCAATCACATGGCAGTTGCTTCAATGCATTTAGGGGTGTGGTCCTGGTCAAGACAATCTCCTGAACTCCAAACTGAATGTCAGAATGGGAAAGAAAGGTGATTTAAGCAATTTTGAGCGTGGCATGGTTGTTGGTGCCAGACGGCCGGTCTGAGTATTTCACAATCTGCTCAGTTACTGGGATTTTCACGCACAACCATTTCTAGGGTTTACAAAGAATGGTGTGAAAAGGGAAAACATCCAGTATGCGGCAGTCCTGTGGGCGAAAATGCCTTGTTGATGCTAGAGGTCAGAGGAGAATGGGCCGACTGATTCAAGCTGATAGAAGAGCAACTTTGACTGAAATAACCACTCGTTACAACCGAGGTTTGCAGCAAAGCATTTGTGAAGCCACAACACGCACAACCATGAGGCGGATGGGCTACAACAGCAGAAGACCCCACCGGGTACCACTCATCTCCACTACAAATAGGAAAGAGAGGCTACAATTTGCACAAGCTCACCAAAATTGGACAGTTGAAGACTGGAAAAATGTTGCCTGGTCTGATGAGTCTCGATTTCTGTTGAGACATTCAAATGGTCAGAATTTGGCGTAAACAGAATGAGAACATGGATCCATCATGCCTTGTTACCACTGTGCAGGCTGGTGGTGGTGGTGTAATGGTGTGGGGGATGTTTTCTTGGCACACTTTAGGCCCCTTAGTGCCAATTGGGCATCGTTTAAATACCACGGGCTACCTGAGCATTGTTTCTGACCATGTCCATCCCTTCATGACCACAATGTACCCATCCTCTGATGGCTACTTCCAGCAGGATAATGCACCATGTCACAAAGCTCGAATCATTTCAAATTGGTTTCTCGAACATGACAATGAGTTCACTGTACTAAAATGGCCCCCACAGTCATCAGATCTCAACCCAATAGAGCATCTTTGGGATGTGGTGGAACGGGAGCTTTGTGCCCTGGATGTGCATCCCACAAATCTCCATCAACTGCAAGATGCTATCCTATCAATATGGGCCAACATTTCTAAAGAATGCTTTCAGCACCTTGTTGAATCAATGCCACGTAGAATTAAGGCAGTTCTGAAGGCGAAAGGGGGTCAAACACCGTATTAGTATGGTGTTCCTAATAATCCTTTAGGTGAGTGTATATAAACCCTTGACACATATTTTTAGGAAGTCACTGCGCACTGGAGAGATTCCAAAGGACTGGAAAATGGCAAATATCATCCCATTATATAAAAAGGGTGACAGGGCAGATCCAAGCAACTATAGGCCAGTAAGCTTAACAAGCATCACAGGAAAATTAATGGAAGGAATTATTAAGGATAAGATTGAGCAACATATGACAAGGACAGGAGTTATTCTGAACAGTCAGCATGGGTTCAGAAGAGGGAGGTCGTGTTTTACTAACATGTTGGAATTCTATAAGAAGGCAACAAACGATCAAAGTGGAGCTTATGATATTATTTATCTGGACTTTCAGAAAGCATTTGATAAGGTGCCACATGAGAGGTTGGGCATCAAACTAAAAGAAGTGGGAGTTCAGGGTGATGTTTGTAGATGGGTGCAGAATTGGCTCAGACACAGTAAGCAGAGGGTGATGGTGTGAGGAACCTCCTCAGAACTGGCCGATGTTAAGAGTGGTGTTCCACAGGGGTCAGTGCTAGGGCCGCTGCTATTTTTAATATATATATAAATGATTTAGATAGGAATATAAGTAACAAGCTGGTTAAGTTTGCAGATGATACCAAGATAGGTGGATTAGCAGATAATTTGGAATCCGTTATATCATTACAGAAGGACTTGGATAGCATACAGGCTTGGGCAGATTTGTGGCAGATGAAATTTAATGTCAATAAATGTAAAGTCGGAAAATCGAGAGTACACCTTATGAGAAGGATTTAGGAGTCAAAGTGGACTCTAAGTATCGACTTTCCGACAGTGTTCAAAAGCCATTAAGAAGGCTAACAGAATGTCAGGTTATATAGCACCCTGATGTGTGGAGTACAAGTCCCTGGAGGTTCTGCTCAAGCTTTATAACACACTGGTGAGGCCTCATCTGGAGTACTGGGTGCAGTTTTGGCCTCCAAACTACAAAAAGGACATCATTAGAGCTAGAAAAGGTCCAGAGAAGAGCAAATAGGCTGATTCCAGGGCTACAGGGGTTGAATTATGACGAAAGATTAAAAGAGCTGAGCCTTTACAGTTTAAGCAAAAGAAGATTAAGAGGTGACATGATTGAAGTGTTTAAAATTATGAAGGGAATTAGTACAGTGGATCGAGACTTGTATTTTAAAATGAGTTCATCAAGAACACATTTTGCACAAACATTAGGAAGTTTTTCTTTACACAAAAAACGATAGACACTTAGAATAAGCTACCAAGTAGTGTGGTAGACAGTAAGACGTTAGGGACTTTCAAAACTCGACTTGATGTTTTCTTGGAAGAAATAAGTGGATAGGACTGGCGAGCTTTGTTGGGCTGAATGGCCTGTTCTCGTCTAGAGTGTTCTAATGTTCTAATTTTTGTCTCATCAAGACACAGAGAATTTTTCCTCATGTTCCCTTAAGTGAATCACTTAAGTGCCATTTGGCAAACTCTAAGTAGGCTGTGATGTGCCTTTTACTCCAGTGTGGCTTCCATTTAGCCACTCTACCAGTCCTGTAGCAGATATGTTGTCTTACTACACACATTTTTGAACATATTCAGCACTTGGTGCAGGTACCCATTGAGGTGCATTGTTTATGCTTTTTCTGAGGTCTTCCCAGAACTTTCCTTTTAGGTTCTGGCAAGCCCTTTGATTCAGTCATCCCAATATACTATATCAAATCTTGATGGATTACTTGCAGAAGTGAGGATTGTACGCAGAGAGTAGTAGGCAAAAGGGAAGGTGAAGGGCAAGAAGAGGACTGCAAACTTTTCAAAGATGGGATAGCATGAACAGGTCGCTCCATTAAGCAATGTGGTAGCACAGGTGTACTCTGAGAACATGGGGTACAAGATTGTGAAGGTCTACCATGTTGTAGAAGGCCCAATATGTTCCTGTTGCAAAAGCAGGTACCACAGCTGTCCAAGGATAGCATGGAGCAGGTCGCCAATTCAAGCAAAGATGCAGGATGAGTCTGTCCTAATGACATGGTGTACAAGATTATGAAGGGCTACTAGAAGGTGCATAGCCCAATATGTTCTTATTGCAAGTGTAGAGCCACAGCTGTATAAGGATGGCATAGCATGGAGCTGGTTGCCCAATAAAGCAATGAGCATGAGTCTGCCCTGAGGACATGGGATATAAGATTATGAAGGTCTACTAGAAGACGTTTAGCCCAAATATGTTCCTATCACAAGAGCAGGTCCACACCTGACCAGAGAAGTGAATCCAAAATGGATTTGAAAGCCACCTTCATGCTAGAGGCCAGAGCCAGTCGACCTATTAGGTGAAACAGGCAGCTGCTTAGGGCCTTATCATCTGAGAGGCGCCATTTAGGTAAGTTAAGTGTTAGCCGCATGCTCTGAACATCAGCAGGAAACCTCCTTGGATGCTCCTTGATGATCATTATGACTAATGAAATGGGCTTTGACTAATACTGCTAGAGGCTACATGACTGTGAGATGACTTGCAGCAAACACGGATCTGGTAAAAGGAAGAGAGAGGACAGTGCAACAAGAGAATAAGAAATAAAAGGCAAAGAGAAGAGTGATTGGTGCTCTGCTTAAGGATGGGTGAGTATTTGAGCCACCTACCAGGCAAATAAAGTTTAAAACCGATCCCAGAAAATGTTTAGGTGGCTACAATATTGTCAGAAACACAGAAGGAAAAGGGTTATGGTGTGAGAAACACAATCAGAATTGGGTGATGTTAGGACTGGTGTCCCTCAGGGAACAGTGCTGGGGCTGCTGCTGTTTTTAAAACACATAAACAATCTGGACAAGAATATAACCAACAAGCTGGATGATACCAAAGTAGGTAATGCAGAATCGGAGCAACTTGGGCAGCATACAGGCTTGGACAGATTTGTGGCAGATTAAATGTAAGTTGATATAAAGTATCACATGCTGGAAGTAAAAATGTTAAATTTGAATACACAATGGGAGGTCGGAAAATTGAAAGTATGCCTTATGAGAAGAACTTAGGAGTCATAGGAGGACTCAACACTCTCAACTGCCTCTACTGTTAGTTTATATAGCGCCGTGATGTGTAGAGCACGTGTCAAAGGAAACAAAGCTTAAGCTTTAAAGTGCACTGGTGAGTGCGCCCCTCGACTTTCTCGTATACTGAGAATGTCTATCAGAACCACTTCCATGTGTGCAATGTTTCTCAAATATTGTATCTCCTTGTTTCTCATCATAACTAATTGGTAATATCGATCCACAATCATTTATATCTATTTATAATCAAACTTTATATTAAAATGATATTTTCACACTTAAGAAGTTTGAAAACGGTGATGGATTTTTTTTTTTCGTGATTACACATACATTAACTCTTCATTTTGTACATAATCGAGGTACAGTCACCTAAAAACATAGAAAAAAGTGTTTGTATTGTATAATATTTGTTGCAACAAATTGCTATCGGTAAAACTGAATTTAGCTACATTTAATTATGATGGTGATGGCAGATATAAAAAAGATACAGTATTATTAAATTAAATGTATTACCAGGAACACGACGGGGGCATAGCAGCTTATTGTTCCCATTACATTTTTATATTTACACAGGATGATCAATGTTTAAACGTTATTTGTTCAACTGATGATGTATAAATGAAAATAAAATTAATAGCTATTGAAAGAATATGTGTTACATTGAATGCAGTTTTTAATGTCACGTACACATTTATATTTCCATGATGCAAAAAATTCAGATGGTTGTTTAAATAAAATACTACTTCCGGTTGATTGATTTTTCTCACTTTTATCATTTTAAACATCGTGACAGTAGGGGGCACTGTCGCTCCTCCAAACCTACAGACAACATGTCCAGACACCAATTAAAAATATCAGAAATGAATTCAATTTTCCAATAATGTGCACAAAGCACCTCGACCTCCTCAATACTCAATAATAATACAATAATAACCAATAATCAACACAATAAATCCTCCTCTCCACCCAGCAGCTCTGTCACACTTCCACCCAACTCGGAGTCAGCCTGCTGGATTTCCCCACAGTCCTTTATATAGTTCGTGACCCGGAAGTGCTTCTGTCCTTCAGTCCATGATTCCATAGCACTTCCGGGTCAGATGAAAACTTCATCTTTTCTTCAGCCCGGAAATACTTGATTTTTTCTATCCCTGTGACTAGGGAGTACTTCCAGGCTATAATAGAAACGTTCATGTAGCGTCCCCTGGTGGCCCCCACGGTATCCAGCAGGGCTGTGAAGTCGAACTCCATTGTCCATAATGCCCTGTGGGAATTCGGGGCACCTCCATGTTGTAGGGAGGACTCCATCTAGCAGCCAGGCAGTGCTGGCCGGGATAAATTGCCGGCCATCCCACACAACATCTATACATAATTTGAGTCATCTATCTGTAATTATAACCATAGTTTACTTGAAAATTTACAAAAGTATTCAGTTAAAGTACCACTTCTGGCCCAAAAGTTGATAGGATTTCTTATTATTGATACAAAGCAGGTGAGCAAAATCTCACAGACCGAGGTTGAAACATTTTCGAGTTATTATGTTTACACACAGACAGACATCATTTCAAAAAATGTGAATAATTTCTGAAACGTCAAGATTCCTCAAAATCTCGAGGTCAAATTTTTCCATGATTCCTATGCTTTCTCTATCCTATGTATACGAGAAAGTGAAAAAGACAGAACAGTGGTAAGGAAAATCCATTGCAGAGCAACTAAGCTGATTCTGGGATTGAGAGATACGAGTTAAAGGAGTTGAACCATTTCAGTTTTAACAAACAGGGGTGACATGATTGAAGTGTTTAAAAGTACAAAGGGCATTAATCCATTGAATCCTAGCTGCAAGTTTAAAATGGGTTCTGCAACCAGATCATGGAGACACAGTTAAAAACATGTTCAGGACAGATTCCTCACAGTTAGACAAATAACTAAAGACAAATGGAATAAGTAATGAAGCAGTGTGGTGGAGAGTAGGACTTTAGAGGCCTTTTAGATTTCGACTTGATGTTATGTTGCAGAATTTAAGTGATTAGGATGGAAAAATCTGTTCGGCACTATTGTTTTAATGGTATAAAAAGGAGGACTCAGAGGGGACTGAAGGGTTTTTGCTCAGTCTACTGGATTTGTACTTTTATCTTCTCCTCTTCAAAATCTCCCTTCTCAGTTTATTTGCAAACTAACAAAATATTTGTGGACCTCTTGGCAGGCTTGGCGTTCTTCTGAGTTGGAAGCATGTTAAGAGATCCCCCTCTTCTGTCATAGCTTATCTTTCTATATAATATGCTACCGTGGCTGTTCATTTGTCTGTCCAGGATTGGCCTGAAATTTGGTACACATATACTATGGGACGTCTACTGTCCACTTTTGGGGTGATGATTGACCTCCAAGGTTATTCCTCTTTTTATTTTATTTTATTATAGAATCAACTCTCAGCAGCGGCCAACAGGGCAGCCGTGAGGCTCATGCGTATGGGCGCCATTCGTATCCCTACCACCTTCGCCGTCACTTCCTCTATCTCTTCATATCTTAAATCATTCTTGAGGCAGATTAAAGACTTAAGTGCCAGCTTAAGTAAAAAATTAAAGAAAGTAACACAAGCACTGACTTAATCAGTTTTAACACGAAAAGATGCCGACAAAAGAAAGAAGGAAGAAGCGGCCGCAAGGGTGGAGAAAAGAAGAGCTGCTCAGGAAGCAGCAAGCATATCGACCTCGGAGCAAATGAATGCTAAACGTACAGAGAAAAAGTCAAGTGTATTCACTGCACATTATTATGCAGTGCGCCGTTACTGGTACAGTATATGTATTCAGACTACTTCACTTTCTGTAGTGTTGAATCTGCCACTTTTCACCATCATTTTACTCTCTATAACCCATAATGACAAAATGAAAACTGATTTCGGAAACATCTGCAAATTCATTAAAAATCAAATATTGAAATCCCTACCCCATTCCCATAGGTACTCGGACCCTCTACTATGTGTATCCAGTGGTCAGGTGTATCACGTGTCAAACTGAATTGATGGGACATTGTTTAATATGGTACACCCTTGTGTATATAAAATCCACAATTCTCATTACATGGCAGGACACAAATCAAGCCTTAAAGTCCAAGGAACTCTCAGTAGACCTCTGTGATCAAATTGTGGTGAGGTATAAATTGGGACAAGAGTATGAAACCATTTATAAAGCTTTGAATGTTCCCAGGAGCACAGTGGTCTCAATAATTGTGAAATGAAAGAAGTTTGGAGGCACAAGAACTTTTCCGAGAGGTGGCCATCTTGCCAAACTAATGAACTAGGCAAGAAGGGCCTTGGTCTGGGAGGTGACCAAGAGCCCAATTGTCACTTTAACAGCACTTCAGAGGTCCTCAGCTGAGATCAGAGAGCCTGTTTTATGGATGACCATCTCAACAGCACTCCATCATTCAGGCCGTTATGGTAGAGTGGCTAAATGGAAGCCGCACTGGAGTAAAAGGCACATACAGCCTACTTGGAGTTTGCCAAATGGCACTTAAGTGACTCACTTAAAGGAGCATGAGGAAAAATACTCTGTGTCCCGATGAGACAAAAATGGATGTCTTTGGGCAGAACTCCAAGCAAGCTCAGGCATACAATGACTATAGTGAACTATAGTGGTGGTAGCATCAAACTATGGGGGTGCTCCTCATCAGCAGGGCCAATGAGACCACTCAGAATTCACAGAAAGGTGAATACAGCCAAATACAGAGAAGGCCTTGAAGAAAACCTGCTCTAGAGTGCATGGGATGTCAGGCTGGGGTGACAGTTCTCCGTTCAGTGTGATGATAACTTCAAGCATACAGCCAAGGCCATGCTGAGGTGGCTTCCAGACAAATTTATGACAGTCCTTGAGTGGCCAAGCCAAAGCCCAGACTTAAACCTAATATAACATCTGTAGACAGACTTGACGATGGCAGTTTACAGTTGTTATCCATCTAATGTAAAAGAGCTTGTGAGGATCTGCCAAGAGGAATGGGATAAACTGCCCATGTCAAGGTGTACAAAGCTGATAGAGACTTACCCAAGAAGACTCAAAGTTGGAATTGCTGCCAAAGGGGCTTCTATAAAATACTGAATTAAGGCTTTGAAAACTTAAATGAATGAGAGATTTCAGGTTGTGATTTTTAATACATTTGCAAACCTTACTGAAAACATGTTTGTCCTTATGGGTCATTAAGTGTAGATTGATGGACAAAGAACAACAATTGTTTTCATGTGTTTCTCCACAACTGGAGTCCAGGCAGGTTAAGTGACCTGCTCAGGCTCTCACAATGAGTAATAGATAAGGAGTGACCAGCAACCTTGAGGTGTACAATCCATACACCACCCTGCATGACTTAAAGTCCACATATCTCATCCGTCAACTGGTGAGTCTTACATAGTGACATTCATGGCCAGCACTGTCAGAAGGCATTTCCAATTACGGTGAGAGAGAGGTAGGTTAGGAGCACACGCTGATACAGCGTATTGCCGCACCCACCACATGACAAATCAACTCAAGATCCCAGATTAGAACCCGAGTGCAGCCATGCAATGGGGGACACCTCAGCACCACACTAGTTCAGATGGAATGGAACCAGTGTGAGGTTTTTTTACGGTGGCCGGAGTGCCAATTCTGCCACCAAATCCCAGGTTTTTCCCTGTAGGTTGGAGGGCCTCCTTGGAGGGCTGGATGCAGATTAACATCATACCCAGGACGGAGCAATTGCAGGTTTAAGGGCCTTGCTCAAGGGCCTAACGAAGTAGAGTCACATATATTCCAATCACTCAGTCACAACTCAAATGTCAATTACCACTCAGTGAGTAACTCAGAATTTCCATTAACTACAACTCTTCAAAAAGGGAATAATCAAAAGGAGCTTTACATAGAAATTCATGACAGTGATAGTTCATTCAAGATGCCCTGGTCAATTAAATAATCAATCGATAATGAATCGGTCAGTCTTAAGTTCATGTAGCATTATTCATTCAGAAACTTTCATCGGATGGCTTTCAGGTATTTTCAGGTGGATAACGGTGCTTAGTGTTGCTTCCCCCTGTATCCAGATTCCTGTTTTCAAATCCCATGCCCAGTCATTGTTCATGTGGAGTTTGTATGTTCCCCCCAGTGCACTGTAGCACTCTGTTTTAGCTTCAACATTCACACAGATGTGCAGGTTAAATTATTGTCACCCTGTCTAAGTGTGAGGTTGGTGTGTGTGTGTGTGTGTCCTGTACTGGACTAAGGCCCTGTCCAGTGATGTTCCCCACCCTAGGGTGCTCTGTGACCCAAGTTTGATTAGGATGTTTTGAGAATGTACCTGTTCTATACGCATGTATTGGGTGCAGCTGGATCGTCCATAAAAGATGAATTGTATACAGCTTGTGTCAGGTCAGACATGCGTATGCGCTTCAGTGGCATTAATTTTAGCTTCTTGCCGGCTCTCCCTATTTTCTGTAGTTTCGGCTAGAAATACCCAGTTTGGAAGCCTTTGGATGGTGACCTCCATGTTCTTTTGATTATTTCACATATGACCACCAGGTGTCTCCCTTTTCTAAGACTTCAGTGATCAACGGGGCAGATGGAGATGCCCAGCAAAAGAATATCGGAAATCAGAAATGTCTGGTTCAGCTGGTCACTGAGTGTTTTGTGAAGCAACTTTCTGTGAAAGGAGATATAAGATGACTAAGTAACGCTCTGATTTTATTATGAATAAAAATGTTAGTAATGGATACATTCATATAAGGGAGTCGTCTACAATTGAACTGTTCAAAACAAGATTAAAGACTCACTTGCATTCCGTGACCTTCAGTAATACTGATGGTTTCCTCATTGTGATTATATAACATTACTTCTTATTTTATGTTCATATATTTTATTTCTATTTATGTTATTGCTATTATTGTAAAGCACCTTGGCCACAGCATTCCTATGTTGTTTTAAATGTGCTATATACTGTACATAAATTGACATTGACATAAGTTGATGTCCTTTTTTCTTTACTTTTGCATATAAGTAAGGCCGTGACCTAACTGTTTTTAAAATCCTGATAGATAGTTAAGCTCTTCCTTGTCCAGTACAGAATGACAATCCTGTTAAATAAAGATTCCCATTATACAGAGCCCAGTATATCCAACGTGGGGGCTACTAGCTCGCTATTTTCAGTTGCATTAGAATTCAAATAGTCTCTTGTTGTTATGCTAAAGCTGGAGGTTCATCCCTGTCTTTCCTTTATATCTTTTTTGAATATTATTTTATAAAGTCTGCTGTTTTTTTATGTTCTGGTCTTCTTTTTCTTTAAATTTTATTAGTTCCCCATTAACAATTTTGTTCATTAATCACTTGTTGATTTGTCCTTTTTAAATGTTCCTTGTTTGATGTATGTGGAACCAAAGGGGGTGGGTCCCCCAATGTTGACTGTCCTCATCCTTCCTAATGGCTTGAGATGCTTCAGTTCCATTGCTGAGGTATTAATTGAGACTTTTTGTTTTTAACTTCACTTTTAGATTAGGGTTCTGATTTTGGTCTTTTCCTTATCAACTCTGCTATTAATTTGGTTTCTCTTTATTAGGTCTGGATTTTGTTAAAGTTTGGTTTCCCTTTTAGGCAATCTTTTTTGACTCCTTGTTATTATTATGATTCTTGGATTTTTTGATTAAAACCATTCATATTTATTTAGAGCGGTTATATCATTACTTGGGACAAGGGGTCTAATATAGTTCCCCTCTCTATTGTGTTTGAAAAACTCAACTTTGGTTTAAACTCTTTGTGGCCTGTGCTAGGGTCAAAACCTTCCCGTTCATTTCAGAAGGTACCTGATTTTTGTACCTTCTGGTGAGGTGAGGATTACATTTTTTAATTCAGACCAGTGTGGAGTATTGGCCTGATTCTTGTTTTGAGGCTTACTACCCTTTTTTGATTTTGTTTTTTGTTAGTTAGCAGGTCAAAACAAAATACAGTCTTGGCCAAAAGTTTTGAGAATGACATAAATATTAATTTTCACAAAGTTTTTTGCCTCCGTTTTTATGATAGCAATTTGCATCTACTCCAGAATGTTCTGAAGAGTGGTCAGATGAACTTCAATTAATGGCAAAGTCCCTCTTTGCCATGAAAATGAATTTAATCCCAAAACATTAATTTCCTCTGCTGTTGTGAAGAAGGCTTCAGGGCGCCCAAGAAAGTCCAGCAAGTGCCAGGACCGTCTCATAAAGTTGATTCAGCTGCGGGCAACACCAGTGCATAGCTTATTCAGGAATGGCAGCAGGCAGATGTGAGTTCATCTGCAAGGACATGTGAGGAAGGAGCACACCACTTGTAGAAACAGGAGGATGGCCTGGTGTCAACAAAGAAGCAACTGCTCTCCAAGAAGAACTTCAGGTACAGGCTGATATTCTGCAAAAGGTACAGGGATTGGACTGCTGAGGACTGCTGGGGGAAAGTAATTTTCTCTGATGAATCTGTTTTCCGATTGTTTGGGGCATCCGGAGAAGAACAGGTGAGCACTACCTACCATCAGCCCTGTGTCATACCAACAGTAAAGCATCTTGAAACCATTCATGTGGGGGGTTACTTCTCAATCTCACTCACAATTTTGCCTAAGAACACAGCCATGAATAAAGAATGGGACCAAAACATCCTCCGAGAGCAACTTTTCCCAACCATCCGAGAACAGTTTGGTGACACACAGTGCCTTTTCCAGCATGATTGAGCACCGGGCCATAAGGCAAAAGTGACAACTAAGAGGCTCTGGGAACAAAATGTCGAACTTTTGGGTCCACAGCCAGGAAACTTGTGGTCAATCTTCAAGAGGCAGGAGGACCAACAAAAACCCACCAATTCTAACAAACTCCAAGCATTGATGATGCAAGAATGGGCCACTGCCATCAGTCAGGATTTGGCCCAGAGATTGATTGACAGCCTGCCACGGTGAATTGCAGAGGTCTTGAAAAAGAAAGAAGGGCCAACACTGCAAATATTGACTCTGCACATAAACTTAATGTAATTGTCAATGAAAGCCTTTGCAACTTATGAAGTGCTTGTGATTAAACTTCAGTGTACCATTGAAACTTCAATCACCGAAGCAGCAAACTTTGTGAAAACCAATACTTGTGTCATTCTCAAAACTTTTGGCCACAACTGTACAATCCAATATGTTTCTCAAAATGTTGAACCCAAATCTCCTCTTGTTGTACTCAAGTGTTGTTTTGTAGTAAAAGTTCCAATGAATGGTGCTGTTTCTTATGTGTTTTCTGCTACAATTATTAGGCCACCTACCCAAAGAAAAGCTGAAGCTTCCTTGGAACTATTAGCTCAAGTGTATACTGCCACCTTCGTTAATCCACTAACCTCTGCTTCACTTATTGATCTACCAACTCTTGGGTTTTCTGCCTCATGTTTCTACGTATGCCACACCTCCTGTAAAGCCCTGTATCCATTTACACCACAACTAAACAAACTTGGCGGGTCTCCGCTTTCTGCACTGCCTAGGGTTTGCTCTTATAATGGCATGCTGCTCAGACTATGTTGGGGTTGAGAGAGAAACTGGGACGTGCTCCACTCACAGTGTCCAGAGATGCTGTCTGTGCATTTGGGACTTATTTTATTAGCTCATTCTGTAAGGAGACAACCTCTAAACTAGATGCTGCAGGGTTGTGACTGACCACCCGCAGTTTATCACAGGCCATATCTGTGAATTGTTATGCTTCATTACGTGAATTCACAGCAATACAGTTGGTGGCAATGGTGGGGTTTGCACTGTGAACAGGTAGGGTGTAGAGTTGGGATTAAGAGGGAAAGAGCCTTGGCTGATGTCACCAGGAAGCACTGCACTTGCAGCGCTCAGATGTGGTATCTGTGCTACTGAAACTCCCATTAGCTCACTCTGCAAAGAGACAGCTTGTGAGGCAGACATTGTGGGTTTATGGCTGACAACTGGTAGGCCATCAAAGTACAAAAATGTGAACTGTGATGCTTCATTGTGTGAGTCCACAGCAACGTGATTGTTGGCAAGGTTTGGATTTACACTATGGATGGGTGGAGTGTAGTGGTGGTGCTGCTGCACAGAAAACTTGGGAGCTGAGAGAGAGAAAGCGTCAGCTGATGTCACCAGGACGTACTCCACTTGCAGTTTTCCAAAGAGGCATCTGTGCCGCTGAGACTAGGAGTTCTCAGTTAGTTGAGGCTGTAAGGAGGCTGCATCTGAACCAGATGTTGCGGATTTGTCACTGACCTCTGGTGCTTTTGTTGCTCAGTTTGAGTTACCAGCCTTTGTCGCTTACCCAGAGGAACCTTTGCCTCCTGACTACCAAGAGGTACCTGCCCCAACTTTACTAAAGTTAAGTATGACAAACATGGGTAGAACATGTAAATAGCACTCAAACCCTAAGTGGAGCAGGCCTTTAAACACACTTGTGATGGACTGGTATTCCATGCAGCATTGATTCTCATGGGCATCAAATGGAGTAAGGCCAATGTGAAGAAGAGACACACCTGGAGGCAGAATCCAGATTGGTTACTTGAGCCAATGGAGGTCTCTTTTACTCAATCAACAAAGTCCAATTCTCTCTGGACACGGCGCCGGGTACAGACTTGAGGTATCTGGGGGCAACCTGTGAAAGGAGTGCTGCACAAGTGTAGAGAACCATTCTTAAAAAATAAGGCACAAGAGTGGTTCTTCAGATCAATACATCAGGGGAACCATTTTTGGTCCCCAAAAGACCCATCCACATGAAAGTTCCAGGAAGATCCATTTATTTATATAAATCTGTAACAGGCTCCTTACGGTAAATAACTATGAATAGATGGTTTTTGTAATATCAATGGCACATGATTTTAAAAGGTCTCTAGCTGCATATATTCAGTAACACAGAATAAGTCCTGTTAGGGTCCTGCAGCCTACCATACATTAAATATTTCAGTTTTTTCTACATATTAGGAAGCTTTTCCAAGCTCAAAGAATTAATGTCAAATGCAAAGAACCCTTCCCAGAATGAAATAGTTTTATGAGGAACCACACAACGCGGTAAAGAACCATAAAATGCCATTAAAGAACCGACATTTTTAAGAGTGGAAGGTTTTCAAGGCACAAAGAAACAACTTTATATGCAAAGAACCCTTCCCAGAATTAAATAAAGAATCAGCATTTTAAAGAGTGTAGTTGCACTTGTAACTATTAACTCCTACCTGGTTACCTTGCCTTGTCAACTGAAGTGGTATTGTCGGGCAACCGGTGCGCCGCGAAAACTTCTGTAAAATATTTAAAATTGCTAGTGTTTTTGAACTTTTGGTTGATTAAAAAGATAATGTTAAAAAAATATTTTTATGTTGGAAAAACAGATAACGGAACACTTACGGAAATGAAGTCTAAGAAACGCGAGAGACTTCAAATGATCGACAAGGAAATGCGCGTCTGTCTTTCGAAAATTGATCCTCGCATCAATCTCATATGTGCTGAAAAACAATCTCAGCGATCACATTAATTAAATTTAACGTTTATCCTTTGATTCCTTTATTAAGAAAATGTCTTTCAAACTTGTAAAATTAACTGTTTTTATTGGCGATTGTCCATAGATTGTGTCGTCACGACTTTATTTATGGGCAGTCCCTCAGGTGCGCCGCGAAAGAACATTTTTGGACTTAGTGCGCCGCAACTCGAAAAAGGTTGCCTTTCACTGTGGTAGATGATGGACCTTGCAGCCCTAACATAAACAAAAAAAATGTTTTCAAGAATGTTCTGTGGAGTTACAAAAAATACCATTCTTTGGCTTTCAGTAACATTCTTATTAATTTTACAAGAAGCAATACTATCAATAGAGTTACTATATAAAAATAGGAGAAATAATAAAACAAGATTGGTAACCTAATGAGTTGAATAAACTGCTTTAAAAGAAAGTGAATTAAAGTGGATGAAGAAAGTATGTTATTGTATTGCTAAAAATAATATTAATATTAATCCATCCATCCATTTTGCAACCCGTTGAATCCGAACACAGGGTCACGGGGTCTGCTGGAGCCAATCCCAGCCAACACAGGGCGCAAGACAGGAACCAATCCCGGGCAGGGCGCCAATCAACTGCAGGACACACACACCAAGCACACACTAGGGACAATTTAGAATCACCAATCCACCTAACCTGCATGTCTTTTATTAATCTAATAGAATTAAATTGGCCAAGCAACACATTGAAGGCACCACCATAATTGTGAAATCATAATGTAGAGGCTTTTTTGCCCGAGAACAGTACAGACACTCCAAAGCTGCTCCGATGTCCTGTTATCCTTTAAGAAGACTGGAGCCCGACATCCTGGCCACTCACTTTTAGGCTTCACAGGTTTGCTGGACAGGCCTAGATGATGGTTAAAGGCTTATGGCAGGTGTGATGAATCATAACAGAAATGACGACTAAAGTATTAAAAATGCATTAATAAACATTAAGAATAAAAACAAATATTAAGAAGTAAGATGCCAGTGAATATTCCTTTTAATAATTCCTGGCAGTGTGACACAGGTACTGGATATTATGCCACAGGGCAGTCTATTTAGTCTACACCAGGGGTCGCCAATTCCAGCCCTGGAGGACCAGCGTGGCTGCAGGTTTTCATTCTAAACCCTTTTTTTTAACAAATGACCTGTTTTTGCTTGTAATTAACTTCTTTTGAACTAATTTTAATTGACTTGCTCTTGAAGACTCAGATCCCTTAATTGTTTCTTTTTCCTTAATTAGCAGCCAAACAATAATGAGATACAAAATGAGTCAAAACAACTGGTGTCCATCATACAATATCTGATAACCAGTAACGGCGTACTGCGCGATCACGTGCAGTGAATCCACTTGACTTGAGCATTCCCAGTTTTCATCGTCTTTCTCTGTCTCTGTTTAGCATTCGTTAGCTCAGAGGTTGATGCGCTTGTTGCTTCCTGAGCAGCTCTTCTTTTCTTCACCCTAGCGGCACGCTGCTTCTCTTCTTTCGTCGGAATCTTTTCGCGTTAAAACTGATTAAGTTAGATTTTGTGTTGTGATTACTTAGTACGTTTTCTTTAATTTCTCACTTAAACTGGCACTTAAGTCTTCAATCTGCCTCAAGAACGATTAGCGAAGGTGGTAGGGAATGAGAACGGCGCCCATACGCATGCGCCACACGGCCACCCTGCTGCGTGCTGCCGAGAGTTGATTCTACAATAAAATAAAAATAAAAAGAGTAATAAAAATCATCACCCCGAAAGCGGATAGTAGACGTCACGTAGTATATGTGTACCGCATTTCAAGTCAATAGGTTAAACGGTTTGCGAGCTACGGGTGATTTAAAATCCTGGACAGACAAACAGACAGCCACGGTAGCGTATTATATAAGAAGATGACAGAAGAGGGGACTCTTTTAACATGCTTCCAACTCAGAAAAACGCCAAGCCTGCCAAGAGGTCTTCAAATAAATTGCCACAGTAGCATATTATCTAAGAAGATAAAGAAAGATGAAAGTCTCGGGAATGTCGATCTGCTCAGGTCCCCTAAACATTTTAACAGTGCTGCTCTTAGAAGGAGAAAATCAAAAATTTCAGAAATGTCTGCTAATGCACCACGAGAGCAGCAACAAAGCCATGGAATTAAAGAACGCGTTTAAATAACAACAAGAATTGGTCCCTGATTAAGCAACTGGTTGGAGTTGGAGGCCCTGACTTAGTTGGTCTTCTGTTGGCGCACTCACCTCAAATTTCATTTCTGTCTAAGGAAAGAAATGAAACAATTCAGAGGAATGGTGAAGAGATTCAGGAGAACAAATCTTAAAAAAGCAATTCAATTAAAATGAATTCACAAGAAGTTAATTAGCAAGACAAACAGGGCACTCATTAAAAAAAGTGTTAGAATGAAAACCTGCAGCCATGGTGGTCCTCCAGGACTGGAGTTGGCAACCCCGGTCTAGACCATTGCCACTCTGCTCAGGAAACAAAAAAAACAAAAAAAAAATCTATATAATTTGAACACTTCTTGTTATCCTTGTAATATAATACAATATAATACAATGTAATGTAGGGGGGCACGGTTGCGCAGTGGGTAGCACTGCTGCCTCACAGTTAGGAGACCCGGGTTCGCTTCTGGGTGTCTGTGTGGGTTTCCTCCCACAGTCCAAAGACATGCAGGTTAGATGTATTGGTGATCCTAAATTGTCCCTAGCGTGTGCTTGGTATGCGGGTGTGTGTCTGTGTGCCCTGCGGTGGCCTGGCGCACTGCTCAGGGTTTCTTCCTGCCTTGCACCCTGTGTTGGCTGGGGTTGGCTTTAGCTTTAGGGTTGGATGATGGATGGATGTAATGTAATGTAATATAATATAATATAAGCAGAAGAAAGTGGCATGAAAGAATTAGTGCATGCCTAATATTTCGAGAGAGTCAGGTTCAATTCCCTAATTACTCTCTGTTTCTATGAGTGGTTTGTTCATTCATCACATGCCCTTGGTAGCTTTCTGCCAATCAATCCCATTACATTAAATGGAGTGTATAATCTATCTATCTATCTATCTATCTATCTATCTATCTATCTATCTATCTATCTATCTATCTATCTATCTATCTATCGTGTTTCTTCCCTCATGGACCAGGCAGCCCACTGTTCCTAAGGCATAAACAGCCTGGCGCTGTGCTAGTTACCTTATTCCCAACCCATGTGGAGTTGCCAAGGGGTCCTGTGCCATGAAGTGAAGGGTTAAAGCGGATGTTCAAAGCCATCTCCTCCTCCTCCCCCTGCTGGGCATGACGCCGGTAGGTATTGGGTTTACTTATCTGAGGAATAGAAGGCTGCAGCATAAATTATAAATGACAGGGACAGTAATGGTGCTGCCCTGTTGTTCGTGGAAGCCAGGCACACACTGAGCTGCTTTTAAGATTTTCATTTAGTGTCTGCCGGCAAGATGTGATCAAATCCATTTAGAGTTTGTGTGAATGATCAAGCAGGCAGAGAGGCGAATAGCCGCCTAACGTGCTCCATTGGGGTCTTTCTGTATGTGAAGTATCGCAAGGGTGTCAAATTATGTTGCCTCTTGTGTGGTCCTTAATGAAAATAAAGAAGGGTTGGGTTGAGGGTCTTTTTAACAGATGAGTTTTGTCTTCAGGATTTTAACTAATAAGGAAAAACACTACATGAAAGGATAAATTGGACAGTAAATCGTATTTCAGACTTCCATATACTTAAATGATTTTTCTTTCCAACATTTTTCTCTGTTTGACGTGTACATGAGTGGTTCAACAAATGCCCTTATTGATTTTGTAATTCAGTTCACTTTATTTAGTGTGTTTGACAGATGGGTTCTTGATGATCATAGTTTGCCTAGTAAGTTGCATTTTCTAAACAGAATTATTGAGTGACTTATAAAATCATTGACATTTAAGACACTATATATAAATCCTGATTAACCATTAGCAATCCTGAAATTTACCTTAAGATTTGCTTATTTGCAAAGTGTGTTAATATACAAGGAGCTCTGTCTAATAACCAAAGATAACAAAGAAATCTGTTTGGTTTTAAAAACATCTATAAAGAACCAATAATGAACCCATGAGTAAATAAAAATGGACATTTAAGGTGATGGACTGTGCCTGCAGCCGCTTTAGAGGTTCCCCTGCTCTTGTTTGAGGTGGTCTTTTTGGATGTTCTGTCCCCACTTTCTCCCATCTTATCAGACACCGGGCTTGTGTCCTGCATTTCCTCTCATAAACAGATATGTGTGCAGTGCTAGGACTGTGCTTAGTACTCAGTGTCACACTGGGGATGAACCGTCTTTAACAGAAAGCGAAGAAAGCAGCAGGTCCAGTAAACTTCTGCCAACCCTCTTTTCTTGTGTCCCTTTCAAATGAGTCCCCATAACCTGTGAGTGCAGATCACACTGTGCAGTTAGCGGGCTCATCACGTTTTGACAACAGGCTAGACATGGTCTGAACTACTGGAGCCATGCAAATATAAGATAATTAGGAGGCGGGGCATGCAAAAGAGCAGCAATCAAGAGACAGTGCTTTCTAAATCTGAGAGTCATAGATTAAAAGATGGCGTGAGATATGTAGTTAGGGTTGGATAATGGATGGATGGATGGATGGATGCACAAACTAAAAGTCAGTAGGATGAAGGCAGCAGTTCATTTTGATTCCATTCCTCATATTTGATAACATTGGCACAGGCGATCCTCATCATATCTGACTTAAGTCACGTTTTCAGGCTGGTCTCACCGACTGTTATCTTCGCTAGTTGTGTCATTGCTCGCCTGTCTCCTGACTAGTGATGAGTGAACGACAATGTTTGAGGAACCTCACTGACTCAACGAATTGCATTGAAGTCAATGGGGAAGAAGAAAATGAACTAGTTTGGATTAAAATGGTACAATGGTGTTTTAAGTGTCCTTAATGGCTAGGAGAGATACACTGGACCAATTATTGCAGCCAAATATGTGAGCTGAGTTGTGAGACAGCAGTGCTAACCACTGCACCACCATTCTTCCCTGTCAAAAATTAAATGAATTAAACAACCAAACAGTAAAAATTTTGCTCATTCACTGCTCCTGCTACCAAATGCACATCACTAAACTACGTGGATTCTTCACTCTTTCCTGTTTGCATGAACTGCACAGCACTCTGGGTAGTACTTTTAAAGCGTAGGTACATATATTAAACTCGGGTAACAGTATTCTTTGAAACTGGAAAAAAATCAAATTCTCACTTAAAGGATCTGTAGGAAACCTTTTCAAAACCTGCCAGGATGTAATCAATAACATTTTAGAATAAGCATTTAAATTGAGAAAGATGATTATCTTCCCTTTTGTATTCTATCTATCTATCTATCTATCTATCTATTATATAGAGCCTTTCACTATCTATCTATCTATCTATCTATCTATTATATAGTGCCTTTCATATCTATCTATCTATCTATCTATTATATAGTGCCTTTCACTATCTATCTATCTATCTATCTATCTATTGTAAAGGACCGAGGAGACAGTAGCAAGGGTTGGGGTTTTCCGGCCCCGTATATTGTAAATCACAAACAAAAACTGGTCAAAATTATAAACAAAACAGTTCATAATGCGCGACGCCGACTCCTGGCGTCGCGGCCATTTTATTGGGGAGGAGCCGGAAGTGGAGGGATGCCGGGAAGGACCGCAAGGGAGGATGGGAAGGATGACGTCAGGGCAAGATGGCGGAGGAAGGGCGGAAGTATCGCACTGCGGTCAATCCAGGCCTATGGTGCAGGAAGGTCTTTCTTTCTATGAGGAAGCAGAGGGAGAAAGTTAATACCCCGCCATTCCCTGGCGGCGAATGGTTTCCCAGGTGCTATCGAATCAATCCGCGCCTCCTACTCGCGTGCGTGACACGATCCCCCCCTTAGCCCAGGACCGTCAGGTCGGGCGGACCTAACCGAGAGGTCGTGAATACGAGAGAGGGCATCGGCATTGGCCTGAAGGGTGCCCGCCGATAAGTGACAGTGAACTTATACGGCTGTAAGTCCAGGAACCACCTGGTGACCCGCGGATTCGACTCTTTGTGTAGGGACATCCACTGAAGTGCAGCGTGATCAGTCACCAGAGCGAATTCGCGACCCAGCAGGTAGTACCGGAGGTGGGTCACTGCCCACTTAATGGCCAAGGCCTCCCTCTCCACTGCCGCGTACCGGGTCTCCCGGTCCATCAGTTTCCGGCTAAGGTACATCACAGGGTGCTCGACACCATCGACGCTTTGGCTCAGCACGGCACCCAGGCCTGTGTCCGAAGCGTCGGTCTGGAGAATAAACGGGAGCCCAAAATCGGGCGTCCGTAACACAGGTGCCGACGTTAGGGCCTTCTTTAGGTCACTGAACGCGTGTTCTGCTTTGTCGGTCCACACCACGTATAGGGCGCCCTTTTGTCAGGTCAGTCAAGGGTGCTGCTCTTCGAGAAACGGGAACAAACCGGCGGTAGTAACCCGCAAGCCCCAAGAAAGCCTGCACCTGTTTCTTGGTACTCGGACGGGGCCATTCTAAGATGTCTTTAACTTTGGAGCTCTGTGGCCGCACCTGTCCTTGTCCCACGAGGTAGCCTAAATATTTGGCCTCCTTTAATCCAAAAAAACACTTCCGGGGGTTTATGCGGAGGCCGGCTTTAGCCAGTGTTCGGAGGACAGCTGCGACCTGCAGTAGATGCTCCTCCCAGGTGCGGAATAGATGACAACGTCATCCAGGTAGGCGGCGCTATAGGACTGGTGGGGCTTCAGCACTCTATCTACCAGACGTTGGAAGGTCGCCGGGGCCCCGTGCAGCCCAAATGGGAGGACCTTGTACTGCCAGTGCCCGCTAGGGGTGCTAAAGGCCGTTTTCTCCTTTGCGGATGCCGTTAAAGGAATTTGCCAATACCCTTTTGTCATGTCAAGGGTAGTCAGATATCGAGCCGTACCCAGCCGCTCAAGGAGGTCGTCAATGCGGGGCATGGGGTAGGCATCGAACTTGGAGATCTGATTCAGACGTCTAAAGTCATTACAGAACCTCCAGGAGCCGTCTGGCTTGGAGACGAGGACAATAGGGCTGGACCAGGGACTATGGCTCTCTTCAATTATGTCCATGTCCAACATACGTTTCACCTCCAGTTCGACCTCTGCGCGTTTTGCCTCCGGAGTCGGTAGGGCCTCTCCCGGACGATTACCCGGGCTCCGTGACTATATCGTGCTCAATCAGCGGTCCGCCGGGTGACTCGCTCACTACCTCGGGATGGCTCGGAGTGTTTGGGCTAACTCCTGCCGCTGCTTGGGGTCAGCTCTTCGCCGAGGTTAAGGGCAGTTGTGCTTGCGAAAAGGGAGAGTGACCTACGGGAGCTGGGGAGCTCCTCTCTATCTCTCCAGGGCTTTAACAGGTTGACATGATAGATCCTCTCACTCGATCAACGATTGGGCTGTTTCACCAAATAGTCGACGAGCCCCTTTCTCTCCTTAACCTCGTAAGGCCCTTGCCAGTGGCGAGCAGCTTCGAGTGGGAGGTCGGGACGAGCACCATAACTTCGGTCCCCGGCGGAACTCCCTGAGGACGGAGTTGCGGTTGTAACACCGGGCCTGCGCTGCTTGCGCCAGTCACGTGCTCTTTTAGGAGGGGCCTGATCTTTGTGAGTCGGTCGCGCAGTTGCGCTACGCACTCAAAATGTTAGAGGAGGGAAGAGCCTCGGCCTCCCAGCCTTCTTTTAGGATGTCGAGGATTCCCGGGGGTTGTCGCCCGTATAGTAATTCAAAAGGGGAGAAGCCTGTAGAGGCCTGGGGTACCTCCCGGTAGGCAAAAGCACGAGCGGGAGGAGCTGGTCCCAGTTCCTGCCGTCGCTGACTACCTTGCGGAGCATCTGCTTAAGCGTCTGATTAAATCGTTCGACCAACCCGTCAGTTTGCGGGTGATAGACTGACGCTTTCAGGTGCTTTATCTGCAGTAATTTGGCTACCTCCTTGAACGTATCCGAAGTGAAGGCGTACCCTGGTCCGTGAGGACCTCCTGGGTATGCCCAGCGTGAAAACAAATTAACCAGTTCCCGTGCGATGCTTTTAGTATTAGCGGGCGCGGGGAACCGCCTCTGGGTACCGGGTGGCATAGTCCACCATGACTAGGATATACTTGTGGCCACGGGTTGAGGGCTCCAGGGTCCCACCAAATCGACCCCTATCCTTTCAAAGGGGATGTCCACGAGGGGAATAGGGACTAGAGGAGCACGGTCCCTCCTAGGAATCTGGCGGGTCTGGCACTCCGGACAGGATTGACAGAACCGCCGGACCTCCTCATTGATCCCAGGCCAGTAAAAGCGGGCTTAATCCTCTCCAGTGTTTTTCGCCCCGAGGTGGGCCTAGGAGGTGAGCATGTGCCAACTCGCATATCTCCCGCCGGAAGGTACGCGGAATTAGCAACAACTTCCGCACCTCGCCCTCATGGGTAGCCACTCGGTACAACAGATCATTCTCAAGGACAAAGAAGGGTTCACGCGGTGTGGATCCGTCCGCCGGTGAGCTGTTAGGCAGAACGATCGCATTCGGGCAAAGCGCGGGAGTCATCATTCCACTGCTCCCTCTTAAAGGAGGCCGGCGTGGACCGAAATTGATGGTCCAGGCGCGAGAGGGTCTTGGGGCCTGGGCCGGGAAGAGTTCCTGGCTAGTCCCTTCTCCGCGGAATCTTCGGGTCAAGGTCCGTAGCCACGAAAGGTCCCCGAGACACCAGCCCATAGGGCCTGCCCTTGTGCACGGCGTGGAGGCGCGGGAGGGGTGCCTTTTCCCCTCATAACAAGATCCAACGAGGCCCCGGGAGCGGCGAATGGCTTACCGCTGATTCTTTTAGACCAGTCTTGTCCCAGAATCACTGGGAAGGGGGGGTCAGGTAACACAGCGACCGTCATTTGGATTGGTTCCCCCTTCCAGGTGACATAGCAGTGAGCGGAACGATATGACCTAGTCCCCCCATGCACACAGGTGACCAACAAATGCTGTTTTAACCACTGTTGCGGTAAGACAAACGGCGAGCAACAATGGTAATGTTGCTGCGGAATCAAACAAAGCCACCACGGCGTGCCCATTTAGCAACACCACTCCCGATTGGACTCGCCAAGGGATGCGGCGGGTACAATACCTCTCCCGATGTCCAGCTGCAGTCCATAGGCTCCGGGCGATGTGATGGGGCAGTTTGGCAGCAGGTGACCGGTCTCGCCACACTTGAAACAGCGGCGGACCCGCCTCTCTCTGGCTCTGGCTGGCGCTTCTGCAGCGCGTCGAGGGCTCGGGGTGGCCGCCCGTCCCTGCCGGTTCCCGCGAGCAGGCTTTTCTGACCCCCAAGTCGGAGGACCGCCAACTGGCGCTCCAGGGCGTCGAGGAGGCCCGACATGTTCTGATAGGCGTGTCCCGGACCTGCTGGGCGAGGGAACTGGGCATCGCATTGACCAGGCCTTCACAGGCCACCCGCCGACCACTTTCCGCCCGCCGGGCTCTCTGGCCGTAGCCAGCGCCCATCTTGCCCCAGAACTCGAGCGCCTGGGCGCGGCGCTTTTCGGGTCAAAGACCCAGTTCCGCCATTCGCCGCTGCTGGCCGGGCTAATGCCGTAGCGGGCCAGTATTTCGGGCTTGAGGAGGTCGTAATTAGCGGCCTCCTCCTCAGGGAGGTCATAATAGGCCGCAGCTGGTCCTTCAGGTATGGCGCCAAGATGGGCGCCCACTCGGACCGCTGCCACTCGTTCCGGGTGGCGTCCTCTCAAACATGCCCAGGTAGGCATCGGCGTCCTCGAAGGGCCCATCGGACCATAGGGAGGCGGCTGCCTGGGCGGGTCTGGTCTCGCCCGTTGGGCTTCCACTAACCTGGCCTCGTGGCCTCCAGCTCCCGGTGGTGGCGGCTTGCGCAGCTGCAGCGCCTGGAGCTGGTCATTCATCCTGCAGCACGTGTTGAGGTCCTGTCCCTCCGTCATTCCGGGATCTCTATCCTGCCGACTACGCCACTTGTAAAGGACCGAGGAGACAGTAGCAAGGGTTGGGGTTTTCCGGCCCCGTATATTGTAAATCACAAACAAAAACTGGTCAAAATTATAAACAAAACAGTTCATAATGCGCGACGCCGACTCCTGGCGCGCCATTTTATTGGGGAGGAGCCGGAAGTGGAGGGATGCGGGAAGGACCGCAAGGGAGGATGGGAAGGATGACGTCAGGGCAAGATGGCGGAGGAAGGGCGGAAGTATCGCACTGCGGTCAATCCAGGCCTATGGTGCAGGAAGGTCTTTCTTTCTATGAGGAAGCAGAGGGAGAAAGTTAATACCCCGCCATTCCCTGGCGAATGGTTTCCCAGGTGCTATCGAATCAATCCGAGGCCTCCTACTCACAAGTACGTGACACTATCTATCTATCTATTATATAGTGTCTTTCATATCTATCTATCTATCTATCTATCTATTATATAGAGCCTTTCACTATCTATCTATCTATCTATCTATCTATCTATCTATCTATCTATCTATTATATAGTGTCTTTCACTATCTATCTATCTATCTATCTATCTATCTATCTATCTATCTATCTATCTATCTATCTATCTATCTATTATATAGTGCCTTTCACTATCTATCTATCTATCTATCTATCTATCTATCTATCTATCTATCTATTATCTATCTATCTATTATATAGTGCCTTTCACTATCTATCTATCTATCTATCTATCTATCTATCTATCTATCTATCTATTATATAGTGTCTTTCATATCTATCTATCTATCTATCTATCTATCTATCTATCTATCTATCTATCTATCTATTATATAGAGCCTTTCATATCTATCTATCTATCTATCTATCTATCTATCTATCTATCTATCTATCTATCTATCTATCTATTATATAGAGCCTTTCATATCTATCTATCTATCTATCTATCTATCTATCTATCTATCTATCTATCTATCTATCATATAGTGCCTTTCACATCTATCTATCTATCAATCTATTATATAGTGCCTTTCATATCTATCTATCTATCTATCTATCTATCTATCTATCTATCTATCTATCTATCTATCTATTAAAGTTTCACTCTTTTGGCTTCACTCTGTTTTTCATGGGTTATTTGATTACCTAGTTTTGTAAAACTTGACTTGCTTATATGAAATGTTATTTGATTTTTAAAAATGCAATAACATGTTAACAATAAATAACATTTCCATTTCCCTTCTTAATGTGTGTTTTGTGTTTCAATGTATTCACAAGTTTTCCACTAATTTTTAGCTTTCCAGTAAAACAGTTTGTATTAACTCCATACCGGGAGAAGAATTCCATGCAGTAAATCCAGTACTAGGAATCAGTGTTCTAAACTCAGGGCTGACTCATCCACCATTGTGATGTCACACTGGCCTTCCAAAGCATCATGGGGTGCTGGGAAAAAAGAAATGTCTAAAGTGGTGGTAACTTTCAGGAAAGTATTTGCCAAACAAGATCACTACCAAACTTTGAAAGCCCACCATGAAAACATTTTGGCAGAGTTCACTACTCAACTGTGCTCTCATCTGTAGGAATTAGTTAATCTCTTCTAGTCAGCGTCAGAAAGCTCCACTATAAAAATGAAATATGTTGAAATATACCTGAAAATATGTTGACATTTTATACAATATATTGTAAATAAATGCAGTTCAAATATACATTTTTAAGACTATATCTGAAATATCATGAAGCCTACATATTGTAACAAGCATATTTCCAAGTACATTATGTATAAGACATGTCCTATACTGAGTGGCCAGCTCCATGTTTCTCAATGATCTTTCCTGGCTTATCTTTTAACCTGGAAGAAGTTCACCACCAGCTTCCCAATGAATCCAATTTGCTTTAAGCTGTAAACAAGTAAGTCAGTATAAGTCATTCAAGTAGTCAGAATGTGTCGGCATATGAAGGTCACAGCGCAGTCTGATTTGTGACATTTCAAGAAATGAGCATCTGTTATGGCTGAAAAGTTCACAGGTTCATTTAAAATCCATTCAAGTAAACTGCAGAGGACATTTTTAGGTATTAGTTGGACAAGCAGGGTTGTGGCGTTGGTTTTCGTACTTACTCATTGTACTCTTCTTTCTCTTTGTTCAGTGTCCTTCTTCGTTGGAGTATTTTATAACAACTTCATCCCTTAAATTATTAAACAAATATTAATGTGGTGCAGTGGTAGCGCTGCTGCCTCGCAGTTAGGAGACCCACATTCACTTCCTGGGTCCTCCCTGTGTGGAGTTTGCATGTTCTCCCCGTGTCATGCAGGTTAGATGCATTGGTGATTCTAAATTGTCCCTAGTGTGTGCTGTGTGTGTGTGTGTGTGTGTGTGTGCTGTGTATGTGTGTGTGTGTGTGTGTGTGTGTGTGTGTGTGTGTGTGTGTGTGTGTGTGTGTGTGTGCTGTGTATGTGTATGTGCTGTGTATGTGTGCTGTGTATGTGTGCTGTGTGTGTGTGTGTGTGTGTGTGCTGTATGTGTGCTGTGTGTGTGTGTGTATGTGCTGTGTGTGTATGTGTGCTGTGTATGTGTGCTGTGTGTGTATATGTGTGTATGCGCGCACCCTGCCCGGGGTTTTTTCCTGCCTTGCGCCCTGTGTTGGCAGAGATTGGCTCCAGCAGACCCTCGTGACCCTGTGATTTATCTAGAAAATTGTTGTTATTCGGTAAAGAATCCAAAGCTTGGGCATGAAGCAGTGGAATATATCATTTTCAGGTGGAGTAAGATAAAGGTCAAGAAAAAAGAAAAATCAGAGGTTGTTACTGCAAGCAATTTGGTGGCACCCATTAAATAAGCTTACAAAATAGTGACGACTGTGAAAGGAATGCTCAAAATTGACAACAAAATAGTAGAATTCGAAATGACGATGAAATGATGTCGTCATCATAGCACAAAAGATAAATAATAGGAAGAAAACTCAATCGCATTAATTGCCAAAACACAGCAAAAACATAAATGTCTAAATGCCAAACAGCCTAATGACACATGTCCCCTTGTTGTCATGATAAGGAGTCAAGTGAATTCATTTGATATTTTTTGAAATGCTGTTTTTTTAGGTTCTTCTTCGCCGCCAATTGGAGAGCCATCATTGGCGTGGCCTCTAGGCTCGTGACCTGGGGTAATCAGTGCAATGGGGTGAAAGGGTGGCTGCACGCTACTTCCATTATCAGATCTGCAAATACAAACATCCTAAAATAAAAAATGTCCCAAAGAAATCATTTGTTATACTGCTTTGCGCGAGTTTCGTTTGGTTTGACCTCTTACCTGTTTTTTCGACTTTGATTCTCGTCTCTTGTTATGAATTAGTTCATTTTTGTTCCTTTTGGTTTCATTTTTTTTTGCACTTATTTCTGTAAATATTACTATCCGATTCTCAGAATAGTTATGAACTCTAGTTCTTTTGTTTTTTTAGTTTTTCCTTTGACTTTTCCGTCCTGGGTATCACGTTAATCTGCATCCAGCCCTGTATGTAGGCCTGCAGAGAAAATCCTGGGGGTTGATGGCAGAATTGGAACTCCAGCCACCATCAAAAACCTCACACTGTTTGTTGTATTCCATCTGAACTAGTCTGGTGCTGAGGTGTCACACTTTGCATGGCTGCACTCGCGTCCTAATCTGGGATCTTCAGTTAGTTTGTCATGTGATGAGTGCAGCAATGCGCCGTATCAGCGCCTGCTCCTAACCTCCTCCTCCTCCTTTGACT
This sequence comes from Polypterus senegalus, assembly GCF_016835505.1. Classification (NCBI taxonomy): domain Eukaryota; kingdom Metazoa; phylum Chordata; class Cladistia; order Polypteriformes; family Polypteridae; genus Polypterus; species Polypterus senegalus. The sequence continues at coordinate 154,208,724 of NC_053161.1, forward strand.
TTATCTTTATATATACAAGGGGCGTTCAAATATAAATAGGAATTTATGAGCTACACTTTATGAATTGAATTCAATGAAACGACTTACATACTACATTTCTATGTAGTCTCCTGCCACTGCAACACTCTTGTTCAGAGCTCAGGAAGCTTCTTAGATGTCTTTTGACTGCATGATGACCCATTCTTGCACAACGTCAATGACCTCCTCATTCGACTTGAATTTCTTCCCTCCTAAAAATTCCTTAACCGGACCGAAAAGATGATAGTCCCTTCTCTGAATGACTTGCACCAATCATACACTCTAAAACGAGACAGAGAGACACTCATCCCCAAACTAATTTTTAAGTTTCAAAGAAATCTGAGATGGAATGACTCCTTCATTTGTCAAAAATGTAATAATAATTTGCTGAGTAACACTACTGTGTACCTCCTTCTCCGACATGTTGATTACAACTGACACGATGGGGGGAAAGAGCAGCTAGCACTACTAATGACAAGCTCAAAGATGCATGTGTTTGTCCAAGGAGTCATGTCTACCATGCACTCTTTATAAGAACAGAGCACGGAAATTCCTGTTTTTAATTGAACGCCCCTCGTAATACGCTACCGTGGCTGTCCGTTTGTCTGTCCAGGAGTTTAAATCACCTGTATCTCCCAAACCGTTTGGCCAACTAACTTGAAATTTGGTACACATATACTACATGACATCTACTATCCGCTTTCGGGGTGATGACTGACCTCCAAGGTTATTTCTCTTTCTACTTTTATTTTATTGTAGAATCAACTCTCGGCAGTGGGCTGCGCATGTGTATGGGTGCCGTTCTCATCCCTCTCATCTTCGCCGTCACTTCCCCTACCTCTTCATATCTTAAGTCATTCTAGAGGCAGATTGAGCACTTAAGTGCCAGCTTAAGTGAAAAATAAAGGAAAATATACTAAGTAAATGCAACACAAACACGGACTTAATCAGTTTTAACACAAAAAGATGCCGACGGAAGAAGAGACGAAGTTGACCGTTAGGTTGGGGAAAAGAAGAGCTGCTCAGGAAACAACAAGCGCATCAACTTCTGAGCAAACACACGTTAAGCGCACAGAGAAAGAGGATGAAAACTAGAAGTCAAGTGTATTGCACTGCACATTATCGTAGTATTTATTTTTGTTTTGCACTTTTTACATTTTCAGTAGTTCTAAACTGATTGTAGTACTTATTCAAGTCTAATAATTATATTTTACCATTGCATTTTTGTTCTATTGCACTGCCATCTTGTTATTTGCTAAGATCCAGCGAATCGCACTTCTCAGAAGCTGAGGCACATGACCTCATTACTGCAGTTTTAACTAAGCCAGTGATCTGCGGTACTCTTTATCCAAGTTTGTGGATCCATTTTGAAAATCTTTGCTAGTGATTAGAACTTTAGATGCAACACCTCTAGCTCTGTTATTCTGTTCTGAGTTCACGTATTGTGTTTTGTTTTTCAGTACTAAATCTTTCTGGTTTTGACCCCTGTTTAAATTGTGGATTGTGTCCTATTTTTCTGGCCCTTGTGCCCTTTAAGCTCCACCATTGTCTGGCCGAACGCTGTCAGGCCAATAGATGACAAAAGGGAAGCCCTTTGTTATTGCTGGCTCCTACTGTAATGGGCTGAGGTTCTTCAGGCTCTTTCATTGGAAGCTGAAGTCTTGCAGTGTGAAAACAGTTGGGACAACTAGGATACCCCAGAAGCCACTCCTGTGCTCCTAACCTAACACTGGAAAGAGTTGGAGTTGACTGGCAAGACCCAAGTGAGAAAAGTGTAGAAGGTGTGTTAGAGGTGGGTAAGTTGGCTTGGCACCACACATGACAGGGAGTAAAGTTGGTGTAATTATGCCCACTGGGGTATCAAGGCTTATGTTATCTGTTTGTTAGTTTGATATGTTGTTACTCCATTTGTTCCTCCTTGTTGTTTGGTATTAAAAACCAATTTATTTTACATTTTGGCCTTCCTATTGTGGGACTCGAGTTGGATCAGTACTGTCGTCTATCATTCAGAATGTATAGAAGAACTTTGAGACTTTGTGGATCTGTAACAGTTTAGCCATTTTTCCACAGTTTTCCCTGCAGTTCATCGGATCACTAAGGAACCCACAAATCATTCCAGTCAGACATGTCCTTGGAGTTTTTTTTTCTCTTGCTGTGTAGGGTGTCTCTTTTTTTTCTGCTCTTGCTTGTTTTTCCTAGGATCGAGTCAAAATTCTTGTCATTGTCTGCCTGAGTTGACAGGCAGGCCCCAAGGGTGTTGATTCTTTTTGTGTCTTCTGCCAAGATCTGACTGACGGGGCCAAAGCCATTGACACCTAACAAGTTAGGGCAGCTGAAGCCTGCTACTGAATGCATGCCGTCTACATTGGGCTCGCTCATTTAAATAAAAATGAACAACTCGAAAGGAATATTTGACAGAAAATGACAGCTGAACACTTAGGGACACATAGGGAAGGCTGGACATCATGACAGTGATGACTATCCACTTGAAAAACTTGAAAAAGGGCAGCAGAACAGGAAAGATGCTATGAAGGAAAAAAAAAATCCTGTCAGTTATAATATTTGGGGTCATAGCCTCCTGTCAAAGAGGGGTAACTTTGGGGTGAATTGGTCACTCTGAGCTGGTCCTGGGTGACAAAGGGTGGTGTCCTGTCCTTGGCTGGTCAGGTTAGGTTGCTGGCCATCTATTAAAGCTGCAGCACTGCCTAGCCAGCCGATCCTTCCAATTACATTTGTTCCCTATCATGCATCTTTCTTGAGTTTGGCTCAGTCTGCAGACATTAGATCTTCATCTCATTTATATCTAATTTCAAGTCTGTTGTTTACTCTTTCTAAAAGTCGGCTTTATAATGAAACTTTATCCTTTGTTGCTATCGCTTGTTACCTCCAGAGTAACAATTTCCTGTCTGATGATGAGACCATCTACTGATTAGACTGCAGGATATGGAATATTTCTCCTTTATGACTGGCAGAGCTTGTTATGGTGAGCAAAGCTGGGCAGGCTATAAAGAAGCTGAAGAATTATAGGTGGCACTATGAAGAAATATTCCCATAGGGCAGCTGATATTTTGGTTTGTTTTGTCATTTGTATGCTTTAAGAATGTATTTAGCAAGAAAAGCAAAATCTTGTGTATGTGTATATGATTATGTTTATGTTGTGAACACTAGAGGTCACTGTTGCCCCTTTAAACCCAACAGACAGATGATCAGGACACAGGGTAAAAGTACTAAGAAGTATTTTGATACTTTGCCTTCTTATAAACAGTTCCCTAAGCACCTCAGCCACAAATAACAGGAACGTAATAACAATAACACACACAATAAAGAAAAACTAGCCAACCCACAGCGTAGCATACGCCGTATAATTATTCATTGATGGGTGAAGACTTCCTGAAAGACACAGTTGTCCAAATGGGGTGGGTTTGAGGATATGACTGTGAGTGAATGAAAAGATGGAACTCTGGAGAGAGCAACATACAATTGTCCGTGATTGAAAACTGGTTTTGGCAGATACAGGCATATCTTTCTGAAAGTTTGGCCCTGTGCCTTATTATTTGTCATTGCAAAGGCTAATCTAACAGGAAATTGCCTGCGTGTAAAAGTAAAAGGCAAATTTGAATCTGATGGGGTCAGTGAAATCCGGGGAATAAGGACAGTTTGTGAGGTAGCAGCCGCGATAGTTTTACACTCCAGTACATTGCGGTGAATGCTGGTAACAGAAAGTCTAGTGCCATTACAGAGACCTCTTGCTGGCAGGAGGTTTCTGAGAAGCATGACGACTGAATCAGTTTTAATTTTGAGTTTATGCGGAGGCATGCCAGTGGGAGTGAGACTATTAAAGCGTGCGGGCACCTGAGCAGGTAGTACACATGCCTCGAGAGCGAGGGTGGATGCGGGAGGAGGGTTAGAGCTGGCGGGCTTGGCTCTGTCGTGCGTATCCCATGGTCGGGTGACTTAGTGAATTATATATACAGACAGCCGGAATCGAAAAGAATAATGAAAAGTCAACGTGGCTCAGAGGTTCATATGGACTGTAGCAGAGACGAAAGCGACTGATGCTGTGTTTGGTGATGTGTTGCGTGCGGGCACATGAGCAGGCAGTACGCATGCCTCGAGAGCGAGGGTGGATGCGGAAGGAGGATTAGAGTTGGCGGGCGGGGCTCTGTCGTGCGTATCCCATGACGCGGGAGGAGGGTTAGAGTTGGCGGGCGGGGCTCTGTCGTGCGTATCCCATGACGCGGGAGGAGGGTTAGAGTTGGCGGGCGGGGCTCTGTCGTGCGTATCCCATGACGCGGGAGGAGTGTTAGAGTTGGCGGGCGGGGCTCTGTCGTGCGTATCCCATGATGCGGGAGGAGGGTTAGAGTTGGCGGGCGGGGCTCTGTCGTGCGTATCCCATGACGCGGGAGGAGGGTTAGAGTTGGCGGGCGGGGCTCTGTCATGCGTATTCCATGGTCAGGTGACTTAGTGAATTATATATATACATTCTCTCCTCCATACCTCCGTTGTCCACTACCTCCTGACTCCGGCTCACTTGCTGGGTTCCCATCGGTCCTTCATATAGTCCTCGACCCAGAAGTGCTTCTGTCCTTCCACCCACGTGAATTGCTAGCACTTCCTGGTCAGATGGAGAACTGTGTTTTTCTTCATCCCGAATGTACTTTGGAGCTTCCGTCCTTGTGACTTTTGAGTACTTCTATGGATGAAGCATGGCTCATCTGGTCATTTTACAGCTCCTCCTGGCGACACCCACGGTACCCAACAGGGCTGAGAAACTGAACTCCAAGTCCCAGGATTCCCTGCGGGAAACTGGGGTACCGCTACACTCCAGGGGAGCTGCCATCTACCGTTTTGGGGGAGGCAGTGTCCAATTATCTGCCTTCTACCATCCTTCCATCCTTTGGGTGTCCCAGCCGGGTTGAGCTGCCGGTTGTCCCTCACAATGTTATGTTCATAAACAGATTCACACTGTATGTATGTACATTGTGAAAGGTTGGGGTTCTGGATAATGCCCCCCGTTTATTTCAGATAGCCGAATAGTGAAGAAGACATAAATGTGCTTAACATGACTAGTGTCTTGCCCTAGAAAAAAAAGAGCAAATCAAAAGCGTTGTCAGAGGTGTGGTGCTTCATTTCCCTATGAGGATGATCTGGTAATGAATGCCTACCTCTGGTGGTGACTTCACTTAAATAGGGGGGCGGGGTTTCACAATCACAGGAAGTGACCTCAGTGGTCATCCAGTTGTTTCTCTTCCTCCAGTTTAGGGAAACAGAAGAATAAAAGTTAGTGGCGGTGTCACATTCAGGTCCTTCCTCACATTAATCCAGCATTTTGTCTGTGTAGTGCATCAGGTGCTCATGTGTCTGAAACGATTGCTGATTTTTTGTTATAAACTTTGTGTTCTTACATAAAATTTCATGTATTATTGTAACCACACTATTAGTAATAGCGTATATTATATAACATTTGTTATTTATTTTATTTTTAATCTTTTAAACACCATATTACAATTTCTTGTATTAGAAATGTGTCATTTTTTGCATACCTCAACTTACTTTCCACAGACACACACACAGTTTTGGGGTCAGAGCACAGGGTAGGCATTTGTACAGCGCCCCAGAGCAATTGCAGGCCAAAAATGGAGTAGCATTCCTTCTGTCCCTGCTGGGATTTTAACCGGCAACCTCTGAGTTACCAGCCCAGATCCTTTAGCCACAGAGCTGACCCTAAGTAGTGTAGCTTTGGACAAAAGGAGGACTTGAAATGCTTTCTGTCTTACACTGTACTTCACTATCCGGGGCTTGGGAAGCTTTCATATTTCAGATATCTTTAAAAATGGAAAGCAAGTGACCACCTTAAAGATGACTAGCATAAAGTGTCCACTCTTATGTGATCCTTCGCTCAGGAGCTCATACGTATCAGTCATTCAGGACAACTGTGGTGTATTTGTCAATTCTCAGAGTGGACAACCGCACACGTGGGTGCTGATGCTTTGGATGGATAATCTTGCCAGATAACAAACAATGCACTGGAATGGTGGCAGATTTTCCTTTTTTGGGCCAAAAGAATCACATAACTTATTCTGCTGATCACACTAATGGCAATTAATCAGTCTCTTATTGTGATACCTTCACATATATGTACTAACACTGTGATACCTCCATGGTAAAGACAAATTGCATTTTAAATTATTAAATAAGTGTGCCATCTACTAGAATACACTGCAGATATTCACCTCATGATATAGGAAGAGGACACGCTAATGGGAATTTAAAAGACCACCTCCCTATGTGGTAAGACTCAATTAGTTATTAACGAACCTTACTTTCTATAGCTAACACCATATTAGGGCTATTTAAACAAGCAATACCTCCATCACAGCATCATTTCTATAATCTGTGCTGAACTTAGCATCACACAGGAGGCGAGACATAAACCAACAGCCATTAATGTTTCAGTCCACTCATGAAGAGTGCAGCACCAGCCCTCAAGCTTGTGAAATGTTGCAGCAATGATTGAGAAGAACATATCGTGATTTAATGGTTCAAATACTGCTGGATCTGACAAGGCAAAGGTGGTCAACCTGTACTGAAGTGACACAAACATGTCCCCAGTGGGAAAACAAGGATTTCTCTGATGAAACTTTTTGTGCCCATCATGCACTAGAGCCCCATCTAAGGTTGACTGCTGTTCCCAGTGCTGGCAAGATAGGTGCACCCGTACCCCTCCATGAGGTCTGATAACAGATGTATGGATAAATAATAGATCCATTCCTCAGTGTGTTTGGAGCCCCAGGAGACGAGGTCACCATCCATCATGAACTAGCGCCCCATCTTGGGTTTACTGCTATATATCCAGTGCCGTCAGGATAGGGGCACACCCAACCCCGTGATCTGATTAACCAGTTTTGACAATGAATGTATGGACAGATACCACATCCATTCTTTGGTCCATTCTTTAAACCCAAATTCATCTTCGATGTTTGTGTTATGTTTCAGCCAAGGTTTATTTACTGACTTATACCTATTTTCTGTTTTATTGATGTTTTAAAATGATTAATTTACATTTTTATAAATTTCTGTAATGTTAGTTTATGATTTAAAACGTTTTTAATGTTCTGAAGTTCCATGTACTTTATGTTTGGAGCCCCAGGAGGTGGGGCCACCCTAATGTTTATGCGGCTTGTGTTATATATGTTGAACCAGTGAGAGAATTTCAGTAGCAGACTACTGAGTTTCGTATGGAGATGATTGTAACTATTACTTTTGCTTTGGATTCACTGGATTTTTTTGTGACTTATTTGCTCTTTTTTTCTGAATGATTCATTTTTGAATCATGTATTCAGACTTGTTTGCTTTGGATTGCCTTTTAGGCCAGTGCTTTTTGCCCTTGTTGTTCTCTTGTACTACTACTACTAATAATAATTATTATTATTATTATTTACATGTATATAGCACTTTTCTCACTGCTCAAAATGCTTTACATAGTGAGTGAAGAGCCACTTCAAGTACCACTAATGTGTAGCTTCCACCTGGATGTTGCGACGGCGGCCATTTTTGCGCCAGTACACTCACCACACATTAGCTGTAAGTTGGTGAAGATTTGAGAGATAGTTAGCAAGTTAGAGACAGGGGATGATTAGGGTTACAGAATGACTAGGCCATGCTGGATAATTTAGCCTGGACATAAGGATACACTCTGCTGTTTATTATGGATGCCCAGGAATCTTTTATGACCACAGAGAGTTAGGACCTCAGTTTTACGTCTCATCTGAAGGAGTGCACTATTTTTACAGCACAGTGCCCCCCGTCACAACACTGGGGCATTAGGATCTATGTTCAGACCACAGAATAAGCGGCTCCTGCTAACCTTACTAATACCTCTTCCAACAGCAACTCAAGCTTTTCATGGTAGGTCTCCCATCCAAATTCTGGGTGGTCCCAAACATGATTAGCTTCAAGTAGACTACTACTATAGGGAATGTCCTGTGCCCTGGTGATGACTGGACGGCAGATATGAAAGCTGTCCAACACGTTACACAACACACATTCAGAAGCTTATCATTTAAACAGAATCACAAATTTCATATACTTCACTATCACTAGATCTAGAAACTGTCATAATGTCAATATCATCACACAATAAATTGCTCTCTGTTCCTTTGCTTGCCCCGCTACCTCACATACTGCTCCAGTCCTTCTCTCTTTTTGCAGTTCACTTGAGATAGTAAACTCAGTGTGTGTGACCAGCAACGGACATATTAAAGAGAATACTGTATAACTGTCAAGTCTAGCGGCTGTAATACTCCTTTGAAAAACAAAGAACACCTATTTAAGGATAGATTTTGATTATTGTGGGGGCTTTGGTCTGCAGTCTATTATTTTGGCCATGTGAATATCCAGTTCACTGCCATTTTTACGGCCCAGTGTCCCCCATCACTGCACTAGGGCATCGGGATCCACAATTCAGACCACAAGGTAAGCGCCCCCTGCTGGGCTCACCAACACTTCTTCCAGCAGCAACCCTACTTCTTCTAGATCACGGATGTCGAACTCCAGGCCTGGAGGTGCCGCAGTGGCTGTAGGTTTTTATTCTAACCACCTTCTTCATTAGTGACTAGTTTTTGCTGCTAATTAACTTCTTTTGCTTTAGTTTTAATTAACTAGACTCAGGCCCCTTAGTAGTCTCTTTTTTTAATTAGCAGCCAAACAATACTGAGGCACAAAATGAGCCGCCACATGACCAGCTCCCCTGTGCCCGTCGCACAATGTCTGAAAATAAAGAAAAGTGAAGGTCTCAGTAAGGCTGATCTCTCAGGTCACCAAACATCTTGACGAACAGAAAATCAATAGTTTTGGAAATGTGTGCTGTGGCAGAATGAGAACAGCAACAGACCACAAAATTAAATAACGAGTTTAATTAACAGCAAGAATCGGCTTCTCGTTAAGTGATTGGTTGGAGTTTGAAATCCCAGTTTTGCTGGTTGGCTCGTTTCACATCTCATTTCTGTTTGGCTGTCATTTAATGAATAAAGGAATCAATTCAGAGGACTGAGTCCTTAAACACAGGGCTATTAAAAAGAAGGAAAAAGAAGTTAATTAGCAGTGAAAACTGGACAGTGATTAGGAAAAGGGTTAGAATGAAAACCTGCTGCCGCTGCGGCCCTCCAGGCCCGGAGTTCGACACCCCTGTTCTAGATGGTCTCCCGTCCAAGTACTGGCCAGGCCCAAACACGGTCATCTTCACATGGATGATCTCTTCTGAAGTGTGTGTTGTAGGGCTGCTGCTTTATTTAGGCACAATTAAAAATGGATTACAATAGCAACTAAAACACAATCCCCTTTATTTTAACAAGTAGTAATGCCTCAGTACTTGGTAAACTATCCTATGCAACTTATTAACATAAAACAGCAAAAATAGAGCACCATAACACATAATAAATAAATAAAATGCATAAAATCACAAATAGAAACCCCACACTAATTTCCAGGTAAGACAGCATAAATATAAAAGCCAAACATTTATTTAAAACAATTCACCAAAGGGAGTCTCTTATCTTAACATGCTAATCGGGAGTCCCACAACCCCATAGCAAGAGGGCTGCTTAGTCTTTTCAGCCCACCAAAAATGACGGGGTGGGTTTTACAAACACATGCCACCACATGCAGCTGCCTCCTACAGGCTCAGTCAAGTGGCTCTTCAGGCACGGTTACAGCCGTAAGCCCCCAGCTCAGTCCTTGCCACATGTTACGCGGACACGTGGCTCTTCAGGCACGGTTATAACTGTAAACTCCAGCTGAGTCCTCGCCTCACACGGTGCACAATCCACCGCTCTGCAGGGGTTCGTGAAGCTCAGGCTCGCTCCACACTGTTTTCCATCCGCCCCAACGTCCTGCTCACTCCGTCTCTTTTTTGATTCCAGCTGCCATTCGTTTATCCCTAAATCAATTAAGCCAATTGCACAAGTCCGTGGGGACCTTTCTTATGCTGGCAATTGACTCATTGCGGGTTAATAGACTCTGTTCATTACCCTATTTTGTGCTTCCTTTTTCCTTTTGTTTAAATAAATTCTCAATTTATAAAGATGCACATTCTGAGTTGCCTGAACTAGTCAAGAGTTGTACAGGTTCCGTCACCCATTTTTGTATATTTTTGAACTTGTACAGTCTTTTTGAACTTTCAAAGCCAGCTTCCCATTTTGAGGCCTGCTTAGGCTGAAGCCTGCAGACAGCAGTTGAAGGGCTGGCGGACACTGAGTGTGCCTGTTCTGGGTGGGCTGGCAAAGGTCCTGGCCTGCTTTGTGGCTGTTGTTGCAGGCTTCACACCCACTTTGCTATGTTTTTGACACCAAAAGTTTCCTTGTATTCATTTATGTGTTGGCTTTAGATAGATACTTTATTAATCCCAAGGGGAAATTCACAATATACATAGAGATATGCACATTTTTGGACACTGATGGGAAGATGCAGATTGGGAGACGGACAAAACCATCCATCCGTCCATTATCCAACCCGCTATATCCTAACTACAGGATCACAGGGGACAAAACCAACCATCAAAATTTAAAAAAAAAAACCTCAACATAAAAGTCAAACCTAAGCCCAATACATAAACCAAAGATCTTAACTAAAAAAACCAAACAAAACAACAGAGCCAAAAACTGAAACACACACTTCTAACACCATAAAAATGTTTCTGTTGATTATGCAGAATCTCGGATATTAGACATCCATCAACTCTGGACTCTGAATCGTTACAGCAGTGAGATAATGCACTGGTTGGCATGAAGTAACATCATCCTAGCACATTATGACCTGTAGGGGCACCACAGAGCCCCCACACACTAGACACAACCTTCATAGTCACAAGTGCAGGTTCAATTAAAAGGTTTATTAAAATAATATTCCTTTGCAACAGACTACTTGTGGAATTCTCAGTACAAATAAAGATCCGCTCTTCTCTCTTTCTCACCCACTCCTTCCAAGTAAGCTTTGTCCTCTTTCACTCAACTCCGACTCGTCTAGTTGTGCCAGAGCAGCTCCTTTTCTATAAGACTCAGGAGTACTTGAGGTATCAGGACATGGCACATAAGAAGCCCCATGAAGAAGGGACCACACATCCCTACATCATCCCTTGGCAGAATCCCTAGAACTGAACAGGCCTAACCTACACAGCTCCAGTTCCCAGCATGCCCTTTGGGTCTGCCTGTGAGTACCATGACCCATGGATGCTGCCATCTGGTGTATCAGTTGATCATATAGTCCAGGCAGATTGTCTACCTCTATGCTTCCATTATACTGGCCTCATGTCCAACCCTGCTGGATTGCCAGCATATCCACTTCTGTATTGACATCTCCTGCTACTCTCCTGGCTTAGGCTGGGAATGCCCTGTTTTTCTTCCTGCCCAATGTGATGGAAACTTGGGCGTAAGTGGCCCAAACCCCCAATACAAACACACACACACCCAAAAGCAAAGGTTTCTCTCTTCACAATACACAATAACCTCCACAATACTCTCACCATTGCACTGCCCTCCTCCAGTTGTGTGTTGCCCTACGCTCCCCCAGCTACGGTTCGCCTGGGTAAGGGAGTGTGGCCCCTTTTATTAAGGACCTGGGAGTACTTCCAGTTCATAAGAAAGTCCATTGCAGCAGGGAGTTTGTTTCCTTACAGTGTCCTCTTGCGGCACCCAGTGACCCCTGCAGGGCTGCTCTACATGACTACATTTCCCAGCATACCCTGCTGGCTTCCCACTGGGCGCTGATAATCCGGGGCTGCTGCCTCCTAACATGGTAGGGAAGTAAAAAAAAAAAAAAACAGTGATGCTTTCCTTTCGAGTGGGCTGTCCATCCATCCCTTCTGGTCTTTACCTTCTGGATCTGATCCCTTTCTCCTCCCCAGCTGGTATGCCTATCTGCCTGTTAGGAGCCTCCCATTTGAGTAAGGGATGCCCGTCCAGTCCATGTGGCATCTACACTTCTCATTATATTGGCCTCCCTGGTAAGGTGCCATGAACAATCAGAGCAGGGATGCCATCCAGCACAACATGTGAAATAGAAAATAACACAATAAAGTGGTAATACGGTAAAACAAAGCTACAACTATACAATGTATGTCAACCAACAAACAGATGAAATTATTGGATTTAAGGACTATGGAAAGTCAAAAAGCTGTCAGTGAGGTTGTTATCGAAGTTATTTCTATTCCAAAACCTAATCCAATACATAAACCAAAGATCCTGAATAACAAAACAAGCAAAATGTGAAACACACACCACCGGCTCTGCAAAGACTTTTCTGTTTGTTATCCACAATCTCGGACAGCCGAGAACCCACAGGAACCTTTAAACTGTCACAATAGTGACATCATGCATCACAATTTCTGGTCATCATAAGGTAGCAACCATCCTAGATGAGAGAAAACAAAAATGTTCAAAATAGGAAACGCCATGATGGAGCAGTAAGACAGTGAATTAAAATGACATTATCTTAACTGACAAACAGATGAAATAATAGGATTCAGAAGTACGAGAAGTCTCAGGAGGGTAACAGCATTTGCTAAAATGGGTTCAGTATAATGTAGGAAATATTATAAAATATTCAAATTCATGACAGGAAGTCGTAAGTACAAAATGCAGCTCATTCCAGATGTTTCCATTGCCATGCCCTCCAGATGACGAGACATCTGTTACAATGGGATGTTGTGCATTAGGGTCTGCTTCTCTCCCCACTGTGGTATCAGCACCTTCTGTAAAACAGTGTGGGCAGAGCGTCTGAAGCTGTGCTTTGATGTCAACCACTCCTGGCCAACGTGCTGGATGGAGATGTCGTGTCTGAGGGTGCAGGCATGTGGTGTCTCCTGAAGAAGTGAAAGAGAAGCTGCAATCAGATGATCCTTATCATTCTCAAAGACAAGTTTCGCATAGTAAGGAGAGATGCACTCCCTCAAAAATACAACGCCATGTATAAAGTAGCACAGAAAACACAAATAGAAAGTGTTCATTTTCAACAAATATTATGTCATGCTTCGGAGAGCTTGTTTATTATCGGAATCAGTGTCTCTTTGAGTTTGACTTATTAGACTCTGTGGGCAAAGGCCTCTACTAGGATTGTGACCTTTGCATGGCATGGGACTTGTGTGCCTCTGTGATTCTTAGAGTTCTGTTGTCTGAAGATGTGGAGAAATGTTTTAACGGGGAAAGGCTGGACCACGGAAAACCTAGAATGACTCCCTGAAGGCTAAATCAAAGACCATCTCACCTTGGAAAGGGATACCAGGTTCCACTCCTGGAGCCAGCCTGGGAGAGGTGTTTGCCGCTGAACACCCAGTGGAGAGGTCAGCCATATAGCCCAGTTGAGCCAAGCCACATGCAATGCTAGCTGAGCTTCATCTAAAACTAGTAATGGAAGGTAAATTCCAGCAGCATCTGATCAGACCACCGTCTAGGAACAGCACTGACTCCTCGATTAAGTGGGCATTGCTCCTTCTCTGGGAGAGACTGTGGGTGAGAATGTGAATATTCACAAGCCCCAGGTCGGGTGCTGTACGGTTTGTTCCAGTTGAAGAGAGGCCTCCTCAATTTGACAGTGAGTTGAGCATAACTGACTATTGTTAATGTATAACCATTAAACAATTATTCAGAGTATGTGGCCCTTTCATGGCTCCCACTCTTTCTCAGCGTTCATTTGATGCGTCCGCCTCTGAGCACGTCCTGATAAATTAACGCACGCAACGTGTGCGCGAGTTGCAATACCAGCAAAAAGTTGATGTGCGCAGTGTGATAAAAGTCGGCATGTGACGTCAAAGTCTCTGCTTACTGTCTGCATGCGACAGAAAGTCGCTATGCGGATCCTACGAGACTGGTGTGCGCGCTTCGATGTCTGATGAATGGTTCGATGTGGTGAAGCAAAATGCCGACATATGTCGCATATTCCCGATCGTAATGACACAATACATTTTAAACGTCTCACATACCATCTTTTGTGCTTCTCAACATCATCAGAATGTACAGCAGCGTATCTGAGCCACAGAGAAAAAATTAAGGGCATGGTGAAAAGGTGTATTTTGTGATTAAAGTGGAGATTTCGGCATTAATCTCAAAATGTCCACTTTAACTTCTTAGTTTACTATATAATTAAAGTAGACTGTCGTAAACGTTATCTTAAAACCGACCGAGTTGTTAATCGCTCCGCGCTTCTGGGACTTCCTCCTACATCGCCACACAGAGCACATTACGGCCACGGCCCACCTGCAAAGTTGTTTGCCTGCCTATGGTAAAGTCATCCCTGATGGAGGATCACAGGAATCATGGGAAAGAGGGGTCCTTTCATCGAACAACGTTTCAGCCGTGGCATGGCCAAATGGGGAGGCAGCTAGATTGATGAGGTCTCCAGGACTCTAAAAATATCCAAACCTAATTATGTCATATCATCTACTGTTAAACCGTACTTCTAAAATTTTTATTATTATGCTGTCTTAAGGAATTGTTCTGTTCTGTATATTGTATTGTATTGACCCCCTACTTTTGACACCCACTGCACGCCCAACCTACCTGGAAAGGGGTCTCTCTTTGAACTGCCTTTCCCAAGGTTTCTTCCATTTTTCCCTACAAGGTTTTTATTGGGAGTTTTTCCTTGTCTTCTCAGAGAGTCAAGGCTGGGGGGCTGTCAAGGGGCAGGGCCTGTTAAAGCCCATTGCGGCACTTCCTGTGTGATTTTGGGCTATACAAAAATAAACTGTATGTATTGTATTGTATTAAATATATGATATTCAAGCTCTCTGCACATTTAGAATCCTTAGATTTATACTTGAGATCACTTTCATGATGAAATTTGTTACATTTTACAGATAAGTCGTTAACTTTATTTAAATAATGAATACTGATAAAAATTACACATGTTGTGGTGGCACGGTGGCAGAGCAGTTGCATTTTGTATGTTTTCCTGCTGGGTTTCCACAGTGTGCTCCGGTTTCCTTCCAAAGACATGCAGGTTTGGGGATTTGGTGACACTAAAATGACGTTAGTGGTATGTGAGTGCTTGTATTCACCTCGCCTCGTCCAGGGATTTTGTTTCTTTCTCGTATACGATGCTTGCTGCAATGGGTGCATCCCTGGATTGATGGCTGTAATCATTAAACATCCTTTTCAGAGATATTGTGGCAAGGTGTCCTCAAAATTTAATGGATGTTTCAGGCAATCGAAGCTAAACATTTTCTCGCCGTGATGATATCTCGCACTGCCAACTGGTGGAATCTTCTAGATTTACGTAAAGTACGTGCACAAGTATGAACAGTAAAACACTTGCGTAGCAGTAGCATCTGCTAGAGCAGGTGTCGCGTCGCGTGAAGTACAAACCTGTCCTTAGGATGAATAATCTTACTCGGTGATTTCAGTGCTCACGTGGGGAATGACGAAAATAATCAGAGAGGCGGACAGATGACTTGCCCGATCTCAATCTGAGAGACCATTTATTTTTGGACTTCTGTGGTAGTCATGGATTGACTGTACCAAACACAATGTGAAATGATTTACACAAAATTGAATTCTCTGAAAAACCAGGGGTTTTGCTCCAAATGCAATTTGACCGTAGAAATGCCATTTCCAGCCCACTAGCGTTCCATCACAACTTGGAGAACTGCTGTCGCATATTTTTCTCTGCATTGTCTGACTCAGAACCCCAGCTTGGTAGGGCATTGACTTGAAATATTCGAGCCAGAAACTTTAATTTCCCATCTGCCTAACAGCATGTGAAGGCAGCAAAAGTCTACGGCGGGTTCATGAAATGGAGACCCAAGCAGACCGCTGAACCTGAGATCCAGGAGGAGCGATGTAAATTTCTTTTGGGCCATGGACCAGTGGATCTTTAATTACTTTGTTATTGTGCAGATATTGCTGGGATCATGGAAATGTACTGATTCTGCCAACACGTGCTGTGTGGACTCAATGACCAGGTAACTTGTAGGATCTTGTGGTGGGTGCTTCAAGAAATATGGTGTTCTAGAACTGCTTCAGAGTTTCGCCAGTCTGCGTATTTGTGGAAGGAGAATTCCCAGGTGTTTTAGTTTGTTCAGTGTGGCTGTTGGAATCTGCCAAGGCTGGATCTGCGGTCTTCTTCTGGTTATGATATTCATGTTAAGTTTAAGGTAGATGAAGGCTGGAAACTTGTGAAAACTGTTCAGATAAATGATTTGAGTGATTTTTTAGTTTTGTTATTTATTAAATCAATATTACATACTAGCCAACCCGCGGCGTACCATACGCTGCATAATCAGGCTGGTTTATTAAATGATTTTTAAGCACAGGGAGAAAATTAACATTTGAAAAATCAGTAATGTAATAAATCGGCAAGAAAAGCAACATTGGAACAATGCACGGAACGAACCAACACACAATCGTCTGAAGTGACTGAAAACTGGCGGACCGCAATCGCGCCTTCTTCTGCCAGACGGAGGGATGGGGGTGCACGGCGTGGAGTGTGGAACAGGAGAAGAGGAGAAGGACGTCCATTCAGCTCCATCCATCATGCTAGTCTGTTGATTTCTCGTTCAGTATGCACTGCCCGCTCATGTGCCCACCTCCAACTCGTCACTTGAGTCGCCGTCTTTGCACAGTCCAGATGTACCTGAGACTCGCAAAGGCTTTTCATTGCTCTGTGCGGTTTTGGCTGCCTTTCTACATATAATCAACCAAGACACCCGACCACGGTAGTAGCGAGGGGGGTGTGAACAAAGTGCAGGAGCATCTAAGAAGACGCATGTTCGTCATGGATGCGAATTGCTGTATGTAGCGTGTAAAACAGTTTGCTATGGTGCATACGGTCGTGCATCGTAACAAAAACTCTTTTTTTAAAAGACTGCTTACTTCATTGTGTTTTAACCTCAGTTGTAGAGGAATGTTTTAAGGACCCCATGGGATACCCCTCGGTTTTGGCTGCTTTTCTATATATAATCCACCAAGACACCGGACCACGGTAGTAGTGAGGTGGGAGAGGGGGAGTGTACAAAGGGTAGGGATGTAATGAGTGGGAGCGTATGAGTCACACTTAGTGGAAATTCCATGGCTTGCAGCCCGAATGGGGTTCAACGGCTTACCCACGCCTCTCTGCGCTGAGTAGACACACGGTCAATCTCATGCATAATAATTTATTGAATGCTAAACGCTTCTGGAAAGAGACGGTTGTCTAAAACGGGTTGGTGTGCGAATACAACAGTAAGTGAATGAAAAGATGGAACTCTGGAGAGAGCAAAATACAACACAATAGTGAACCCTCGGCATAACAAACGCAGCGTGGCTCAGACGTGCATGTGGACTCTTACCACAGACGAAAGGGACTAACTGGGTGGTCGGTGAGTTTTGTGTCGGGCAAATGGGCAGGCAGTGTGAATGCCTAGAGGCGAGGTAGACGCCGACCGGTGAAAAAGGAGTGTTGGTGGGCAGGAAAATGTCTTCCGTGTTCCTGCAGGAGCATCTAAGAAGACGCATGTTTGTCGCGGATGCAAATAGCTGTATGTAGCATGTAATGCAGTTTGCTGCAGTGCACACGGTCATGCGTCGTAACCGAAAACTCGGGTTTTAAAGACTGCTCACTTCATTGTGCTTTAACCTCAGTTGTAAAGGATTGTTTTAAAGATCCCATGGGATACCCCTCGCAAACCGTTTCACATACTGCATATGGCGATTCACCTCCGCGAGAAACATGCCTCTATGAACAGTCAACGTAGCTCGGAGGTGCATGACATGCACATGACATTAACCTGACCTGCACTGCATGTGGCCTCTACGACAGACGAATATAAATGACGCCATTTTTTCTGTGTCGTCGTGGGCGTGGCCCTGCGAGTTGTAGTTGTATCCAATGGTCTTGGAGTTGGTGGGAGTGGCTCTTTCCTACGTGCGCCATAGGTGTCTCACTTGTTGGCGGCTTAGTGAATCCACGCCCCTTCCGGCGTGCTTTCCATGGTTGTTTTGCCTTAGTGAATTATATATATAGATACTGTGAAGGCCACTGGATATGGATGGGAGTCCCAGAGGGTGATTCCTTGTCTGGATAGGATGCCATGATCAAAGAGAGCAGAAGGACAGGCTCTCTGACCAGATGAAGGCAAGAATCCTTATCTGGCAGGGAGGCGAGTATGTTGGGAGGAACAGGAGAGACAACAGCATCCACATACTATGCCCCCCGATACACTAGAGGGCAGTGTCCCTGGGATTCAGGTCCCCTTCGGATACCCACAGAGCATCATGGAAAATGGAGTTCTGGAATACAGCTCTGTTGGGTTCTGCGGATACCATAACAGGGGATGTGGTCCCAACTTTATGGGACTCACTTCTAACCCAGAGGTACTTTCCGTACTGCCGGATCAAAGATAAAAGGAGCTGCATCATCTTGAGCAAGCAGGAGGTGGACCAGGCCAATTTTGAACTTCTGACTGCTGATGATTTTGATATTGTTATATGCTGACTTTCAGCTGATTGCTCTTTAACCCGTTCAGGTCGCAGCAAGACCATCTTCTACTACTGCAACTGGCGCATGCCTTCTATTAGAATCTGGACTTTGAGATGATGAGCTTTCTATTCACTTTGTTTGCCACATGCCACATCACTACTTGCTTACCACACAAGTCATCTCCACCTTTTGGTCAGCGACTCGTTTTATATTTAACTTTGCCAACTTTTGGAAGAGGTTTGCTTTCTGGGCTGTTTACTTTGGTTGTCTTCATTTAATCTTTGAGGATAATGTCACTTAATAAAAAGGGACTGTATCTGATCCTTTGACTGGTGTGGGTGTCTTTGTGTCTGGTGGTCATTTACAGTAATCCTTAAATGCTCAGTGGCACCCCCTTCTGGTTACAATACATAAAATAAAGCAATTCAATTAAACCCACTTACATTAGCCAGTCTCCTATCTATTTACATGTTGTCCCTTATCAGCTAAGTCTTCTTGAAATCACTTAATAACTTTCTGAAATTCCTATGCATTAAAATAAATAAAATAAACATACAAACACACACACACACACAAGGGTAAAGGAAGAAATGCTGAAACAGATCAACCTTTCATCCCAGTGTCATTAATTAGCAGATTTTTCTTCAGCTTCCTCAAATTGGATTATTACATTTCTTTTAATCATTTATTCATTTAGTTTCTATATTCTTATATTTTAAAATTTTTCCCTCATATAAATATTCCTGCAATCCCAGAAGAAAGCTTTAATTGTGTTAATCAACAACTATGTGTATTTTTCGGTTTACCTAATTGTTAAGCTTAAACTGATAATAACTTAAAGTTATCATCTTTTCATAGCTCTAATCCTAATTTCCTGGCACTTCTAACCTTTTTTTCTTGCAGTTATTTTACAGTAATCCTTAAAAGTACAAGTATCAATACAGGATACCTTTTTTGTGAGGAGCGAATGATTGAAGTTGTCATCCAAGCCATACTATCCAACTTGCTACTTGAACATTTAGAAAATTCTAAGATATATTTTTATTCTCTTGATTAGTGAAACCTTCTTACGTTTTGTTTGTTCTAACTCACATTCTTCCTTTTGGCAACAGTCAGTCAGTTTCCAGCCCGCTATATCCTAACACAGGGTCGCAGGGGTCTGCTGGAGCCAATCCCAGCCAGCACAGGGCACAAGGCAGGAAACAAACCCCGGGCAGTTAGAAAGTAAATTTCGCTATTTTGTGCAGTGCCTATAAAAAGGTATTCACCCTCCTTAGACGTTTTCTCACATTCTTGTTATACAACTTTGAAATACAGTGGATTTAATTTGGCTTTTTTTGGAACTGAACAATAGAAGAAGACCATTTAATGCCAAAATGAAAATAGATCCCTGCAAAGCAGTGGTTCTCAACCTGTGGGACAGGCCCTCCTAGGGGGACACGGAGTAACAAAAAGGGGAGCGCGAAGATGTGAAAAAAAGAAAACAAGAATCAAAAATATGAAAAAAAACATCTGCTGAAACCAAAACAACATTCTGATACTAGAGCAATAAATATAGAGTTAGATAAATGTCGATAAAAGTATAATAAAATATGCATCTACATTTCAAAAAATTTGTTAGGGGGGCGCGATTAAAACTGTTATGAAAACTCAGGTTGCAAATACTTAAAGGTTGAGAAACGCTGCTGCAAAGTCATCTACTGTAAATGAATTAGAAATATAAAGCACACAATTATTGATCACATAGCTATTTACCCCCTTTTATTTGAGACCCCTAAATCACAACTGAGGAAACCAACTGGTTTTCAAAGTCCCATCATTAGTGCAGTGGAGACCACCTGTGTGGGGTTACAGTTGTTTGTGGTCTAAAAGCACCTGAGTGGTCAACTTTCAATCCAAAGAGGGGCTCGAAAAGGGCAGCCATGTTGTATTCGGCTCTTTGAGGAGCTGTGATTTGAGGTGATTGGACTCTGTTGCCACTAGAGGGCATTAGCATACAAAAGCACAAAAAACCCATCTGGACATTTTGATGGCAACCATCGACCTCAGTAGTACTTCAAGTAGGAATGGCTGCTTCCTGGCAGGGCTTATTGAGGTTAGAATCTGCAGGTAAGTGGGGGAATATTTTAACTAATGAGAGGAAGAATATAACACATGTCGAGGTAAGGGGTCCATTTATACTGAAGGTGTGTGCTGGGTGAGTAGTTAGCTACTCCATGGTGTAGCTGAAGCACCTAACTGAGCATGTCAGCCCACACGGGTTATAGCACATCAACACCCTAGGGCTGCCATCCATCCAAAGGCAGGTGTGTCTTATCAAGGCAGCTTGAAACAAAATAAAACATGAAAAGTAGTTAAAGCAGCTGATTTACGTAGGGGTCTTTCTGGGGGCCGCAACTATTTACAGTATGTAGTACTGCATTATAATATAGTGGTGACTCAAACTACAGTCACAGTCACAAACATGAAGTCAGTTTGAATCATGGAAAGCATTAAAATCCACAACACATATCATTCACTCCATGTGAGCGTGGGCAGGAGACGTGACTCACTTGGGGTCACACAGTGAGTCAGTGGTAGGACTGGACTGGAGTCAAATCCAATAGTCAGCCATGTGCAAAGGAGCACGTTTTAGTTTTTTTATTCAATCAGTTCAGAGGCGTTACACGGACCGCACACATCAAGCACGCACCTCCGCACAGCCACAGCTTCTACACAAACCAAAGTTCGTCTCGTAGCCATTCAAGACTTGGACTGCCAGACCTACTTAGGAAACGTTTATGTCTCACTGTAGGTTTGTCATCCTGAAAGAATTCTTTTTTTCTGAAATATAATTGAACATATTTTAGCCCGTATAATCAGGTTTAGGGTCATGGGTGGCTTGAGTTTATCCCAGCAGCATCAGGTGTAAAGCAACAAGCAGCTCTGGATGAGCACAGTGCTTATAAAATGTATTCACCCCCTGGACATTTTTACATTTTATTGTTCTACATCATTTCATCCAAATCGACGTAATTATTCTTTGTTGACATTGATCAGATTATCAAAATGAATGAAGATCTCTACAAAGTGAACTATATTATTTACAAATATGAACCTCAAAATAGCTAACCTCATAAGTATTGACCCCCCTTTAAAATTCATCAATCCATCCATTATCCAACCCACTGTATCCTAACCACAGGGTCACGGGGGTTTGCTGGGGCCAATCCCAGCCAACACAGGGCGCAAGGCAGGAAACAAACCCCGGGCAGGGTGCCAGTCAACTGCAGGGCACACACACACATGCCCACACACCAAGCACACACTAGGGACAATTTAGAATCACCAATGCACCTAACCTGCATGTCTTTGGACTGTAGGAGGAAACCCACGCAGACACGGGGAGAAACATGCAAACTCCACGCAGGGAGGACCCCCCAGTAAAATGACGCCTCTAAATCATCACTGGTACAACCAATTGGTTTTAGAAGTCCCAGAATTATTTTTATGGAGACCACCTATCTGGGGTTTCAACTGATTTCTCTCTAAATGGTCCTGCATCTGGAAGGTCCGACTTGTGGTGAGACAGTATGGCGGCCTAACCTACACAGTGAAGACAATGGAACACTCCAAGCAACTCCATGAAAAGGGGATTGAAGAGCACAGGTCAGGGGATGGAGGCAAGAAAATCTCCAAGTCACTGAATATCCAGTTGAATCAGTCATGAAGAAATGGAGAGAGTGTGGAGCAGCTGGAAATCAGCCTGGAGTAGGCCCTTAACAAACACGGAGTACGACTAGCAATGGAGGACACCAAGAGACCTAGGAGGACTCTAAAGAAGTTACAAGCTACAGCGTCTGAGATTGCAGAGACCACACAGACAACTGTGGACAGGGTGCCTCATCAATCCTAGCTTTGTGGGACAGTGGCAAAGGGAAAAAAAACACGCATGACATCTTGGTTAGGGTCTGACAGAAGGCACATAGGAAACTCTGATGGCACCTGGAAGAAGGTTCTATGGTCTGATGATGCCAAAATTGAGCTTTTTGGCCATCAGAGTAAACGCCATGTTTGACATAAGTCACAAACACTGCACAATATCAAAAACACACCATCTCCACCGTGACACACTGTCTTGGCAGCATCAGGGTGTGAGGATGTTTCACTGCAGCAAGCCCTCCAAGACCTGTGAAGGTAAAATGAATACTGGGTGGTAAACCAAATGCAGCCTGCAAGAAATCTGCACCTTGGGAGAAGATTAGTTTGCAGCAAGACAACAACCCCAAGAATAAATGGCTTCAAAATAACAACGTAAATGTCCTGGACTGGCTGAATCAGAGTCCACATCTGAATCCAACTGAGAGCTTGTGGAGCAACTTGAAGAAGGCTGTTTACTCACAATCTTCATGACACCTGATAGAGCAATGAAG
This sequence comes from Polypterus senegalus, assembly GCF_016835505.1. Lineage (NCBI taxonomy): Eukaryota > Metazoa > Chordata > Cladistia > Polypteriformes > Polypteridae > Polypterus > Polypterus senegalus. The sequence goes on from NC_053161.1 coordinate 154,231,598, forward strand.
AGAACGTGGAGTGTCCAGATGTGGAAAGCTGATAGAGAGAGTGACCTCATGGCTGGCATATACCAAATACCAATTTGAGGCAGATGGTGACTACTTATGTGATCAGTTATTTTGTGTTTTATGTAATTTAGACCTCTTTGAAGACAATCCAGTCTTCATCTGACCCTTAGTGACACAAATGACAAAATATCTCCACTGTGATTTAATGTTGTATTACAATAAAATGGGCAAACTTCCAAAGGATGAATACTTTTTTAGGCACTTGTATGTATTTGGTAAATGCCAGATTAGTTGATAAACTAGAGGGCTTTGCCCCCTGTTTCTTTCACTCGCCAACCACACCAGTCACTTCACATCTCTGCCACACGCGTATGTGGATTTCACTTTCACCAAACAACAAATCTTTCCATTCTCGTGAATTGGCCTCCTCATTAAAAAGAAACACTACTTTTCCCTGATGGCAACACAAATTAGATGATCTACAAGTCTCCGATTTAAAGTTTAAATCCAAACAATATCTACATACTTCTGTCATATCACCTATGTCCATATATTCAATCTCTTTTTGCTGTTCCATTATTTCTCTGAGTAATCATTTTTGTTTGTTTGCGTTAATGCGATCTTTACTATCAGTTTTTGAGACTTTTGAATTTTCATACTTTCATAATCTCTAACCTGCTCTGCATGTGTATCACGCCATCATTTTTGAACCTCTTTATGACATTCTACTTTGTCATCTACTCTCTGTCTTTTATTTCTGACCCTGCTTGGAGCTGAGAGTGAAGGAGCTGTGTCTGACAATAGCATTCACACGAATGAGAAGTGATTGTACCGTGGGCCTGGTTGTAAATGTTTGAGAGGTGGGAAGGACTTTTAAAAATCTCTTGGCAAAAAGTCTTGCATCACGGGAACTGAAATTATCTCCAAGAAAGTCTCATCCCAGGATTTTCTTTTATAATAGAGAGATATTTTCCATGTATGCTAGAGTTAATTTCATTATCACCAGATTAAGATCTCTTATAAATTACCTCACAAAATGGTGATGGACAGGCTGACAGAGGAGATTAGACAGGAGTCCCCGTGGATTATGATGTTTGCTGATGACATTGTGATCTGTAGCGATAGTAGGGAGCAATTTGAGGAGACCCTGGAGAGGTGGAGATATGCTCTAGAGAGGAGAGGAATGAAGGTCAGTAGGAAGAAGACAGAAAACGTGTGTGTGAATGAGAGGGAGGTCAGTGGAATGGTGAAGATACAGGAAGTAGAGTTGGTGAAGGTGGACGAGTTTAAATACTTGGGATCAACAGTACAGAGTAATGGGGAGTGTGGAAGAGAGGTGAACAAGAGAGTGCAGGCAGGGTAGAATGGGTGGAGAAGAGTGTCAGGAGTGATTTGTGACAGACGGGTATCAGCAAGAGTGAAAGAGAAGGTCTACAGGACGGTAGTGAGACCAGCTATGTTATATGGGTTGGAGACGGTGGCACTGACCAGAAAGTAAAATATTCTGTCCTGTTCTGACATCCCTTCCCTACATTGTGGTGGTCTTGTGCTGTTTTATACAAACTGTTCTTTTACATTCTTTCTAAATTAATGTAACTGCCACACCAAGCTAAAGCACATCATCTCCATTACCTTGTCGGCTGGCTAATCAGGTAAAGACTTCAATGGCAGAATTTTGCCAAAGAACAAGTGTGCTTTTTAATACTCACGTGCATCCTGCAAATGTGAGATTTGTCTCTTGTGACCTCCAGGGGGTGCCACCGAATCCCCAAAACCCCAGACAGGATGCAAATTAATGTTTTTTTTTTTTTTATTCACAAATGCCTCGTTCACCACGCACACCACACTCTGCAATTCACAACATCTCCTTCTTTTCCTCCCGAATGTGACTCACCTGGATGAGGTCAAGCAACAGCTTCTTTTATGTTAGACCTGAGAGTACGTCTGGTGTCATAACATCGAATGGTGGAAGCACCATGAAGCAGGGGGCCTTCCTCTCTGCAGAGCCCTCTGTTGGCACCCAAGGACCCCAACAGTGTTGTCCCGTCAGGAATACACATCCCATAGATCCCTGCGGATGTTGATACAGGAGCACTGGAGGAGGACCTGGTCTTGACAAACAACCTCCTCCAGTCCATCCATTAATCTGTCACTTCATTTGGGATAATAATGATGAATAAAGCCTGATAATGGGCAGCCAGGTTATGCCTCCTCTCATGCTGTCCCGGGCCTAGTAAGGATCCATCTTCCATCCCAGTAGTGATGCCAGTCCATACACCATGGCACTTACACTCTCCATTCTTGAACTTTGATGCCTACAGCGATTTACAGTCTTGTGTCAATCCATTTAACTGCAGCAATCCTCATCTTATGTCACTCTTAAAACTTTTATTGTGCTTCTGTTCATTTTGAAAACCCAACTTTCACCTGTCATCAGATAAAGCGGTTTGAGATTTCGCATTTTACCTTTGACATTTTGCAGCTGTTGCTTTACAAATGGAGTCTGTCAGTTCATTTTCTCTCAAGGTTGACTTTTTGCTTTGCTTCGTTTTTTGATACATTGCCTGTATAGGCATATGTCTTTGTCTTATCTCCCTTCACCCTTAAAAATAATAATAATAACAATTATAATACCCTGCGGTGGGCTGGCACCCTGCCCGGGGTTTGTTTCCTGCCTTGTGCCCTGTGTTGGCTGGGATTGGCTCCAGCAGACCCCCGTGACCCTGTAGTTAGGATATAGCGGCTTGGGTAATGGATGGATGACAGGATAATAATAATAATAAAAACTTTGACTTTTTCATCTTCTTTGATTATTACCAAGCAAGATTGTAAATAGATGGAAGTATAATAAGGCTGTCAAGAGGTGTCTTTGCCTCACTGCACATTTAATCAAAAAGGAGGAACAGTCAGGAATATCTTTATGAAAACTCCACATTTCTATCCATTATATGTTGGGAAATTCACCAGCAATTTGACTGATTTCTCAGGTAATCATTGCTGAAGATGAGGCCATCCTCACTTGATATCTTTATGGAAGGAGCCATGACAAACAATGCTTGAAAATACCGTAGTGTTCTGACCAATTCTCTTTCGACATACTTGACTGTGTTGCAGATTTAATTTTAAATAGGCAAATCTGCCGTTTTTACACATCAATCTACATCTCAATAACATAACAAACAAGTGCAAGCATGTCTTCAGAAAGGTTTCCACACTTATTGAAAGTCAAAAACTGAATGTTCTCATTCCTGTAAGTATTCCGCCCCTTCATTCAGTACTTTGTAGAAGCCCTTTAAGCTTCATTTTGCAGCTAAGAGTCTTCTTGGGAAAGTCTCTGCAAGCTTTGCACTCCTGGCTTTGGACAGTTGCTCCCATTCTTCCTGGCAGATCCTCTGAAGCTCCACTAGAGTGAACAGCCTGTAAACTGCCATCTTCAGCAGATGTTCAATGGAGGAGCTTGACAAAGCCCCACTTCATTCTGGGAAGGGTTCTTTGTATGTGTGTTTTAAAATCTTATAACTGGAAATTTTAACGTATGGTAGACTGCAAGCCATTAATAACTGAGAAAACCTGAACTCCATCTGTGTTATTGTATTAGAATTAGAACAATCTAGACGAGAACAGGCCATTCAGCCCAACAAAGCTCGCCAGTCCTATCCACTTGCTTCCTCCAAGAAAACATCAAGTCGAGTTTTGAAAGTCTATGCAGCATTTGTATGCAGCATAAGACTTTAAAAATGAGGTTTTTCACAAATCTGTTACCATCTAGTCCTGGGTATTTACTGTGTGAAGCCTGAGGGGTCAAAATAAGTAAATGATCTTTCTGGAACCTTCTGGGTCTTTCAGGAGCCAAAACTAACTTCCCTCTATGGCATCGTCTGAAACCTTTATTTCTCAGAGTGTGAGATGTGAAGTGAACCAACAGATGACCAGCTTTGTTGCGGCCTCAGACTCCCCACCAGTGCCTTAATTAGACGTCATTAACCCTGTTAATTGTATGGCTTGTCGGTGCTCTTGTTCTACCACAGCTGACATTCCATTTCTCATTGTTTGTCTTTTTTCTAAGCATGCCGGCATTACTGAGACCTTCACTTTTCTTTATTTTCAGACATTGTGTTGTATCTCATTATTATCTGTTAATTATGCTAAATAAATAAATAAATAAGAGGCCTAAATCTTAAACAGCAAGTCAATTACAATGAAAAAGGCAACATTTGTTAGCAATGCTCATAATCCTGATGAAAACCTGCAGCGCACCGAACCGGATTTGGAGACCCCTGAGGTAGATGGAAGGCTGGGTGGATTCGCAAGGTCTCGTTGCTACCGTTGATCGAGGCCCTTGTTGTTTGTCATGCAGTTGTCTGGAGACAGTAATTGCACGTAATCAGATTGCTCCTTAATGACATGATCACCGGTCGACCGGCAGTCCTGCAGCGGCAGCGCTCTCATCCAATTAGACTCGATTTCCTACCTTAAAAGCGTCTTTAAAGCTAATGGAGGCAGAGCGTATCTGGCTCGCTGGTTTCTGTGGATAAGCATTAAGGATCAAATACAGTCAAGGGCTTATTAAATGGCTTTGAACGTGCCAGGACACGTGTCGCTTGATGCACTCTAGTTGCCCAAGTCCAATGAGAAAATGTCACTTAAACAAATGCACCCGTTTGCGATCCTGCTGGAAAACGGGGCCGATTGAAGAGAGGTAGGAAACAAATACGTAAGTTCTGCGGTGGGCTGGCGCCCTTCCCGGGGTTTGTTTCCTGCCTTGCGCCATGTGTTGGCTGGGATTGGCTCCAGCAGATCCCCCTGACCCTGTAGTTAGGATATAGCGGGTTGGATAATAGATGGATGGATGAAATACGTAAATTAGAAAAAAAAAGATTACATCGATAATCCCTTAAAACAATCACCGAGCATGCAAAGGGCCGAGACTCAGTCAGGTTCGTTTAAGTTCAGTGATCATCGCTACGTTCATTTAAATATAATTGTGTATGATCTATGCTTCATCAGTATTTTGTTTTAGTTCATGATCGCGGCAATCTCGAAGGCCGACGCAGCTGCCGAAAAACGGTATATTTGTAAGAGGAAAAAAGGTAACAGTTATTCTCACGCTGAAAAAAGCGTAAGACAAAAAAAAAAAAAGAAAGTCCGAGAGACAACTTTCCTGCAATCCAAACCAGTGGGGCGTTTGCACACCAATCTAGTCTACATTTATTGAAATAAATATTTATTTATATATTAATCTAGAAAGGAAACGAACTTGAAAACAAAATGAGAACTCGAGGAGCCTGTGGGGAAAGAAAATAATAAAAAAAAAACATAATAAGAAAAGGGCCACGGAATGGAAAGCCGAATCTCAGATCCAGGAGAAGGATTCTCAAACGCACCCAATTCACTTCAGGATCAGGTCAGACTAGCAAGATGGAGCATATCGCAGCAATCTCAAGGCTGGAAGGATATATTTCATTGTGGGCGGCACGGTGGCGCAGTGGGTAGCGCTGCCTCACAGTTAGGAGTTCGCTTCCCGGGTCCTCCCTGCGTGGAGTTTGCATGTTCTCCCCGTGTCTGCGTGGGTATCCTCCCACTGTCCAAAGACATGCATTGGCGGTTCTAAATTGCCCCTAGTGTGTGGGTGTGTGTGCCCTGCGTTGGGCTGGCGCCCTGCCTAGGGGTTTGTTTCCTGCCTTGCGCACCGTGACCCTGTGTTAGGATAATGGAGGGATATTTCACTGCTCAAAACATTAAGGGAACACTTAAATCACACATTATTATGAGCAAATTATTCAAGTGGAAAATCTTTACTGAATACTACAAACTGATGTAACAATAGTCAATGATTCAACGTCACACTGAAAATCAAAGTCAAAAATTGAACTCGCAGGCTGATCCAACTTAAGTGAATTTCATCACGGCTGCTCCTAATGTGACTCAGTAGTGTGTGTGGCCCTCTCATGAGACAGTGGATGGTGTCCTGGGTGATCTCCTCCCAGACCTGGACCAGGACATCAATGAGCTCCTGGATAGTCTGTGGTGTTACTTGGCGGAGTCGGGTGCACTGATACATAACGTCCCAGAGGTTCTTAGTTTGATTTAGGTGTGGCAAACATGTGGGCCAGTCAATGGCATCAGTGCCTTTATCATCAATGAACTGTCTACACACTTTGGCCACATGAGACCGGGCAATGTCCTGCACCAGGAGGAACCCACGGCCCACTGCAGCAGCATAACTTCTGACAATGGCTCTGTGGATTTCATCCTGGTACCTAACTGCAGTCAGGATACTGTTGCTTATCACGTATAGGTCTGTGCAGCCTTCCAAGAATATGCCTGACCATCACTGAGTGGTCAAACCAGTCATGCTGGGTGATGTTGCAGGCTGCATAATGTTCACCATGGCATCTCCAGACTCTTTTACATCTTCACACGAGGTCTTTGTGAATCTGCCCTCATCTGTGAAGAGAACTGGGAGCCAATAGCGGAGATGCCAATTGTGATATTCTTTGGCGAATGCCAGTTGAGTTGCATGCTGGTGAGCTGTAAGCACAGGTATTACTAGATGATGCCGGGCCCTCATACCACCCTCATGGAGTCTGTTTGTGACAGTTTGGTCAGAAACATGCACACCAGTAGCCAGCTGGAGGTCATTCTGTAGGACTCTGTTAGTGCTCCTCCTGTTCCTACTTCCACAAAGAAGCAGATACCGGTCCTGCTGCTGGGTTGATGTCCTTTTACAGCTCTCTCAGGCTCTCCTTGTGTAATGGCCCATCTCCTGGTGTCTCCTCCATGCTCTTGTGACTATCCTGGGAGGAACAGCAAACCTTCTGGACAATCTGTGCCACCTAAATCGACTGCAGGTACCACCTCTGCCTACCAGTAGTGAGAAGGACACAAGCAAAACACAAAACTAGAGAAGAATCAGTCAGGAAGGATAAGGAGAGAGCAACTGACTGTGGCTAACCATTCCCTTCAAGGGGTTGTCTTGCTGTTGTCTCTCTAAGTCACCTGTTGTCACTTTCATTGGCACCAAAGCAGGTGAAGTTGATTCACAATCACTTTGGCTTCCTAACTGGAAAGATTGAGATCCCTGAAGCCTCATTGATTTGCTGTTAGACTCTTCATTTTTCTGAGCAGTGTAGTTTAAGAGAATTATTGACGTTTTAAAAGATAGTTTCTCCATGTTAAATCAGGGTTTAAATTGAAACGATTAACATTAAATGTATATTTATTACAAATGCATATTAAAATATTGATTTTTCCTTATAACTCAGGTGTTTGGTGCCTTTTGATGTTGTGTTTAGATTATCTCTGCATGTTCATTTCACGGGGTAATTTAAATACTTCATGCATATTCATTTCAGATACAAATTTCAAATACTGCCATGTATTCAAGTTTATGCTAAATAGTTTACTTAAAATCATTACGTCTGTCCATCCGATTATACATTTATATATCCTGTTTATTTAGTTCAGATTCATGAGTAAGCATTATTTTATGTGTGTAAGGTGTTTACTAAATGCCTCTTAATATAAAGGTTTAAAAATATATTAAAAATATTTCAAAATTTTTGTCTGTGGCTTGTATATGCAAATCACACTATGCATACAATTTTTATTGCTAATTAAAATGATAATGCGTTATGTATCTCCACTCTTCAGAATATTATGGTGCCCAAGTGGTTTTTCAGAGCAATGCCACAGGGAACTGTTTTTGGATCCCTAAACAATGGTCCACAAGAAGGTTCCAGGAGGAGTCTTTATTTATTTAGATCTGTAACAGGCTGCATAAATAGCCAAGAAGAGACGGTAACAGACGCATGAAAAACCAATTGGTTTCTGCAGATTTTAAAAGTCCCTTTTCTGCATTTTAATAAGCATAGGCTAAATCCAAAAGTTCTTGAGCTGTTACTTTCCGGAAGCCTATCATACATTCAAGATTTCTGTTTCGTCAATATACTAAAAGATATTTTCAAAGCCCAACGGATCAATTTCATATTCACTTAAAGAAATTGTTCTTTGTCACACCCTTTTGTCTTATCACACAACCCTTTAATGAATCAGTTGGAGTGTATATTCAATCAGGGAAATTAGTATTTTGAATAAAGAACAGTCAAGCTCACCATTACCAATAGCTTCACCTACATGGCATCCTTTATTGTAACAGGCCTGAGGGAACCTCAGCATGTAATCAGATGAGATTGTACGACAAGACTGGCGAAGATAACAAAGGGATGATCTTAAGTAAGCCGGGTTCATTTGCATAGCAGAGTCAAGAGACATTCTACTTGAACCAATCAGCATACAGATAAATGGTATAATCACCTATCAAAGGTTTCATTAAATAGGACTTGTTACATATGCATTCTTATGGAGAACAGAATATTAATTATCATTATTTCATCATTCCCTTGCTAACATGCTGGGTACAGATATTTCAAAATCTCCTAGCAAAACAGGAAGTTATAGTCAGAAGCACGTTACAAATTCATACAAAATGTTTTACCCTAGAAAATCCTCATTCCTTCTTTCATGCATATTGTGATTGGTGTTTATATGCATTTGATGGCGATTTCTTTGTTCTTAATCCATTTAAATCATTTGAAGCACTCAGCCTGCCCTTTCATTTGATCAGGTGACAGGGACCCTGTACCTCTAGTGACAATGACAAAGACAGCCAGACCGATAATGTCACTCTTGTTTTAATTCTAACATCATCAAACAAAGCTTTGGATGTCGATATGTTTCATCCTCTTTTCCAGTTTAGTGTTCGTTGGATTTGTAAAATTCTTCACAATCCTGTGTTTTAACAATGGAGTCTGTTTTAGGTTATTCACATCAACACTTTTCCTTTAATTGCCTGCTTGTGATTTCCTGGCATCTTCCAATGACCCCGTAAGTAGTTGGGATAATACATTTTAATTGTTAATACCATTGCCGGAAGACTTTGTTTTGAGATGTTTCCTCAGAGTTTGACAGCTGATCACTTTCTAACAATTTGGACTAAATTCATTCACCCACACTCGTAAAACTAAAGGTGTCAAAGTGATTCTTCAAAGTAGGGAGCCATTTTTGGCTCCCAAACGAAACCTCCACATGAATGGATCCAGAAAGAGCTTCTGCTTATTTAGATTTGTATTGTGAAATTCCATAAATAACCGCGAACAGACGCCGACAGACTTGTGAAACACCAAATGGGCTGCTGATTATGAAAGGACTCTCACTGCATACAATCACACAGGACCAGTTCAGGTTTTCCTGCTCTGTCACTATCCTGCAAACTGATTTGTCCACATATTAAGCTGCATATGCCAAGACCCCTTTCCAGAATGATGGGCTTCTCTGCCAAGCAACTGTCTCACAAAATACCACACAAGCTACTAAAGTGCCATTAAAGAACCAGTATCTTTAAGTGGATATGTGTCATGTTCCTCACCTGGCTTATGTTTAAATCCCTCTCATAACATATTTTTCATTCATTTGTAATTCTTTACTTATTAGTGTTTATGCCAATATTGTTGTTTATGCCTATTCTTTATTTAATTCTGTATTTTTTTTTTTGCCAGTTTAATTGTTTGGTTTCTATGTGAGAATCATTGTACTGCCATGTCCTTTGTGTTTTGTAGGTGGTTCCCTAAGAGGCGGGGCTACCTGTCAATCTCTGTTGAGGGACTCCTCCCATCCCTATAAAGGCTCATGGGATATGCAGTCCCTCTGCAGTACATTGCATGTGCTGGTGTGTTTTGACTTCTGCTCTCATTTTTATATGCTAGTTCTTTGGTTTTTTGTTTTTTTTTCTGGCTTTTTGACATTTTAGCTGTGTTTAAGGATTTTAATTTCTGTTTAACATTTTGGGACTTGCTAACAGTGGATTACCTGTTTAGGCAACTCCTTTTTGCCTTGTTTGGTACTTTTAAGCCATTGTACAGTATTTCCTTATTTTTATTAATAAAACTGGTTATTTTTTATAGTTTTTTTGTGAGACTTATCTCTGCTTCAGCCCAAGTTAAACAGTTCTCTCCCTGGTTAAAGCTTTTTTTTGGACTTTAAAGCTTACCTCTATTTGAGGCTTAGCCAGGCCTTAAGCATCCCATTTTCCTTGGTTAGGCTTGCCTTGAGTGAGATTGGTTCTGTGGGCTTTTTGGAGGTCTCATTCTTTACATATTATATGTAATCAGCTTCATAGCTTATTTGCTTCTATGATTACCTGATTTGATTATAATGCCTTTGAATCAGACAGATCAAATCTCTTCATGCTAACTTATCTAATCAAAGGCATGGAAGGTAATGTGACTCACCTAAGACGGCACAGTGGGCCAGTGATCCTGTCATTTTATGTAGAATCTTTCTGTACTGGTCCCATTCCTAAGGGTCTAAAGAAATTTTCACTGTGTAAATGCTCCAAAAACTGGAGCTCTGATAGTCCAATCACGCACAGAGTACGCTACTCACTGAAAATGTTGAAAAATGAAAGAAAAAAAAAAAGTCTCTTAGCTCTTAGTGCGAGATGTGCTCGGACACCATCAGACTGAAACCACATCTTTATCAAAAGCACACGTTTTATTTCTACAAACAACACAGCCCCGCACAGCACACTGTGCTCCCAGCACCAGTCACCTTTACTCTGGGCTTCCTTCTCCAATGTCCGTAGCCGCCTTTCCTCTCCTCACGGCAGCTTTGTCCTGCTCCCACTCCCGACTCTAGCTCCCCCGATTATAGGGAGGCGGCCCCTTTTATTCCCACCCGCACGTGCTCCAGGTGCTCCATCTGACGACACTTCCTGGTGTGGCGGAAGTGTCAGGAGAGCACCCAAAAGCACTCCGGGTGTCCCTTGAAAGATCATCCTCCATGTTCCCGGGTGTGGCGGAAGTAAATGCTTCCAGGGGGCGCCCCCTGGCAGTGGCCACGGGCTCCCATGGGCTTGAGCCTCCGTGCTCCTCTCCCAATCCAGGGCAGTTGCCCACTTGTGCCACCACTTATGCCACCTCCCGGTCCTTCCAGGAGTCCTGGGTGGGTCTGTCCCCCAGCCCCCTGTGACATTAGCCTGTTCTTTTATTAACAGAATAATAAAATGATGTAAAAGCTGCTATGTGTTATTTATTGCCTGCAGTTAGATTTAGAAACTTGGAACTGAAAGACTGTGGACCAAGGGTGTCAAACTGAGATTCTGGGCTTGGCAGTGGCTGCAGATCTCCTTTCCACCTGCTTTCTAAATATTGCAGCTAATTTAACAGACTTCTTTTGTCTTAATTACAGTATAATTGACATGCTTTATTTTATCCCATTACTGGTTGCCAAATAGTAAAAAAAACGAAGATGAGAAGCAAGCCAACAGATCTCACATGGTCCATTTCCCCTCTTACCAATCTCCTGTTTCTTGTAGCTGTTATTTATTTCTATGACTTGTTAGTGTTCTCACTCCGCCACATTAGTCTTCGCCAAATCGCATTGTCAGTTTGATCACCCTTTAAAATATTTCTGGACCACATCAGATAAATATTTCTCAGGCCTTCTCTTTTTTTCTTTTCAAATATTTTATTGCAGCAGATATTGTATTGTAAGAGAAAGAAGATAACAATGATAACAATAAAGAGCTGGGGCACCAGCCTGGTCGTCCCATATAATTGAATTTCAAAACAAAGAACAAATAAAACACAATAATTCAGATGAGATGTCAGAACAGAACTGACAAAGATGGTGGAGCTTCCGGTTTTCAGTCCTTCTGGCAGGAAGAGGCGGGTCCAGGAGGACAGGCACTGGAAGTGACATCAGAGGTGTCCGAGCCGTCAATCATCTGTTCTGCAGGGGAGGAGTGGAAAAGGACAAACAAACTGTGATTGCCTTCATTACACTACTGGCACGTCGACTTATCTTGCTCAACTGGTAGACTCCTAACTCTCCTATTCTAAGTCAATGGGTAACTGATGTTATATACTATTTGAAATTGGAAAAAATCAAATTCTCACTTGGAGGATCAGTACAATTTTTTTTAAAAAACCTGGCGGGATTTAATCAATAATATTTTAGAAAAAGCATTTAAAGTGGAGGAAAAGACTCCTTTCTCTCTTTCCTACTCTCAGTTGTTTTACTCTGGCTGTCGACCCTCCTCTATTCCTCATGGATGGGGGTTTAATGGAATTTAGTGTTAAGTTTTGACTTGATTGTATGGAATGTTACATGTTTTAATAAACTCAATAAAAGATCAAAAAAAGGGGCTAAGGACACAGCATCAACCCCGGAGCAGCACGCCTGTATGACAGTATGAGATCTGAGTTAGCTGGTTATCTGCTGCCTTGTTTGGCTGCTTGTTAATGAAAAAAAATACAAGTTTATTAACTCTTTCAGGGCTGATTTGTATGACTTTTGTCAGAAGGAGGAGCTGACGATGGTAATCGACTGTAAACTGTGACAAAACCAACCGTTATGTTTTAGTTGGACTCCCATTGCTAGAAGGAAAGTTAGATTCATTGGTATGACCGAGATTTCCTGAGCTCGCGTGAGTAGCAAGGCGCAAACAATGGCAAAAATGGCACTGACATCTGGTGAGAGATCTAAGCGAATGCGTAAAGCAAAATACTCCATGGACGACATTTTGCCTATTATCTCTGAACTGGACTATGATTTGTCGGACTCAGATTTTGATACAAGTGATTGAAAACGAATGTGAGGTTCCAGCTTCAGCTGACTGGTCCCCAGCTAATCGTTGTACTGACAATGTTCGCCATGGAGGACTGCCACTTAACAAGGCTAAGAGGTAGAAACCAGATTGCAATGCACTGCGACTTTGTCCCAGCCACGCAAAGACAGCCTGGCCACACATTCTTGGCAAACTGGCAGCGACAGCGTGCAGCAACAGATGTTTTATGTTGATTTCTGTGTGAACCCATTGCTTTTGAGAAACTATGCTTTTTGGAAAAAATATTCAGCCCTCTAAGAGTTCAAATCAAGGCAAAATCATTTGTTCCGTTACCAATCATAATTGATTAATAATGGAGAAAGTGGTGGAAACAAAGTGGTGAAACTCCTGGTATTGACTTTTATATCACTGTTGTGAGTGCTACAGGAGGCAGATGGACATCCCAGGGGGCAATTCCTTGCCCAGTGAAGGAAAGGGGAAGGGACAGGCTCTCTGACCAGATGGGAATAAGAATCCTTACCTGGAACGGAGGCCAGTATGATAGGAGGACGAGGAGAGACATCAGCACCCTGGTTCTATGTCCCCCATTACACTGTGTGCACAATTATTAGGCAAGTGAGTATTTTGACCATATCATCATTTTTAATGCGTATATTCCAACTCCAAGCTGTATTAACTTGAATGCTTATTGGATTTAAGCACGTCAGGTGATGTGTATTTGTGTAATGAGGGAGGGTGTGGCCTAAGGAGATCAACACCCTATATCAAGGTGTGCAGAATTATTAGGCAGCTAGTTTTCCTCCGGCAAAATGGGCCAAAAAAGAGATTTAACTGACTCTGAAAAGTCAAAAATTGTGAAAAGTCTTTCAGAGGGATGCAGCACTTTTGGAATTGCTAAGATATTGGTGTGTGATCACAGAACCATCAAACATTTTGTTGCAAATAGTCAACAGGCTCGCAAGAAACGTGTTGAGAACAAAAGACGCAAATTAGCTGCCAAAGATTTGAGAAGAATCAAACGTGAAGCTACCAGGAAGCCATTATCCTCCAGTACTTTCATATTCCAGAGCTGCAACCTACCTGGAGTGCCCAGAAGTACAAGGTGTTCAGTGCTCAAAGACATGGCCAAGGTAAGGAGGGCTGAAACCCAACCACCACTGAACAAGAAACATAAGTTGAAACGTCAAAACTGGGCCAAGAAATATCTGAAGACAGATTTTTTTCAAAGGTTTTATGGACCGATGAGATGAGAGTGACTCTTGATGGACCAGATGGATGGACCTGTGGATCAGTAATGGGCACAGAGCTCCACTCCAACGTGGAGGTGGGGTACTGGTATGAGCTGGTATTTTTAAAGATGAGCTAGTTGGACCTTTTGCATTGAAGATGAACTCAAAATCAACTCCCAAAACTACTGCCAGTTTTTCAAAGACACTTTCTTCAAACAGTGATACAGGAAAAAGACCATGATTTTTATGCAGGCCAATGCTCCATCACTTGCATCGAAGTTCTCCACTGCGTGGCCAGCCAGTAAAGGCCTTAAAGATGAAGGAATAATGACATGGCCCCTTCCTCATCTGACCTAAACCCTATCGAGAACTTGTGGGCACTTCTTAAACGCTAGATTTACGGGGGAGAAAAACAATACACCTCTCTGAAGAGTGTCTGGGAGGCTGTAGTCACTGCTCCACAAAAAGCTGATCGTCAACAGATCAAGAAACTGACAGACTCCATGAATGGAAAGGCTTATGACTGTTATTGGAAAGAAGGGTGGCTATATTGGTCATTGATTGATTGATTTATTTTTTTTGAAATGTCAGAGATGTTTATTTGTAAATTTTGAGGTGTTTGTTTATTATTCTCACTATAATAGATGAAAATAAACAAGTGAGATGGGAAAATTTTCATTTTTCCTTTATTTGCTTAATAAATCTGCACACTAATAGTTGCCTAATAATTTTGCGCACATATGTAATACCCTGATGATGTTCACACTCACATTTCCGTTGTGAAACATTCAGGTTTCAGGTTTATTAACATTTTGGATTGACTGATAGCACTGTGTTTGTTCCATATTAAAATTAATCCTCAAAAATACAACTTGCCTAATAATTGTGCACACAGTGTATACTAGAGGGCAGTGTCCATGGAATTCAGGTCCTGTTCAGATACCCACAGGGCATCGTGGGAAATGGATTTCCTGAACACAGCCCTGTTGGGTTTCTGTGGGTGCTACTGGGGATGCTGTAGGGGGCTATGTTCCCTACTTTGTGGGATTCCTATCTGACCCATACGTGCTTCCTATACACTGTGTACCAGCCCCAGAAATAACGGTAGGTGAAAGGAGACACGTCATCTAAAGCGGGCAGTCAGAGTTAGTAGGAAGATGACGAGGTTTGGCAGAAGGAGAGTGAAGAGAGAAAGAGATGTTAGGAGCGCGCGCTGATACAGCACATTACTACACCCACCACATGAAAAATGAACTCAGGATCGCAGATTAGGACCTGACTGCAGCTGGCTTATGTCTAAATCCCTCTCGTAACATATTTTTCATTCATTTGTAATTCTTTCCTTATTAGTATTTATGTCAATATTGTTGTTTGTGCTTATTCTTTATTTAATTCTGTATGTTTTTAGCCAGTTTAATTGTTTCTATGTGAGAATCATTGTACTGCCATGTCCTTAATGTTTTGTGGGTGGTTCCCTAAGAGGTGGGGCCACCTGTCAATCTCTGTTGAGGGACTCCTCCCAGTCTTATAAAGGCTCATGGGATATGCAGTCCCTCTGCTGTACATTGTATGTGCTGGTGTGTTTTAGTTCTGCTCTCATTTTTATATGCTAGTTCTTTGTGTTTTTTGGGTTTTTTTTTCTGGCTTTTTGACATTTTAGCTGTGTTTAACGATTTTAATTTCTGTTTAACATTTTGGGACTTGCTAAAAGTGTTTAGACCTTTTTGCCTTGTTTGGCACTTTTAATCAGTATTTCCATATTTTTATTAATTAAACTGGTTATTATTTTTTTTTTTTTGTCAGACTTATCTCTGCTTCAGCCTGAGTTAAACAGTTCTCTCCCTGGTTAAAGGTTTTGGGACAATTTTTTTTTGGACTTTAAAGCTTACCTCTATTTGAGGCCTAGCCAGGCCATAAGCATCCCATTTTCCTCGGTTAGGCTTGCCTTGGGTGAGATTGGTTCTGTGGGCTTTTTGGAGGTCTCATTCTTTAGATATTCTATGTAGTCAGCTTCATAGCTTATTTGCTTCTATGATTACCTGATTTGATTATAATGCCTTTGAATCAGACAGATCAAATCTCTTCATGCTAACTTATCTAATCAAAGGCATGGAAGGTAACGTGACTCAACTAAGACCGCGCAGTGGGCCAGTGATCCTGTCATTTTATGTAGAACCTTTCTGTGCTGGTCCCATTCCTAAGGGTTTAAAGAAATTGCAGAAGTGCAGATTAGGACCTGACTGCAGCCTATGGGTGACACCTCAGCACCACACTAGTTCAGAAAGAGGATTATTTTGGGGGGCTCTTTACTTTGGTTGTCCTTATTGGATCTGGGAAGGTAACGTTTATTAACAAAAAAGGGACTGTTTTTGAACCCGTGACTGCTTTGGATGTGATTGCATCTGGGGTTTTGGGCTCAGTGGCACCCCCTACTGTTTATACTGTATATTGTGCCATTAGGGATAGAATACAATTGTTTACAGATTTGTGACATGGCCATTCAGGTTTAACGTCCAGTCTGCACCGCATGTTGAAACACAGGGAACAGGCTCAGGATGAGAAAGGACACCCACATGATACTGAATTGAATTTTTGCAGTTCAAAATGGGGTAGAAAGACTTACACAACGTGAGCTAAATAAATACTAAAAATTAGACCTGCGAGCAGGATGAGACTTAACACTGGGAATTGTATCTGCCATTTTTACTTTCTTCCACTTGGCCCAGACTTCGACCCCTCTGACAGATTCTCTTAACGGGACATTATAAAGGCTCAGTTCATTTCATTTTATGCTCATGTAACACTAAAGACAGACGAGGGCGGCCCATTTAAACAGCACCCCGTCTCAGCAGGTTTACCCCTTCCGTTAGTAGAAAGACCACCACCGCTCCCCGAGTCCCACCCCACTTGCCCTTTCACTGTTATACTTGTCCTTTAGTTTTCTAAACCAGTTGCTGTCATTCCCTTTCTAGATTTTTTTTTTTTTTTGTTTTGCCAGTCTCACGGCTGTGCCTCCACCTCTCGACACCACGTCGCCCATTATCTCACTCGTGCCTCTCCGCTTATCTGCTGTTTACCGAATGCCCGCTGGAAATGGGTCGATAGCAATTTGTAAAAGTCCGCGGGGCGAGGGGCGGCAGATGGTGTGGAGGTGGACTCTAATGACCCTCCTTCTCCAAACACAGCTGATATTTGCGCTCCTGTCTACCAAAGCTTAAGTGGAAGCCTCAAGGAGAACGTGACGGAGCCCACAAATGACAAACATCCGAGCATCCTGTCACGTACGGTTGGTCCTTTAAGTGCCTCTTTTGTGTGTGACAAGTGACCCGTGGGGCATAGCAGACACATGACTGATGAAGAGCTGATGCTGTTGAAGTTAACGTCCTCGAGACCGCAGGAAGAACACGGTGTCCCCCGTTAACGCCTCAGCTCTTAAATTTGGTCGTTTGTGTATTTGAATTTGTACCGGACAGGCTCTGGCGCCCTGTTACCGTCAACTGGATCTGCACACGGCTGGAATAAAACACGGCAAATATCCAAAAATAGGTGTTCTTTGTTTTTCAAAGAAGTATTACAGCCGCTGGACTTGATGGTTATATTCTCTTTAACGCCACTGCACTTCTCTCTGGTCGCCCACACCGAGTTTACTGACTCAAGTGATCTGGAGAGAGCAGCACGCGAGGTAGCAGGGCAGGCAAAGGTGTGATAATAGTGACAATGCTGGTGACATCATGACAGCTTCTAAATCTAGTGATAGTCAAGCATACAAAAGTGGTGACATCACTTAAATGATAAGCTATGGCATCACTTCTGAATGAGCGCTGTGTAATTGGTGGGGCAGCTTTGAAATCTGCCATCCACTCATCATACCAGGGCACAGGACATTCCCCATACATGTAGTCCACCTGAGGCTAAGCATGCACAGTACTTGGATGGGAGACCTACCAGGAAAAGCTTGGGTTTCTGCTGGTAGTGGTGTTGGTGAGGCCAGCAGGGGGTGCTTACCCTGTGGTCTGAATGTGAATCCCAATGCCACCGTGTAGTGATGGGGACACAATGGTGCTGTCCTGCGTATGAAACATAAAACCAACGTCCTGACTCTCTATGGGTCATAAAAGAGCAGGGTGTGCCCTGATGTCCCGGCTAAACTGCCCAGCACAGCCTAGCCATTCTGGGTCCCTAATCATCCCCTGTGTCTTTAATTGGCTGTCTATCGCTCACCCGTTCACCACCTAACAGCTCATGTGTGGTGAGCATACTGGCAGAAAAATGGCTGCCGTCGTATCATCCAAGTGGATGCTGCACATTAGTGAGGGTTGAAGTGGCTTTGGGTAGTGCGGTGGTTCTCAACCTGTGGGGCATAACAAAAAAGGGGGCGCGAAGATGTGAAAAAAAGAAAACGAATCGAAAATATGAAAAATACATCTATTGAAACCAAAACAAATGAACTTAAACTCCATTCTGATAGTAGAAAAATAAATGTAGAGTTAGATAAATGTTGATAAAAGTTAAGTTGGTATATAAAACTGCGGTGAATCGGCAGCAAAAAAATATAAGAATAAATTTTATTAGGGTTTCAAAAAAACGTTAGGGCGGGCGCAATTAAAACTGTTATGAAAACTCAGGTTGCAAATACTTAAAGGTTGAGAAACGCTGCTTTAAATCATTTAAGAATGAATGTTGTAACAGATTTTCCTTTTCTTTTCTTGTTTAATTTTTCATCCCTATGGGTTTTAATCAGTTACTGATGATCCCTTACCAAAAGTCAGTCTGTTCTTAAGTGATGATATAAGAGATAGATAGATGGCCCTCTGCCTGTTAATCACATATGCACACCTTCAGGAAAAATATATATATATATATATATATATATATATATATATATATATATATATATATATATATATATATATATATATATATATATGTATATGTATATATATATATATATATATATATGTATATATATATATATATATATATATATATATATATATATATATATATATATATATATATATATATATATTGTCACGCTTGGGTCACAGATTTGCACAGGGACACAAGAGGTCGTAGAAACAAGAAGGATTTTTATTCAAACACTGCAAACACATGCGCTTAAACGTGCTCCATGACAAGTCAGAGATGACAGTTCCGCTAGAGAGAGAGAGAGAGAGAGAGAGAGAGAGAGAGAGAGAGAGAGAGAGAGAGAGAGAGAGAGAGAGAGAGAGAGAGAGAGAGAGAGAGAGAGAGAGAGAGAGAGAGAGAGAGAGAGAGAGAGAGAGAGAGAGAGAGAGAGGGGCAAACAATCAATTCCATAACCGATAGGCGCTGCGCAAGGCTTTTAAGTTAGCGGAGTATCGCGCGAGGCTTGTATTATGCGTTATAGCGCAAGTGAGAAGGTAAGGAGCAATGTGAGGGTAGTCTGTGTTTCAGGGGTATTCCCAGGGGCATCTGTGTCCTCTTGGGGTGCGATCACCCCTCCAGCTTACAATATATACACATACTAGTGGGCTCTGCCCCCTGCTCAATTTGCTCGCCAACCTCCGGGTGGACACTAGACACTTTGCGGTTCTGCTGCTCACGTATAGAGACGTGGATGTACAATTTAAACAGATTGTTAATTTCATGGGAATTGTTACATATGCATAATAGACATAACTAGTTTACGTTAAAGAGAGTAATTAACCACAGTACAAAAGAGTAAAACGGAATCAATTGAAAGTAAATTATGTTTCATGATGCATTAGAGGTATTCGTTGCCTTATACGTTTTCCTTCTGTTTGGCTTTGAAATTAACACACAAATACTTTTTAAACTTACACTTTTACTGTAAAACTTTTCGTCAATATTGCATTGAATTTTGATTCCGTTTTTGGACTTTCATATAACTGCCCGTTAGTGAATATCGTTTCTTTCTCTCTAATAAATAAACTGACTTTTTTGAATGTTTGTCCCTGTGATTTGTTAAATTGTCATATCAAATGCTATCCTAACCGGAAACTGTAAACGTTTTAATAAGAATGGCATATCAAGATCTCATTTGGTGACTAATGTTATCCCCTGAAGTTGTACTACATTACGTTTCTTGTCACCTGTTAAAATTTTACATGTCAGAATTGTTTAACCAATTTTGAATACAACTAATCTTGCCCTATTTCATAGCCCATCACTCAGATTTAAATTAGGTAATAACATTAAGATACATCCTTCTTTCTACAGTAATTCAGCCGGTGGAAGACCAGACAGTGTTAACAGTTGTATACCTGTACTGTATATCCTTTGTGATATTTTAAGTTGATGTTTTCATCTTCCACACCATCACCACCAACCATTTCAGCCTAGTCTAGTCTATTGATGCGCATTTAACCAATTTGCCGTGTAACCGATCGACAATTTTCACGTTAATTCGTTTGACTTCATCGTTTCTCGGTGCCAGGATTGGCTGTGTACTCATTTCTTCTGTTGATAACCCTTCGGGATGAAATTCTTCAATAAGATTTGGACATAATAAGTCGTCTTTATTTGGGATCCTAAAGTGAGGAAAATGTAAAAATTTATAAGAGCTGAGAGTGCAGGAACTGTGCCAATAAAAAAGCATTCACATGAATGAGAAGTGGGAGGACTGTGGGCTGTTAAAATGATTGAAATGGTTGACAGAAGGGCGGGACTTGAGAAGATCTCTCGGCATAGTCTAGTCTCAAGATTTTCTTTTATAATAGACATATATATATATATATATATATATATATGTATATGACAGAGATAGATAGATAGATAGATACTTTATTAATCCCAAGGGGAAATTCACATAATCCAGCAGCAGTATACTGATACAAAGAAACAATATTAAATTAAATAGTAATAAAAATGAAAAGAATTAAAATAAAATTAATGTTCGCATTTACTCCCCCGGGTGGAATTGAAGAGTCGCATAGTGTGGGGGAGGAACGATCTGCTCAGTCTGTCAGTGGAAGAGGACAGTGACAAAAGTCTGTCACTGAAGCTACTCCTCTGTCTGGAGATGACACTGTTAAGTGGATATACATATATATATATATATATATTTGTATGTATATGTAAATTCCACATGGATAGCAACCATGAGACTTGAACCTAAGGTGATACAGCTGTGAAGCAGTGGCATTGCCACAATGAAACATTATACAAAGCTATTTTTAAGGGACGGTCATAGATATAAAAGATTTTACTTTGAATGAATATAATGAAGGAGGTGATGATAGGGTGTCTTTATTCTGTGATTGTACTGGCGGTGTGGATTATGCCTTTTGCTCCTGTTGTACTGCTACTTCACTATCACCGCTCTCCACGCTGCACAGCCCCATGCTCCTCACTCTCCTGGCTGCTGCCGCTCTTTCTGTCATCGTGTCTCTTCATCTTGCCACCACTTTCAGAGCTGTTGAGTTGCTGTTGTTGCCCCTGGAGCCGCACTCTGCCTCACCTTTCTGCTCCCTATGGAGTCTACCTGACAGAACAGGGAACTGGAACATCCCTGGTAGTAACAGACATCGTGCAAAAACACCAAGCTCGACTCCAGTGGCGAGTCATCTGCTGAGAAGGACACTCGAGTTTTAGGCCCGCAGGTCAGCGTGACATTGAGATGAAGGGGAGTGAGAGCAGAGAATACAGTGTAGCACTAGAGATCTTCTCGGGTCTTTTCTTCACTCCTCAGGTGAGTTGTGGGATTTCTCATTGAAAACGTCTCCTTGTGAGCAGGCACTGTGCAGGCTTTGGGTACAGTAAGGATAACATGTTACTGTAGAATGAGCTCTCCTGCGTATTCTTCATTTCATGTGCATGGCTGGCAGCCTGACATGCGGTGCAAATATTCGGGCCTTTCCTTACTTGTCTCCACTTAAGCCATGCTTTTCTGGCAGAACCCACTAGAGGTGTGCTTTAAGTCTACCTTATTTATATCACAGGGTGTGACAGATTTTATTTTCTTCAAGAGACTTCCGTTACACCACAATTTGGGGGCAACATGAAGCACTTTGTGGTGGTGTATTCTGGGAATAGTCCTACTGTTTATAAAGTAAAGATCTCGAGAAAGAGTAAATAAATGGTGTTGAGGTCCTTTCTATGTTGAAGGAAACTTGAGCCTATAAAACCAAATAAAATGAATTGTAGTGTTTCTGATCCTGTCTCTCTGCTGGTGCACTGTGTTTGTGCTCTGGGGGCTGCAGGGGATGTCACTCACTTAAGATCACACAGGAGAATGGTGATTAGGATTTAATTTTTAGTTTTTCTGTTTTCTGTGTTGTGCCTTTTCATTAAAAACAATATCTTCCCGAGGTCATTTAATGATCTAGTGCAGTGATGTGAGCCCAGGCAGGCCACTAAGGGACCCTACTGCAACTTATGCACTGTTAAAAAGTAAATCCCAAGGTGGTCTCCTATGTGGCGTTGTCTCCATCAAGGGGGTTTCACCTCCGTAGGTTGTTGTAACGTGATACATAACCTCTAGTGAGTGCACAGGCTAGACAGACCAAGGTTTATATCTTTATCTAATAACACTTCAGAGGATCATCAGTGTCTTGTTCCTTCTTCTTTAAAGGCACATGTGTGAGGTTTGGGGATTTTAACACTTTAATGGTTTCTTTCGCTACTGCTTTTCTTTTTACTTCCATGTAAATGGAGGTTTGGTGATGGGATCTAAAAAACTATTCTATTTGTATTGTATACTATTCTATTTGTATACTCTATTTGTATACATAATAAATGTTATATTAGCTCATGTAGCCCCGTAGTAAGGAGACCAGGGTTCGCTTCTGGGTGTCTGCGTGAGTTTCCTCCCACAGTCCAAAGACATGCAGGTTAGGTGCATTGGTGATCCTAAATTGTCCCTAGTGTGTGCTTGGTGTGCGTGTGTGCCCTGCGGTGGGCTGGCGCCTTACCCAGGATTTGTTCCTGCCTTACACCCTGTGTTGGCTGGGATTGGCTCCAGCAGACCCCCGTGATCCTGTAGTTAGGAAATAGCGGGTTGGGTAATGACTGACAGACTAAGCTCATGTACATGATTGAATATTGCAGAGTACAATCTATTGTCCTGCATTGTAGAATCTTCCATTGAGTGACTTCCTACCAAAGCAAAATTTACATGGAAATGCTGTAATCACCATTCTATACCACTTTTTTATTTTTATTTTTGAGAAGTCATCTGAAAGTACAAGGTCATTTTTACTTATCCCATCTAATTAGTATAATAATGGCTTGGCTATAAAGTCAACAAGGTTGCTTCTAGTTGACCTTGCTAACATAAGGAATTGCATGCAGTCCATATTAATTGGGTGTTTGGAGTACAAGAAACAGCCAACTATTTTTAACATTTTTGAATACAATTGGGACATTATATGGCCTTCTCAGCTTAGAAAAACAAAACCTGAAAAGTACAGCTCTGGCACTGCAGATGACTTCACAAGCTGACTACAAGCAAGGCAATCATATCTATCTATCTATCTATCTATCTATCTATCTATCTATCTATCTATCTATCTATCTATCTATCTATCTATCTATCTATCTATCTATCTATCTATTATATAGTGCCTTTCATGGCTATCTATCTATCTATCTATCTATCTATCTATCTATCTATCTATCTATCTATCTATCTATTATATAGTGCCTTTCATGGCTATCTATCTATCTATCTATCTATCTATCTATCTATCTATCTATCTATCTATCTATCTATCTATTATATAGTGCCTTTCATGGCTATCTATCTATCTATCTATCTATCTATCTATCATCTATCTATCTATCTATGTATTCTATCTATCTATCTATCTATCTATCTATCTATCTATCTATCTATCTATCTATCTATTATATAGTGCCTTTCATGGCTATCTATCTATCTATCTATCTATCTATCTATCTATCTATCTATCTATCTATCTATCTATCTATCTATCTATCTATCTATCTATCTATCTATCTATCTATCTATCTATCTATCTATCTATTATATATCTTTCATGGCTATCTATCTATCTATCTATCTATCTATCTATCTATCTATCTATCTATCTATCTGATACATTCCCAAGCCAAGCAGTCATTCTATGCCCACAGCACAATAATTCTGTCAAGCTTTTGCACCCATGCCTGGCCCGTTGTTAATTTTTCTCTGCTGCCTATAATACCAACAACATTTATTTATATAGCACATTTTCATACAAAAAGTTGCTCAAAGTGCTTTACATAATTAAGAAAAAGAAAAGACAAAATAAGAAATTAAAATAAGACAACATTAGTTAACATAGAAAAGGAGTAAGGTCCGATGGCCAGGGTGGACAGAAAAAACAAAAAAAAAGAAACAAATAAACAAATAAACAAATAAATAAACAAACAAAACAAATAAACAAATAAAAGACAAAATAAGAAATTAAGATAAGACAACATTTGTTAACATAGAAAAGGAGTAAGGTCCGATGGCCAGGGTGGACAGAAAAAACAAAAAAAACTCCAGACGGCTGGAGAAAAAAAATAAAATCTGCAGGGGTTCTAGGCCACGGGACCGCCCAGTCCCCTCTGGGCATTCTACCTAACATAAATGAAATAGTCCTGCTTGTAGTTAGGGTTCTCATGGAATCACTTGATGTTCATGGTCATACAGATTTCTGGCTTTTAATCCATCCATCATTGTTGGAACATCACGGTGCTTTGAGTAGTTGGTGGTGGCACAAGCCACCACCAAAAGGACACCAGAAAAGGAAACAGAAGAGAGAGTAGGGATTCGTACCTTCAAGGCCAAACAGTGCAACAACAACAACATTTTTTTCTAGAGCACATTTTCATACAAATGATGTAGCTCAAAGTGCTTTACAGGATGAAAAAAAAAGAAAAAATGTAAAAATTAGGCAATACTGATTAACAAAGAATAAAGTAAGGTCCGATGGCCAGGGAGGAGAGAAAAAACAAACAAACAAAAAAAAAACTCCAGATATCTGGAGAAAAAAAAAGCAAACTCTGCAGGGGTTCTGAGGCCACGAGACCACCCAGTCCCCTCTAGGCATTCCACATAACATAAATGACCTCAATCAGTCCTCATTGTATTCACGGTTCACATGGAAGAACTTGATGATGACGGTCATGTGGACTTCTGGCCTTTAAATCCATCAATGTAAGGACATCACGGTGCTTTGATCAGGTGGTGGTGGTGCAGATCATCACCACAGAAAACAGGAAAAAGAACAGAAGAGAAAGTAGGGGTTGGTATGGATTTCGGAGATACGGTAAAAAAAAATGATAATTCAATGCACATACGGAATATCAGGGTTACACTAAAATGAAGCTATAAGAAAGCCATGTTAAAGTAATGTGTTTTTAGCAGTTTTTTTAAAGTGCTCCACTGTATTAGCCTGGTGAATTTCTATCAGTAAGCTATTTCAGATTTTAGGTGCCTAACAGCAGAAGGCCGCCTCACCACTTCTTTTAAGTTTAACTCTAGACTTCTTTCTTCCAACATGGTGTGGGGTCCTTCTTCTTTACTTCACTGTTTGCAAATATAACTCACAAAATAGAAAAAACAAAAGTTTTTTTCTTTCTTTTTATATTTAAAAAATCAATGCAATTAAGTTATATGATTTCTTTCTTTTTCAGAAGCTACAATTGGATATTCACAAACTGAACATTACACTGCTACAGAAGTTTCGAGATGGCATTGCCGCAGCCCTGGATGTCTCCCCTCAGCAAGTGCACATCAATCGCCTTAATGTAAGACATTCCTCTCTTTATTTTGTTGTTAGTTCTCGTGTCTGATTATTTTTGGATTTTTTTGTGTGGGCTGGTGGCACAGTGACTAGCACTGCTCCCTGACAGATTCAGAATCCTGGGTTCAAGCCCCATGAGCCACTGCCTATGTGAGTTTTTGTTGACCTGCCTCACATCTGTATCCGTTTTCCTCCTGGACTCCAGCTGTGGGACCTGTGCTCACAGCTCATCACTGTACAGCTCAATTGGCATTCACCAGAGAATACACAATTGGCATCTCCTCCATTGATGCCCCGTTCTCTCCACAGATGACAGCAGGTTCACACTGAGCACATGTGACAGACGTAAAAGAGACGTTGTGGTGAACGTCATGTGGCCTGCAACATCATCCAGCATGACCGGTTTGGCAGTGAGTCAGTGATGATTTGGAGAGGCATATCTTTGGTTAGTCGAACAGACCTCCACGTTCTAGACAATGGTCCCCCGACTGCTGTTAGGTACCCGGAGGAAATCCTCTGAGCCATTGTCAGACCTTATACTGGTTCAGGGGTCCCGGGGTTCCTTCTTGTGCAAGACGATGACCGACATTATGTGGCCAGAGTGTAGGCAGTTCCTGAATGATAAACTGACTGGCCTACGTGCTCTCGAAACCTGAATTCAAATGAGAACCTCTGAGACGTTATGTATCAGTGCATCAGACTCCACCAAGTAGTGCCACAGACTGTCCAGGAGCTCAGTAATGTCCTGATTCAGGGATGAGAAGAGAATTCCCAGGACACGACTCACCATCTCATTAGGAGCGTGAGCAGACATTGTCACGAGTTCATATAGGCATGTGGGCCACACACACTCCTGAGCCATGCTAGGAGCTGCCTGTGATTTCACTTTTTGACTTTCGGTGTGATGTTGAGTCCACCACTCAATGGGTTTGTGAGTTTGCTTTCTATTGACTGTTGTTACATCATTTAGCTCTCAACAAATTACACAGTATTACTAAGTAAAGATATTCCACTTGAATATTTCATTCATCGAGATCCGATGTGTGATTTATGTGTTCCCTTACTTTTTTGAGCATTGTGGGTGAATATACTGTACATATATATTTATACTTGTACATATTGTCACAATAATTGACAAAGAGTCCAAAAAAAGGTTTGGGGCAGCCACCCGTATATTATATCCTGGCTGCAAAATAGGATTAAATGTTGTATAGATGTGTATTGATCGGAGTCCAAAACAGAACTGAGGGGATAGAGAAAAGATGGCAGCTTTAAAGGCCAGTATAGGAAGTGACGTCAAAAGCGACGGAACCAGAAGGGTCTTCATTCATAGGCTCGGGCCCGGAAGTGACATCACCAAAGGGCTCCAAACTGGAAGTGACATCATTACAGGAGTCGGAACCAGAAATGATGTCATCAGGGCCAGGTGGAATTTCCCATGAATTGTCTGTAGAATAGTGAGAAAAAGACTCGGTGCACTCCGCCACCCCCTGGTCTGGAGTGGAATTACTCCCATTCTGGCCTTTTAGCTGCCTCCCATGTGCACGTGTGTGACAATAGATATATATTTCTATCTAATTATGTCACACTGCCTTTAAAATCCATCTAAGTTTTGTCAGTTTTCTGCTACTTTGATGTAATTGGCTCTAACTTTAACATGCTTCACTCAATATTCATGTGTATAAGCACTTTTAATCTTAATATTATGTATCACCCCTTTGCGCCGCCAGAACAGCTGTGACTGGTCAATTCATGGACTCCATAAGACCTTTGAAGGTGTCCTGTGGTATCTGACACCAAGATGTTATCAGGAGATCCTCTAAGTCTTATATGTTACAAGGTGGGGACTACTTGAATCGGACTTATTTTTCAGGCACATCCTACAGATGCTGGATCAGATTGAGATCTAGGAAATTAGGAAGCCAAGTCAACACCTTGAACTCCATGTCACGCTCCTCAAACTTTACCTGAACACTTTTTGCCATGTGGAAGGGCACTTTAACCTGTTGAAAGGAGCCACTGCCATTAGGGAATGCTGCTGCCATGATGAGGTGCACATAGTCATGGTCCTTAGGTAGGTGATACGTGTCAATGGCAGGACTTAACGTTTTCCATGTTGACCATTTCCCACAGCATCTCACTGCCTCTGCCTGCTTATCTTCTTCCTATAGTGCATCCTGCTGCCATCTCCTCCCCAGGTTAAAACGCCACACACGCACCTGGCCATCCATACGATCTAAACTAAGACATGATTCATTAGACTAGGCCACCGTCTTCCATCGCTTGGTGGTCCAGTTCTGAAGCTCACCTGCCCATTGTAGGGTTTGGACAGGAGTCAGTATGGTCAGTCTGGCCACTCTGCATCTACACAGCCCCATATACCTCCAGCTGTGATGCATTGAGTGTTCTGACACCTTTGTCTCATGGCCAGAAAGACATTTTTCAGCAATTTGTGCCACAGCAGCTCATCTGTGGGATCCGACCTGAAGAGCTTGCCTTCACTCCACACACGCATCAATAAGCCTTGGGTGCCTGTCGCCGGTTCACCACTTGTTCTTCCTTGAACCACTTTTGGTAGTTGCTGATCACTATATACCAGGAACACCCCACAATGTTTTGGCCCTGTCATCTACCCGTCACTGTTTGACCCTTGTGAAAGTCGCTCAGATCCCTATGCTTGCCCATTTCTCACCCTCACAAACTAACTGTTCACTCGCTGCCTAAGATATCCCACCACTTGATAGGAGCCATTGTTACGAGATCATCAGTGCCATTCACTTCACCTATCAGTGGGGAAGTAGTGAATATATGTGATTGATTTTAAATTTTTCTGGGAGAATACTGTATTTGAATGAAAGAAAACAAAGTCGTATTTCAATATTTGAAAATGAAATCAATGCAAATATACCGATATTGTACATTTCGTCCCATACAGTCATTAATGATTTACAGCAGTGTTTCTCAACCTTTAAGTATTTGCAACCCGAGTTTTCATAACAGTTTTAATCGCGCCTCCCCTAACGTTTTTTTGAAACCCTAATAAAATGTATTCCTATATTTTTTGCTGCCGATACACCGCTACAAGTTTTATTATACCTACTTACCTTTTTTCGACATTTATCTAACTCTATATTTATTTTTCCAGTATCAGAATGTAGTTTAAGTTAATTTGTTTTGGTTTCAATAGATGTATTTTTCATATTTTCGATTCTTGTTTTCTTTTTTTCACATCTTCGCGCCCCCCTTTTTGTTACTTCACAGGTTGAAAACCGCTGATTTAAAGAGACAGACGTGAATGGAATTGCACAATGATGTACTGTGAAATAAACCGATTACCAAAGACTGATTTTTCCACTAGCCGGGGTGTGAAGCTTTACGCCTGACTGCCTTTCAGAGCCCCCCCACTTAGCTGTTGACAAACACGTATTTGACGTTGTTTTCAGAAGAAGATTTCCAGTCATCACTTCACCTCTCCTTGCAACTTCAAATACAGTCAACGTTTAATGCCTTCAGAATCATTACCTTAATCTTCACTTTTACTTACAAAAACAAATACTTTGCAAGTCATCGCAGTCTCTTCACATTCTGCTCTTATGAACGACTACAGTTAAAGCTGTTTCCTCGCCTCTTTGTCCCACTGTTTCCACTGGCCCTTTCCTACATTTTCACATCAGTCTCTTTCTGGTAAGAAATTTGCTTCATTAATTGCCATTAATGAAATGAAGCGCCATGTATTTATTCACTAAATGCATATCCTTTCCATTTTATAGTAAAAAAATGATTAGGGTGGAAAATTAGCAACACTCAGTACACTTTAATCTGCCACAATGTTCAGCTCTGGGGCCAACGTGCACTCGTCCGATATTACAGCTCTCTTTCCATGGATGGCACGACATGCTGCTGTGGCGAGTCAGGACTTAACTGGCAGTTCTGCGCATTGAAGTTCGACACTAGGGGCCACACTGGCTTGGCTCTCCTACAGAGATAATCATCCAAGCCGTGTGAAGGAAATTGGATTTGCACAGTCATTACACTTTGAGCTG
This sequence comes from Polypterus senegalus, assembly GCF_016835505.1. NCBI lineage: Eukaryota > Metazoa > Chordata > Cladistia > Polypteriformes > Polypteridae > Polypterus > Polypterus senegalus. The sequence goes on from NC_053161.1 coordinate 154,261,236, forward strand.
GTGGGATTAAGTAGACGAGATGTTTCCTTCTCTCATTAGCGGGCTGGGTCATTGCACTCTAATGGATTTCACCTGAAGTGCCCTCCATAAGCGGCAGAGTCAAAGCGAGGCCTGTTTGAGCCTACAAGCTCTTCACTGATGTCTGTCATCATAGCTGTGTGCCTGAAAAATTAAAATGGCAGCCTCTTTCAATCTCTCAAATTCTGCCATGTTTTGAGCCCAAGTGCTGTTGGAGGGGTAGTCGTAGTCCATTCTTTACAACTATTTAGCAAAGTCAGATTTTCAATTAGGAATTTAATATTGATTCTATAATTGGTATTAATGACTTTCAGAATTGATGAAAGGATGGATGGTCTACAAATATTTGAGTTAAATGTTAAATGTAAAATAATTCAACTTTACGTAAGTCCAAGGAGGTGATGCTCAAGCTTTATAACACACTGGTGAGGCCTCGTCTGGAGTACTGGGTGCAGTTTTTAGTGATGTGTCATTCACGAACGAACCAGCTCTAAGAGCCGATGCTTTTGAAGCGAACGAGAGCTTCAGCCGCTCCTGCTCAGCTCAGCAGAAAATCCATTCGGCAGGCTCGGGACTTTATTTTATAACTAGGCTGACCCGCCTTTTAAGGCAACCGACTTTTAAGTTGACCACTTCTTAAGGCAATTCAATATGTAGATCAATTTGATATTTTATACAAACTCATTCATTTGGTTATATTGCATTTGAGCGGTATTACTTTAATACTCGTAGTTTCTGTTATTTTTGTGATGAAATTGAAACTTTTTTCTATATTGAGGTCGCCCTTTTGAACCCCCCTGATATTTACTACGCGGTGAGGCATTTGTACTCGATCAACATTAATTATTTCCAGAGACATAATTTTGTCTATTTTTCCAGCGCATCGCGCACAAAAGCAAGGGAATGATGGGAGCACCAGAACTCTGCTCACATCATGTCGCTTCGTCCCGCAAGCTACAAGTAGTTAAGTCTGTGATAAGCGGAATACCGCTACGCTTTCCACTCACGGGACGGAAGGACAATCCCGACCGCTTTTTTATAGTAAGAAAGAAGAAGAAGATATCGCACAGTCTGGAGTAGAAAATCATCTTTTACCTGGAAAAACGAAACTACAAATCCCATCGTGCATTGCAAAATGGACGGGGCGTGTGTGAAACTCTGCGCCCGTGTAGCACTCAGGACAATCCCGACCGCTTTTATATAGAAGGATGGGCACACAGAACATTGGCTCATAATGCCGGCTCGTTCACGAACGACATATCGGACTAGGATCGTACCATTATTGTGAAAGAAGGAAGGGGGGCAGATGCTCCGAAGACAGCAAGCGTTGGTACAGGCCAGGTACACAGAGCTGTCGCTGCGACAGACGAAGAGCCAGATTTAAATAATGCAAGATGAAGAAGGGGCCTGAGTTGCCTCGAAAGCTTGCATATTGTAATCTTTTCAGTTAGCCAATAAAAGGTGTCATTTTGCTTGGCTCTTCTCTACATTCATAATGGCTAAAACGGTACAACACCCTAGTACTAAAGATATCACAGAAAACTTTACAATATTTTAATTAATAACTTGCACATTTTAGCAGTTAAATATAACAAAAAATCATGACAATAAGAACTCCACTGACTTAATGACCAGTTGACAACAAAGGAGTGGAAAACATATCATTCTTGGAGAAAATAAACCCTCAAATCGTCCATGGTCGACTATGTCAGGAGAGGACACGAGCCGCACTCCTTCATGTCTGGGATAGTCTGGCGTCCTGCCCTTAGCCCTGTGTTTGTAATGCTAATGGGATAATGGGAGTGCAGGGGCCGTAAATGGGGGGCTCTTCGATGCTGTTTTACTTGAAAATTAGGTTTCGTACCTCTGCCACTGCCTATCTTGAGCTACTTTAAATTCATCTTCTGTGTTTTTGACCTGTACCTTTGTTTTGTTAGTGTGGTGTAGTAATTAAGGCTTTGGCCTTAAATTCCTGAGGTTGTGGGTTCAGATCCTGACACTGGGTGACCAAGAACAAGTCACTTGACCTGCCTATGCTTGTATCCAACTGGGGGCGTTACCTCCCTGGGAATGAGTTCTTTTGTAATTGCAGCATTTTACATAACCCAGATCCATATAGATGTGATATAAAAAGATGATACCCCTCCCTTAGTCATACGGTGGTAAGAATCACATAATGTAGGAGAAATAACTTAGGTTTCTTTAATGACGGCTTATGCTGCATAACGGTTGAAGGAAGTCAATGGCAAGAACCCAGTTCGGGAGTGGGGGGCCTGATGTGTAGAGTCTACCATTTTCTCCGCTGCGTTGGAAGGATTTTCAGGATCAGATAATGTTATCTCCCATCTGTCTGTCGGCTTCAAAGGTGTGCCGGGCAATGTTCCAAGGCTTTATACTGTTTCTTCACGTGCAGGCCCCCACTTAGGTGAATAGTACAATTCCAAACAAGGCAAAGAGGATAAAATTTCATTCTGACTCTGACAGACGAAAAATAGGATACAACAGTCCGCAGTCTGACTGCATGTTTCTCAAGCTGTCTTTTTCTGTCTTGTCTTCTTATGCTTTGCCTAGCAGTTGTTATACTGTATGTTAAACCCCTGTGCTAAATCTGGCTCTGTGTCAACTGTGCATGTGAGTAGAAAAAGGCAGATTTATAAGATATATTTGCACAGAGCACAGTGACATATTAAACTTATTAATACTCTTATTACAGTGCTTCAATTGGAAAACCAAAAGAAATGGAACCAATTGTATCATAGATGTTGTTTAACTTGGATAAAAGTGTCAGCCATATAAGTACATGTAAATGTAGTTGATACATTCCTTGATTCCTGTTCTTCCACTTCTTGCCTGTTTTTGGAATTTCATTGTTCATTTTGCACTTTTTGGAAATACCCTGTGGTTCTCCTGTTTTACATGTGGGGTCTTGCCTATTTTTCTGTATCTTCCTTTTTGGATCACTTCTGTGTTTAAATACATACTTACATTCATAATAACCTGGGTATGATGTTAAGCTGTGTCCAGCCCTTCAAGCAGGTCCTCCAACTTACAGGGAAAACTTGAGGGTTGGTGGCAGGATTGGCACTCCCTAAATCAACCCTAAATCAGGGGCAGATAACGTGACTTCTTTATGGTCCACTAGTCCAGCATGGGGTCTGACCCATAGGTCTGTGTGGTACTAATTTCTCAGTCTCACTCCTGGCCGGTGATGTGCGGTGAGGTTCATGACTGGTGAGGCACTGACTCCTTCAGATTCAGATTTACAAATATATGAACCCAAAAGAGTAGCTTATTCACTAGTCAGCTGGCAGCCAGCATGCTCATTGACTACTGGTTATATTTCAAATCTCATCATCATTTTTTACACGCATACATAAGTAAGGGGTACATATTTGGCTAAGAAAGAATGTTACATTTATAGCGGCAAAAGAGAGCGGAGAGAGCACATTTGTTCTGCACCCTCCGTGTGCTCTAAATATGCAATTCCACAATTCACACTCATTCAATACAAATGAAAGTATAGAGCTATATACAAAAAAAAAGCAGATTTCAATTTCAACCTTAATTGAAATATTTAGTTGTTTTTAAATTTCTAATCAATTGTAATACAGACTGTTCAACAAAAGGATAAGAAGAAAAAAAAAGAATATTTTATTTAAGGTCAAAATTTAGTTTTTAAATATTTAGTTGTTTTTTTTCCTAGTCTGATCCCATTTTTTATAAAATTGAAAAACATTTATGGCCTTACCTTTATTTGTAAATGAAGCCCATGCGCCTATCCTCCTTCTTTTCCTTTATTTTTAAAAATGTTAATCTTCCATTTTGGCAGTCAGTCGGAACATAAACTAAAAATAAACGGACCGCTGCAGAGCACTCGACTTTCTGATATCGCTAACTTATTGGCGCCTCTGCGTAGAAGAACAGCAGCAACGAGCGCCTGTTGTGCTCACATGCGCCCCCTTCAGTGTGGCACGGTACTGTCTGCCTTACCTTGTGCCTTTTCACAGGTGTCCAATCAGCAAGACTAAATATGTCACACGCATTCATTAAAGATGTTAGCCAGACTGTGGAAAGTCAGGGTGTATAATAAACGTGTCTGCAAACATTATATTGGTGACGTAAAGAGAGAGACAGACAGTAACAGGCACGCACCAATCGCACGCATCATCCCCGTGTGTGAAGAAGAGCGCGGTTCGAGGTGAGGCTCATTGCTGCTGCACCTCGCATTTCTCCCCTGTATCTGAACAGTAGTACCCAAAATCAGTGATTTTGACTATAAAAATGATCAAAATTATTGGAATCATACAGAAAACAAATTTATAGCACAGACCAGTGGACACATTTATTTTATCTTTATCAGTTTATTTATTTTTCATAATGACAGGTCAGGGCCTCCCCTGACCACACGTCCCTGCTCCACGTGGCTCCTGACAAAGTTCCATTCCATTTTTGAACACTCCCAGCCAATTTCTCCATTCATTTCCTATCTGCATTCCCATTATTCCCTTCGAAAGGCAGCACATTAATTGCGCACATCGCTTATTTGCACAACAGCTTCTCTAATAATTCATTTGAAAAATTAATTTTAAAAACCAGAAACCCCACAACATCATTGGTGAATGCAATCTTTTTCATGCAACTTTACAGTGTATACCACACGTGTGTAAATATTGTGACCTGTACAGGATGTGACAGAACCACAACCCCATAGACAGACACAACTTCACCAAACACAGCCCCAGGTTCAAAACACTCATTCATTTAAAGACATACCTTTTACGGGCTGTTCCTTTGAGTTCCCACAAACACCAGTCTAATTCTTTCTGTTTCACTCCTCCCAGTTGAGCTTTGCTCTGTTCCACTCCTAGCTCAGACTTCCACCTCCTTTTATGCTTGGACCTCAGAGTATCTCTCGTGCAACAATATTGCTACCAAAAAGCACTTCCAAGTCAGGAGGAACCTTCAAAGGAAAGGGGAATGTCTTTCTAGCAGCTCTCCCTGGTGGCACCCAAGTACTTCAACAGTACCAACCATTGGGACTACACTTCCCATGCTGCCCTGTGGGTGAAGAAAGGGGAGTTCCACCAGAGGGGATGCAGCTACCCAGCATGCAAGGAGAACACTAGTGTCTGGGAGGCCATTTTCCACTGTCCTTCTGTATATAAGAGCCTAAGAGCCACTCATGAAGATAGCTTTTTCTACAAACCCAGTCTGTCCTCACCACGATCATCAATGCCCTTGGTCCAGGCAAGTAGGAGTTTAAAGGAGGCTACTGTGAACAGCCCAGGCCCTCACTTTGAGAGCTTCACCAGAAGGGATGCAGCTACCCAGCATGCAAGGAGAACACTAGTGTCTGGGAGGCCATTTTCCACTGTCCTTCTGTATATAAGAGCCTAAGAGCCACTCATGAAGATAGCTTTTTCTACAAACCCAGTCTGTCCTCAACACGATCATCAATGCCCTTGGCCCAGGCAAGTAGGAGTTTAAAGGAGGCTACTGTGAACAGTAGAGTTCACTTTGAGAGCTTCACCAGAAGGGATGTAGCTACCCAGCATGCAAGGGGAACACTAGTGTCTGGGAAGCCATTTTCCACTGTCCTTCTGTATATAATGGCCGAATGAGAAAACATCATTCATCCCAGCCAGGATGCCAACTTACACGTGCCATAGTTTATTAACTTTTCTAGAAGTAGTTATCTTAGAGGTGCATCTTTGCTCATGGCTGACAATCCAGGTGTATTTACAGGTACAGGACTTTACCCCACAACCCACAATTCTTCGGTTCTAGTAGGTGGAATGAGTTGGTGTGAATTAGACAGTGAAGTGTTGATGAGGACCCAATGCGTTTCAACACATTTGCCAGTGGTGGTCACACTGTACGTCTAAAATGGTTCTTGGTATTTTTCAAGCCAAGGATTGGCACCGTGTCTCTTGACTGGCCACTTGTTTAATTATCATGTTACTGTAGTGCACAGTGGGGTCTTGTATGATTTCTTTGTGTTTCCATCCTAAGAGCCACTCATGAAGATAGCTTTATCTACAAACCCAGTCTGTCCTCACCCAGATCATCAATGCCCTTGGTCCAGGCAAGTAGGAGTTTAAAGGAGGCTACTGTGAACAGCCCAGGCCCTCACTTTGAGACCGTCACCAGAAGGGATGTAGCTACCCAGCATGCAAGGGGAACACTAGTGTCTGGGAGGCCATCTTCCACTGTCCTCCTGTATATCACAAATGTATCACACCGATACATTTGCTTAGTGACAGAGATGATTGCCCCAGGACTGAAAGGCCGCACTCCTTGAATTCATTTCCCCAATTAGACGGCAGAGAGAAGATGTCTTGTGTGTCACTGCCTCAGAGAGAGTGTGCCCTGACTGTTGTCACGCCGATGCTGCACTTCATCTGAATGGCTCCCTTTGACATTTTTACAACACGTCTAAAGCTGCTCTGGTGATTATCTGTAAATTGGATTCTTGGAGGATAAATGCACTTAATGGCCCAGAGAGCAGCAGTGCACAATTTGCTTCGAGCTTAGGTGACAGCTTCTGGTTCACCACACGGCCCTCTAGATGGGTCTGTAAAAAAAACAAAAGGAAATAAATAAATAAAACAGAAGACATCATTGACAAGCATGATGGAAAGAAAAACAGGAGGCACAAAAGTGGAAAACGGAGGATCTGAGGGGCAGTGGGACCACTGTGCTGCCTCTAGTTCACATTTAACAAACAATAATAATAATAATAATAATAATATAGGATATTTCAGTAGAGAACATCATCTCTGGTTACTTTAAAATACAAAGCATGAATATTTAACAGACAGCATTTATTTAATATAGTGCCTTTCAGTAGTGATCTCCTTTTATTTTTTTATTTATAAAGCACTTTAAAAACAACATCAAGGCTGACCAAAGTGCTGTACAATAAAACCCAACATATCAGACACGCAATAACCAAAGGGTAAAAGAAACCGAAACACATAAGAGCTGAAGAAATTCATAATAAAAAGTACACAGATAGTCAACATGTCACAGTGGGTCAAAGGCCAGGGAGTACAAGTATGTTTTTAAATACGATTTAAAGATAGCAAGTGAAGGAGCCTACCTGTTCCAGAGTTTTGGAGCTGCAACTGAAAAAGCCCGATCACCTCGAAGTTTGCATCGTGTCTTAGGAACAAGTAAAAGCGTCTGGTCTGCTGACCTGAGAGGGCGAGACCGTACATAAGGGTGCAGCCGTTGTGACAGATAAAATGGGGAACCACCATTAAAGGATTTAAAAACAAATACGAGAATCTTAAAATGGATTCAAAAATGAACTGGAAGCCAGTGAAGGGAAGCCGAAATTGGGGTAACGTGCTCATGCTTGCTGGTGCCAGTTAAAAATCGAGCAGTGGCATTTTGCACCAGTTCAGGCCTGGCTAATTCCAAAAAGAAGCGCGTTGCAGTAATCTAGGCGAGAGGTTATAAAAGCACGTATCACTGTTTCATAGTTGTATTTAGACAAAACTGGCTTGATTTGTGACAGCCGCCTCAACTGGAAAAAGTAAGATTTTACCACTGCGTTCACAAGTAAGATTTTACCACTGCGTTCACAAGTAAGATTTTACCACTGCGTTCACATGGCTATCAAGTTTTACAGCAGAATCCATTTTCGCACCAAAACTTGTTATCATGGATTTCTCAAATTGAGCCACAGTGGAAAGGTTGATGCAGGGGGTCCCAGTGGTGCCATTGGGCCTAAACAGCATGACTTCCGTCTTGTTCTCAATAAAATGTAGTAACTTTAATGCCATCCAACTCCAGATGTCCATAAGGCAATCAAGCAGGGGCTGGACAGAGCATGGACCAGGGTGCTTCAGAAGGAAATAAACCTGACAGTCGTCTGCATAAAGATGAAAAGAAATACCATGTTTCTGGAAAATACAGTAGCGCCGAGTGGCAATAGTTACAAAGAGAATAGAAGAGGTCTCAGGATGGAGCCCGTGTGGCACCCCCCAGGGGAGGGCAACAGAGGTGGAGGTAAAATCATCATCCTTTTGAGCATGCTTTACATGTACAAAGCTAAAATACAATTGCATCAATAAAATATACAGTAACAAGCAAGCTCCATTAAATCTAAAACCTTTCAATAGGGGACTCCATTTCAGGGTGCTTTACGTGTCGCGATGGTGTAATGAAAACCCAAATCTAGCACCTTTCAGTTGTGAACAAGATGTCAGGGTACTTTCCAAGATCAGAGCTACAGCACATTCGTCAGTAAATACTGTATATGTATAGATATAAATAACAAAACACTAGAGATGAAACATCTCCTTCTGGGAACACCGGTAGCACCAACACAACCCTCAGCAATCTTCAGGGTCTTGTCACGAAAGGTACCCTACATCACATTATGATCGGCAGTTGCACCCAAATCTGCAGGTTCCTCACACAAACTGCATGCAGACTCATCAGAAACAGCCTGGTCTTCGAGTCCAGCCAGGTCCAGCCTCATTTTCCTAGTAGGTGGTAGCCTACTGGACCTAAGATGGATCTTCAGAGTAAGAAAAACAAGTCTGTGGTCAGAAATCACAAACTGGGCACTTCTGTAGACCCTGCAGTTCTGTAGGGGACTCCAGCATCTGTCCACGAGGATGTGATCTGTCTCCTTCATCGCACCACCAATACTGCAGTACCAAGTCCAATGATGCAGCACAGGGTGCTGGAACCAGAATCAGGCGATTCGCAGCCACTGACCTTTTGCAAAGTCAAGGAGAAATCCCTCCTTTACAAATCCCCTTAAATGAAAGTCTGAATTGTTTGATGTTTAATTTTATACTGCGGTGCAGAGGGGTAAATTAAGGAAAAATGTCTCTTTGTCCCAAACATTATGGAGGACGGTGTTTGTAATCACAGCTGCTGTAATGGGTTCAAGCCCACTCTGTCAAAAACCCCATTAATTCAATCCAGATGCCTGTACCAGCAACTGGAAAAAAAACAGGGTGCCTGTAGATCAAAGCACATTACTAATGTGTTTCATTCATATTAATAATTGTATGAAATATTGTGAGCAGAATTGTAAGTGGTGGACTGGTCCTTTTCTTTGCCTGTTTCTGAGTGAATTCTTTTAATTGGGCAGCTGCAGAGATTCCATCTGAATGCTGTTGCCACCAGAGGTCCACATTTCCAACATGCCCTTGTGTTAAACTCTGACCCCCATCACCTAACCCTTTCAGTCCCAAAATCCTATTACTAGTACACAAATATGCAGCCTTTTTTGTAAAGCACAGGTCCATTTGCAGCCATTGGAACTGGGTGTGCTACTTTTAGCGGAGACTGGAGAGACTGGCATACAGTCCACGAAACACTGAAGTGAAAATGGACGCTTCCGGACTGTGCGCACCACATAGTATGAAGCTCCACTTTCAATTTTATTTCTTCAAGAAGACTGAAGTATTTGGCAGCTACTGTATAACAATAGTGATATTTGTTTTTGCTTTTTCATTTTTGAGCTTCCTAGAATATCACCCAAAATCATTTTTCCCAAAAGAACAGAAAATCCAGGGCCAAAAGGGCAAAGACATTAAGCCACGTTCAATGACTTTTTCTGAATGGCGTTTAAGAGTTCAGACAATAGTTGGGTCTTGGTGACAGACAGCGTTTACGTCTCTTAATGATAGTTGTGAGCAGAACTACTCACCAGCTGGCAAAACTGCACTTTTTCACATATGTGCATCAGAAGTTCACCCTCAGAGTTCTTCACAGGTATGTGCTACCACTCCAAGCCAAGAAGGGGGCACTGACACTAACTGCCTTGTCTTAGTTTTTCCTCCACAGTGTAGAGAAACCTCCCAGTTAGGGCAACTGACTCCGCCCCTTCTGGTCCCTGGGCCATAAATCGAAGGGCACCCAGAAGGAGGCGTCACTTCTGGTTCAAGCAACCTAAGGGGAGGAGCTTCACAGCCTGCTCATTAAAATTCTTGCTATATTATTTGTTATGGACAGTTACTCCTTTTTGATGCCATTGCATGCTGTTTTTGTTTTCCTTATCAGTAAATGGGGGCAGCCAGGTTGGCACCCCAAAATTTGCTTTTGTATCAGCCTGTTATTTCTTCAGACAACCTCATCTTGATAACATGTGAAAGTGGAGGCCAAAAAAATCAATCAGTCATTATTATCTATAGCACCTTTCACCATCACAAGATACCATGTGAGACATTCAAGTAGTTAGAGGAGCCCACTGATTTCCAGTTAGTGACACTGGAGATCATAGTGGGCACACCACAGTGAACCTCACAATGAGGTGGGAAATGTGCCTTCCTAGTGGCTAAGGGGAAACCGGTAAACACTTGTGCTTTACCTGTGAAGAGTTTTATTAGGAATCTTCAATGAAGACTAGTATCCCTAATGATCGAGCAAATCAAGACAAATTATGTTATTAATCAGGTGATTGTTTTGTTTGTGATCACCAAAATTTTCTCAACTTATGTTTGGTTTCACAGAAAAGAAAGAACTGCATTGAGCTGTACGTTTCCCCTCCTCCGGATAAGCCTGGCATGATGGACCCCTTGCCTTCTGATGAAGTCATCCGCTCCCTCAACATCAACGTTCTTCACAGGAGTCTAGTCCAGTTTGGCATTACGGAGGTGACCACTGAGGTAAGGCACTGGGGGTTCCAGGAGGAAGAGTGAGTGTTTTATCACTTCCCGTAAAAATGCATTTTATATGATGTATGTTGAACCAATAACAGAATGAACGTAACACTATGGAATGTATGTTTAGACTCCATCTTATTAATCTAAGCATTAAGATAAACTGTTAAATAAATAGCTATTTAGTGTCAGAGGCACCATGATTGGTAATCAGCACCGAGTTTCTGTGTTTTAGTTAATTGTCCATTTAGGTCCATACAGAGAAAATCATATAGAGGTTTATCAAACTCCAGTCCGGTTAAGCCAAATCTGTCATATTTACAGTTAGGTCCATAAATATTTGGACAGAAACAACTTTTTTCTAATTTTGGTTCTGTACATTACCACAATGAATTTTAAATGAAACAACTCAGATGCAGTTGAAGTGCAGACTTTCAGCTTTAATTCAGTGGGTTGAACAAAACGATTGCATAAAAATGTGAGGCCACTAAAGCATTTTTTAACACAATCCCTTCATTTCAGGGCTCAAAAGTAATTGGACAAATTAAATAACTGGAAATAAAATGTTCATTTCTAATACTTGGTTGAAAACCCTTTGCTGGCAATGCCAGCCTGAAGTCTTGAACTCATGGACATCACCAGATGCTGGGTTTCCTCCTTTTTAATGCTCTGCCAGGCCTTTACTGCAGCGGCTTTCAGTTGCTGTTTGTTTGTGGGCCTTTCTGTCCGAAGTTTAGTCTTCAACAAGTGAAATGCCTGCTCAATTGGGTTAAGATCAGGTGACTGACTTGGCCATTCAAGAATTTTCCACTTCTTTGCTTTAATAAACTCCTGGGTTGCTTTGGCTGTATGTTTTGGGTCATTGTCCATCTGTATCATGAAACGCCCGCAGCCCAATCAATTTGACTGCATTTAGCTGGATTTGAGCAGACAGTATGTCTCTGAACACCTCAGAATTCATTCGGCTGCTTCTGTCCTGTGTCACATCATCAATAAACACTAGTGTCCCAGTGCCACTGGCAGCCATGCACGCCCAAGCCATCACACTGCCTCCACCGTGTTTTACAGATGATGTGGTATGCTTTGGATAATGAGCTGTTCCACGCCTTCTCCATACTTTTTCTTGCCATCATTCTGGTAGAGGTTGATCTTGGTTTCATCTGTCCAAAGAATGTTTTTCCAGAACTGTGCTGGCTTTTTAGATGTTCTTTAGCAAAGTCCAATCTAGCCTTTCTATTCTTGAGGCTTATGAGTGGCTTGCACCTTGCAGTGCACCCTCTGTATTTACTTTCATGCAGTCTTCTCTTTATGGTAGACTTGGATATCGATACGCCGACCCCCTGGAGAGTGTTGTTCACTTGGTTGGCTGTTGTGAAGGGGTTTCTCTTCACCATGGAAATGATTCTGTGATCATCCACCACTGTTGTCTTCCGTGGACGTCCAGGTCTTTTCATGTTGCTGAGTTCACCAGTGCTTGCTTTCTTTCTCAGGATGTACCAAACTGTAGATTTTGCCACTCGTAATATTGTAGCAATTTCTCGGATGGGTTTTTTCTGTTTTCGCAGCTTAATGATGGCTTCTTTCACCTGCATGGAGAGCTCCTTTGACCGCATGTTGTCTGTTCACAGCAAAATCTTCCACATGCAAGCACCACACCTCAAATCAACTCCAGGCCTTTTATCTGCTTAATTGATAATGACATAACGACGGACTTGAACACACCTGCCCATGAAATAGCCTTTGAGTCAATTGTCCAATTACTTTTGAGCCCCTGAAATGAAGGGATTGTGTTAAAAAAATGCTTTAGTTGCCTCACATTTCTATGCAATCGTTTTGTTCAACCCACTGAATTAAAGCTGAAAGTCTGCACTTCAACTGCATCTGAGTTGTTTCATTTAAAATTCATTGTGGTGATGTACAGAACAACCAAAATGAGAAAAAAGCTGTCTCTGTCCAAATATTTATAGACCTAACTGTAATTTGAAATACGCAGTGACAGTGAGCTGCGTCTCCTGCTTGATGGCTGCTATCTGAGACCAGTGGTGATGAATGTGCTTCCTCTCTGTGTGTGGAAAAACATATTTAAGAAGAGGTACGTACACTGCCGGCTGTACCTGTCTCAGTCCCACCATAGACAATTGTTTATTTTTAATATTTCTTCTAAATCAGAGTGACACTAATGCACACCTCCATGCTGGCTGTTTGCATCAGAGATCAGTAATGATTAATCTCGTACGTTTGTTTCTTAAAGACAAGGCTGCATCAAAGTGTGCCACCCATTGACTGCCCATATCTTGGACTACTTGTGCTTAATCACATATATTTGACCTTAAATTTACAGTATAGTGCTTGTGAGGCGGCTCATCTTTATCTTCGTCCTAGACTCAAGCAAACAAAGCAGATGCGCCCCCATGCTGGTTATTCATTTTTAAGACTAGTTAAAGCAGTTGGATTTTTTTTAAACTTCTTTACCCAAAAATGTTAGTCTACATTTATAAAATTGTTAGGCTTGTCTGTCTGTCAAACAAAAACCCGTGTACCCATGGCCTTTGAAGCCTGATCTTGGTCTTAGTCGACGGCCTATGCCATGACACATGCAGTGCAGCTTCTGGTCTTCAAGATCTTGGGATGGTGGGACAGAAATTGGGCCACACAAGTGACAGAGATGTAACGGCGCACCTGATGTTACAGGGTAGGCACAGTCTCGCATGCCACTGTGCTGCTCAGGATAAGTACAGCCGACCAATCACACTGCAGTTCTGACACAAATTGGGATTCAAGTCCCTTGCATGGCTGCCAGAGACGCAATAATGTTCTGCAGCTCACAGGATACGCACAATCATGCACCCCCATGCGCTACCTCATACATATCTGACACGATAATTACGGTAAACCGAACACACCACTGCCCTAACCTAAATGTGATCTCTCAATTACACATGTGGCCCAGAGTGGCCATGATTTACACAGCACTAACCAGCAAGGCCAACAGCGCACACTGTACTTCATCACTGGCACGTCAAGTACAGCCAAGCGGGGACCCATGAGACCAACTTCACCAATTGGACATTCTCACAATAACCGCAGCAGAGTGATTGAGACTATTTCTGTTCATGCGCATACAACACCTGCTCCATCCAACATGAGTGCCTGCCACAACCCGGATGGGATACACAACATGGCGACAGGTGCTGATGGCGACCAGCGTTACACAAACGGGCTGATTGTCTTTGCCGCTCGCAAGAGTCAGACATTTGTTTACCCACTCCAAGTCTTTACAGCCTTCCACTGATGACAAAGGTGCTGGCACACTGCATGGTGTGACCGCAGGTTGTGTGTGTCTTGACAGCCATAATCATACATGCTCCCTGTGAAACATTAGAACAATCTCGACGAGAACAGGCCATTCAGCCCAACAAAGCTCGCCAGTCCTATCCACTTAATTCTTTTAAAATAACATCAAGTTGAGTTTTGAAAGTTCCTAAAGTCCTACTGTCCACCACACTACTTGGTAGCTTATTCCAGGTGTCTATGACTCTGTGTAAAAAGACAAACTTCCTAATGTTTGTGTGAAATTTACCCTTAACAAGATTCCAACTGTGTCCCCATGTTCTTGATGAACTCATTTTAAAATACCAGTCTCGATCCACTGGACTAATTCCCTTCATAATTTTAAACACTTCAATCATGTCACCTCTTAATCTTCTTTGGCTTAAACTGTAAAGGCTCAGCTCTTTTAATCTTTCCTCATAATTCATCCCCTGTAGCCCTGGAATCAGCCTAGTCGCTCTTCTCTGGACCTTCTCTAGCGCTGCTATGTCCATTTTGTAGCCTGGAGACCAAAACTGTGAGGCCTCACCGGTGTGTTAGAAAGACTGAGCTCACATGAAACTCACTGCTCAGAGCAAGCACGCCAACGACTGGAAGAAATACAGCGCCATCTACTGACGATAAAGTACACTAGACGCACTTCATCGCAAAAAAAAAGTGCAAGCAAAGCAGTGCCATGAAGAAAACCAAAACCTGGTAGCACTGCATGCCATCAAACCAAACACATGAAACGATTCACTGCCAGCCAATGACATTAAATGAAAAGATGCTACTGTAGATGGCAAAGGAAGATAAAGGCCTGAATGGAAGCCATAGAAAAAAACGTTTTGACATTTTGGCCGATCGACAGGCCAGACTATGACCCTGACTAACGCACTCACATGTCTCCCTGGACGCAAACAGATCTTCTACCACTCACAGCTCTCACCCATTTACAAATGTTGCTTTTAAAGCCCTATATCGATATTTGTTGGACTACATCCTTCTCAACTGACTTTTAAGGATCAGAGGCCTATGTGTTCTACTAGTGAAGATAAAAAACAAAAAAAAAAAAGGAGTCAAAGCTTAAGAGTCCCAAAAGGGATAGGGGAACCTTTACACCTCTGGCCCAAATAACCAAAACAAAGTTTCTTTTTAATTAAAGAGTTCATTAGAACAAAAAGAACATCTAAAAAGATAATATGAAATTGGCAAAACTAGGCAAACCAAAAAAGACCAACACTAAATAGGAAATCCAAAAATCTGAAAACCAATGATAATTGCAAGAGCTCAAAACAAGAAGGGAAAAAAATAAATAAAAAGCACTTACAAAATCAGAGAAATCTAAACTAGGCCAAATGACCAAAGTACAATAACTAGGCTCTTGGGTCTTTATAAAGGCCATGGGCAGCCCCACCATCCTCAACTGCTACATCAGGTCCCCCCATTGGCTCAAAAAGGACAATAACAAGCAGAGTTGCCATACAATATGAATTGATTAATAAACAAAATATATTAATTACAGAATTGTATGTGGGTAACATATAGGGTTCACATCCTGGCTCCTCCCTGCATGGGTTTTGCATGTTCTCCAGCTGTCCCGGTGGCTTTCATCTGGGTGATCCGCTTTCGTCTCACAGTCCAGAGACATGCAGGTCAGGTGGATTGACAAGGACAATTAGCCCTGATGTGTGTGTGTGTATCTCTGTGCTTGTGTGTTCACCTTACCATGGACTGCTGCCCTGTCCAACAACAACAACATTTATTTATATAGCACATTTTCATGCAAAAAGTAGCTCAAATTGCTTTACATAATGAAGAATAGAAAAATAAAAGACACAGTAAGAAAAATAAAATAAGTCAACATTAATTAACATAGAATAAGAGTAAGGTCTAATGGCCAGGGTGGACAGAAAAACCAAAAAAAAAACTCCAGACGGCTGGAGAAAAAAATAAAATCTGCAGGGATTCCAGACCATTAGACTGCCCAGTCCCCTTTGGGCATTCTACCTAACATAAATGAAACAGTCCTCTTTGGATTTAGGGTTCTTATGGAAGGACTTGATGATGATGATGATGGTCATGAAGACTTCTGCCTTTTGATCCATCCATCATTGTTGGAGCATCATGATGCTTTGAGTAGGGGAATGTTCCTGTCGTTCTCCAAATGCTAGCTGGATTGGGCTGCAGCTCCCCCATGACCCTATTCAGGGTAACGCAGGTTTAGAAATGTATGAAATAAAAAGAAAGAAAACCATAATAAAAACAGTAATATAAATCACAAAGAATGTAACAAAACTGGTATATTAACAAAATAAATTGAAAATAAACTAAAGCCAAGGAAAAAACCTGACCAAGCCATAATAAATAATGTTTTTTTCATTGACATTTGCCATTGTTTTAATGTGGGTCCGGGTTGAAGCTCATTATATTAGTCTTTTTTTTTTTGTCTTTTTACTCAAAGAAAGTTTTTTTTCACATATTAGTATTGAGGTGGACACCTTTGTTCTTAAAGACACGTTATTGAGATGTGTGCTGTGCTCCCTGGCCATACTTCAGACTAAATACATGGAATGTAAACCAGTTATACTGAACTGATTGCCTTTACTGGGTTAAAACTTACACTTACAGGGATGTGCACACACACTTGTAACCAACAGGGGGCACCCCCGAGCTCCAAACACCAACAAAAACTCAACCAAAAATAATTTTAGGTAGACAAAAAGATGTACAATGAATTCTTTACCAGGTTCAATCAGTCCGACCCAATAATAACACACGATTGGCCGCCTTCGTCTTCTTCGTCCACCATTCCTCCACGAGTGTTGTCTGCTGCCTCCCGACTCTGACTCCCTGATGTATGATCTATGCTGGAGCCAGGAGTACTTCAAGAGCCACAGCACTGCACGTCAGGAGTACTTTCAGACCAGGCAGGAGCCCCCCAAGGTAGTGGTAAATAAATTGCCCATCAGGACTACAACTGTCAATCAATATGCCTTCCATGTGTACAAATGGGAGTTCCACCAGAGGGATGCCACTAACCTATGTATAGTGGGAACATATGGCCCCTGAAAGCAGTCACCCTCTGTCCTTCCATTATGGCCTTCAGGCTAGGAAAGGTACCAACAACCAACACAGCCATGATGCGTGTCCATTTATATCTTTCCAATGTGGATTCCCATCCAGGCAAAAATTTGCCACCCATCTACATCCAGATGCCAGTCTCCTTGTTATGGCATTCACACACTTCTGGGATTTCTCAAAGTTAAGTGCTCATCTTGCACCTTAAAGAAACAGTGACAATGGCTTGCATAGATTTATAGACTCAAATACTTAATGGGCTAATGAAAATGCAACACATTACCATTTGTTGGCACCACAATCAATGCACAATGCCTTCAGAAGGTTGCAGCCTTATTCAAAAATCATTTAAAATAATGTTTCACCTCATCATGGACCACTCAAAACCCCAGAATGACAAAGCAAAACAAGATGTTAGAAATTTTTTTGTGACTTTTAAAAATAAAAAAAAGAGAAATTTGACATTGCCACAAGTATTTAGACCCTTTACTCAGGTATTAGTTAACGCTGAAGCCTCTTTGGCAGCGATTGTAGCATGGAATCTCCTTAGATTTGATGCGACAAGTTTCATTCACCTGGATTGAGGGGGATATTTTGTGGTGCTGCGTATTATATAGAAGGCAATAAACGTGTGTGTTTATGGGACATTCGGAGTCTGTCTGTCTGTCTGTGTCCAGGGGCTGTCTTACCACAATGAGCATCACAATGCTTAAATCAGCCAATCTTAGTCCCTTCTTTCTTTCAGTCTCTCGGTACTTCTGCCGCCTTTACTCCTTTCCTCCCAAGCTCTGTCTTCTTCCTTCTGACTCTGGCTCCTCAAGTGGAGTGAAGTGGCCTCCTTTATACTACACCCGGAAGTGCTCCAGGTGCTTCCTAATTAGAATCTGGCAGCACTTCCGGGTGTGGTGGAAGTGCTGCAGACCACAGTTCTGGAGCTATTCAGGCGCCCCCTGGCAGTTGTCATGTCCCTCCACGGGGTTGAGCTTCAAAGCTCCGTGGCCTCCATGCCATCCAGGGAGGCTGCCCTCTTTGCATTCTGGGGAATATACTGCCCCTCTCCCGGTCCTTCCCTTCTCCCAGCATCCCGGTGGGGCAATGTCCCCGGACATCTGTCACAATATATATGTGTATATATGTATATATATATAATATATGTGTGAATCTGTGATGGACCAATGCAGGAAAAATATAAAGTCATACATTTCTAGCAATGTTTGTAATGGGCACCCCACTGGGCTCAGAAAGACATGACTTGATGATTGAGGGACATCAAACGTGTACCCCTGGTTTGCCAGTACCTAAATGTAGGTATGCTCAATGAGGTACACCACCGGCTGTAGCCCGACATCCATGGCCAGTTATAGTGACTCACTGGAATGAAACAAACAATTAAAAGCTTTGCACCCTGCAGGTTGTTTATGCCTGATACTTCCATCAGACTGTTTTCTGATGCCATTTGATTTCTTTAATCTTTTGCAGCTTCTACCTTTTCCCACGCTTTATTGTGGCACACTCCTCATTCGGTATGCACGGCATGAACATTTCTGCAATGAATTTACAGCTTCCAGATCTTCAGGCTGTTATACTCTTGAGGTTTTGCTTGCCCCTGCCTGTTGCTTGCTCTAAGGGCAGTGCAGGCATTTTAGGAATCTGAAATGTGTGAATCCTGAGCTGGGGTCTGCTTAACTCAGCTGGAGCTAAGTCTTTAAAATAAAGACCCCTAATTCACAGTTGGACTAGCATACCCACACAACTAAACACTTTGCTTTTGCTTTGTATTTGTGACACAGCTCCTAACTGGTGGGAATGTTGTCAAAGTGACAAACGATACACAAGTCACCTAGAGTTACCTGCTACTCAATACACACTGCAGAATGTAATATTGTAAATGATATTTTAGTAACGTTAGGTATCCTTCTTGTCCACATGCACTCATACTTCAATTTAATTTTTGTGTGGATATGTGAATTTCAAACCTTCTGTTCTTGGTAATTCTGACTTTTCCTTCCTTAGCTACAATACACAGTGACAAAGATGTGAACCCCATTCTGACTCCACATATCACAGATCATTTGTGATGAATCTTAATTTTCCTTAGCCTGGAACAAATAGTTATACAGAGTTAGGAGGAGGTGTGCCACCTGTTCTATTGTAAGATGCCAATGTCACATCATAACATCTTTTAGTTTCCCACACTTAATGGATAACACACATCAACAAAGAGGTCCGTCTCATTCTGAATCTGCACGTCTTAATTCAGGTCTTATGAATCTGAATCTTCTCATTCTCAGCATCGTTTAGCAACTCCGAGGTCAGCCTACCCATTATAGAAAACCTGTCTCCTTTTTAGGTTGAAATATAGAGTATATTAAACAGAAGGTGTTCCCCTTGCTGGATCCTGGTGCTATAAACACCTTTTCTGTTTAAACTGAAACCCAAATGACACTAAGGTGTTACAGCAAATCAGCTATGTCTTCAGACCGAGATGCTAAATAATATTCTGGAGCTCTGTGCTTGACACCGGGTGAATCTCTTATATATATTTCTCTTCCGGTTCGTTATGCTTCCTCTTCAAAAACACATGCAGCCCACATGGCATTTCTCGATTCCTATTCCTCCTCTTCCAAACCCTTCCCCACGCTGCCTGTGGCCTCCCTTACACCCCCACGCTGCTTTTCTCGATTCCTATTCCTCCTTCGGACTACACCGCTCCTCTCTCATGACCCCATTGTGACACGTCACCGCCTTATATCTAGCCTGACTGCGTGACCTTTCACTTCAGTCATGTGTGCGCCTGGGAGTCTTTTCCATAGCCTGCTACAGAAAGGTACTCTCTCGACCATTGCCATTGGTTTCGCTCTTTGCTATTTTCGTTATACTACAACGGTTGTTTCCTAAGCTTTTGTTATAAAATGAACGACAGTACCTTCTCTGTCGACGGATTTTTGTACAACATCATCCGTATTCCGAGATCCGGCAACTGCCTGCTCCTATCAGTGGGTTATTTCTTGACACAAATGGTGGACGAAGGCAATGCACTCTCACTACGACATAGGAAAGTAGATTTTGTTGCATCACATTGGAACATACTTGGAGACACCCCAAGGACAAACATTTGCAAAGATTTGCTTTAATCTACAACAACGGTCAGTTGTACGTGGCTTTTTCTAGGGTTAGATCTTTCGACTCAATATCTGTCGTCTCCAGCAAGGCACCTATTCACAACTGCGTCTTTCAAGAAGTATTTCTTTCTTCTTGATTTCTGAATTCCTTTCTTACCGTTTTCCGTTCCTATTCTTACACCGGCGTATGCTATGGCGGGCGTCAGCTAGTTAAATATATTCCTGGTGTAAGCTGAAATGTACACGTAATACCTGTACTCTCATACCTTGGGTTAAGTTTTCGAAATCTTCCACATTCAATGTAAAATACAAGATTATGCTAATATGCACTCCCTTCTGGCTCTGTATGCCTCTGATCAGTTGTGCTGACTTTATCCTCTCCCTGGACTGAATAATTAACTGCTGGGGACCCCCATATATGATGCTAGTTACTTTAAATTTCATTTAGTGATGAATTAAATGATTCCTACGAAACTGAATTTACAGTGTTTGCAAAAAAAATTTGAA
Source organism: Polypterus senegalus (assembly GCF_016835505.1). NCBI lineage: Eukaryota > Metazoa > Chordata > Cladistia > Polypteriformes > Polypteridae > Polypterus > Polypterus senegalus. Next base: position 154,281,901 of record NC_053161.1, read on the forward strand.
TTAAATCGTGTTTTACTTCGAGCGAAATCTGTGCCATTGACACAAGAAGGCAGATCTTTCCAAATCTGCATGGGTTCATCTGTCATTAGGTGTTTAAATAAACATCTTTAGTGGATAAAAAAAAATCGCCACGCTTACTTTCTATCACGTTCAGCATCTAGACATGTTCCGGTAGTGTAAATCCCAACTTTGCCAATTATTTCGACAATCCTTGCAATTGCAATCCTAAAGATGCATCCGAGACAGAAAAGAAACTTGAAGCTCCATGACACTCACAGAGTGTCCTCTTGTAAAGGAGTCAAGACGTTGAAGAGGGAGGTGTGGGGCGGCTTCCCATTGGGTGAGATTTTCCTGTGAAGAAAACACAGTAATATGCGTTTTAGTCTGTGTTCATGTGGCAATATGTAGCAAATGACATTTTGAAAAAAGCACTCCTCTGCTGTGATGAATGAGAGGCATAAATAGAATGAATTTGACTGGTGGGAAAAACAGATTGCATGCATTATGCAGCTGTAGAAAAGAATATGGATAAACATAGCTGTGCAAACGAGGCTTTAGCGATTCAATCATCCTTGCTTTCCTCCTTAGAAAAGCTGTAAAGTCTCCAAAAAACTCTTTTTAAGTGAGTATCACCTGAAATCAACTATTTGTGAATCGAACTTTGCCTGTCTCACACATTATTTACCTGAAACTCATAAGGGAATCATATATCTGTGACCCCTGCTAGAGCTCATGTCTGACAACAGGTACTTAAGGGCCATCGGGCCTTCTCTTGTAATTCGATATAGCAGACTAATGACAATCAGAAATACACAGTAACACTGAGAAGCACCTTTTTTTGCTCCATATGTCTGTCTTAGACACAGGCTATAGAGAATCTGTGGTCACAGACTGTTTTGTTACGGGAAAATGGTTCCAGGGATTAGAACATAAGTAGGCAAAGAATCAGAGAGAAGAGGTCCAATACTTCTATTTTATTTACTTAATCAACTATAATATTTAAATACATATGAATGGGTTATAGAAATAAAGAGACAAACTTATACTTACAATAACATACATACATACAGTAACATACATCAAAAGACCCAGAGCCATCATCCTAGACCAGTAGACTGAGGGGGCCCGCTTGTCAGTCTTGACAAAGGACCAACTCATTTTGCCTTTCATTTACGGGCGGTGCGCTGTCCCCACGGTTGAGCCTCCAAAGAAACTGAGGGCGGAACCTTCCCTTATATACTAATTGAGCGTCCTTGCCCAAAGTGGCTTACGTGTAAGCAGTGTATACAGAAGTGATCAGTTTCAGCACACACACCTTTCCACGGGACGCGGTGTTGTTTTGCACTTGGTCCTGATGATGACGACACCTGGTACCAGGAGGCACACAAAAATAAGAATTGCGTAGTGAAGCCCCTTAAAGTGAAAAACAAGTCAGCATGCCCCTTTATCCTGACGGAGACGGCGTCTGGTACCAAAAGGCACACAAAAATAGTGAAGCCCCTCGAAGTGAAAAACAAGTCAGCATAACCCTCTGGCCATATTCCCAGTACTTTTCCTTCTTGAAGCTGGTTTTTGCGCTGAGCGACCAACGCCCATCTGCTCTCTTGATCCCCCCCTCTCTTTAGAAAAATCCTTCCATTACACTGACATTTATTGAACAGTCTCCCTGCTGAATAAGACCAGTTCACGTGCATGAAATACCCAGTGACGGTAAGGTGCGGCCCCTCGGTGTTCCATATTTATAGACCTGGTGAATCAATACTCTTCCTGGGCTGACAGACTGACACAACTCTAAGGTGTATCCACTCTGGAGTCTCTTGGTACACTAGTTAGAGAATCCATCCTGCCTTTGAGCTTAAGCAGGGCCTGAACGGGAGGTGTCACTCCTGCTGGATTCCTGTGTTGTAACTCCCATACTTGTCACTCTTGGCTCACCATATCAAACATGATTTAGGAAGAATCTATCGCTTCTTCAGGGTGAAATGCAAAATGATGTGGAGGTGGACCTCCTGCTGGGCCCTTCTATCAGGGTATCCTGAATCTATTTGTTCTTTGAGCTGAAATGTGCCCTTAACAAAAGATGGAGGTGTGGGTGAATCTGCCATCAGGGCATTCTGGGTGTGTGCCCAAGCTCCCATGCTGGCAAGGGCCCCTTGACCTATCTCCGCTGCCAAGGGGGCCCCACTGGATGAAACCACCGTGCATCCCACGCACAACTCCCCTCCACCCCTGCTTTTTCATTTCTCGATTCACCCCTGGAGTAGACTATCTTTGTACATTAAATGGCAGTTGAGTGTCCCCATGCCGCATTGTTTAAAAGTATGATCTGCAGTAGGGCCCAAAAGTTTTGGCAGTGATGCAAATGTTGTGTTTTGCAAACTTTGCTGCTTCAGTATTTTCAGAATTTTTTAAAATTGTTTCTGTGGTATATTGAAGAACAATTAAAAATATTTCATAAGTTTTAAAGTCTTTTATTGCCAAATACATAGTCAATATTTGCAGTGTTGACCCTTCTTCTCCATACTTTCTGTAAATCACTCTGGCATGCTGGATATCAGTTTCTGGGCTGACTGGTGATCCATTCTTTCCTCGTTAGTGCTTGGAGTTGACCACAATTTCTGGGCTTCCGCTTGTCCACCCGCTTTTTGAGAATTGACCACAGGTCCTCAATGGGATTAAGATCTGGGGAGTTTCCTGGCCACTGGTCCAAACATTCTATGTTATGATATCTGAGCCTCTTCGTTATCACGTTTGCCTTAAGGTGCTGCATCATGCTGAAAAATACATAGATCACCAAATTGCTTCTGGATTGAGGGGAGAAGTTGCTCTTGGAGGACGTTTTGATGCCATTCTTTATTCATGGCAGTGTTTTTTGACAGAATTGTGAGTGGGCCCACTCTCTTGGATGAGAAACAACCCCACACATGGATTATCTCAGGATGCTTCACTGCTGGCACATCACAGAACTCCTGGTGGCAGTCACCTTTTGCTTCTCCAGACAATTGATTTTCCAGATGTCCCAAACGGTCAGAAGGAGGATTCATCTGAGAAAATAACTCTGTACCAGTCTTCTGATGTCCAATCCTTGTACTTCCTGCAGAATTTCAGTCTGTCCTTGATGTTTTTCTTGGAAAGAGATGGCTTCTTTGCTGCCCTTCTTGACACCAGGACATCTCCAAAAGTCTTCACCTCACTGTGTGTGCAGATGCACTCACACCCACCTACTGCCAGCACTGAGTGATATCTGCAGTGGTGGCAACACGATTCTGTAGCTGACTCCTCAGGAGAAGACGGTCCTGGCGCTTGCTGCACACCTGTAGCTGACCATTTTGTGCCTGGCCAAAATAAGTGAAAATGGGTTTTTGTGATAAAGTAAATTGTTTATGCTAATAACGCTCACCGCAATGAATTAATAAGCATCTGATCACTCTGCACAGTTATATAAAAACAATATGAGTTTCCACCACAAAAACTGAAGCCGCACATTTTGTAACACATTTGTGTCACTGCCAAACTTTTGGCCAGTACTGTACTCTCTGCTAAGGAGCTACTTATATTAAGTCACCCCAGGGCTTGTGAGGGTCTTAATCTGGCACTGGATGGAGCTCATTCTGTGCTCCCATACCTCAGATCACTTTCTCTATATCAAATGTTCTGTACTTTAATATGTTCTTGCCTATTATAGAAAAGGAGAGTAATGTTGTGCTGCATGTTGGTTAGACATGTAAGTAAGTCTTTAACAGCCCTCTGTATATGAAAATACTATTAATTAGTCAGTCATTAGTCATTTTCTAAGCTGCTTAGTCCTGATCGGTAGGGGTGCTGGAGCCTTTCCCAGCTAGCATAGGGGACGAGGCAGGAACAAACCCTGGATAGGGCACCAGTTCATCACAGAATGAACACACACACACACACACACATTAGGGCCAATTTAGGATCACCAATTCACCTAAGCCTCTTTGGCCTGTGGGAAGAAACCAGAGTGCCCAGAGGAAACTGACACAGACACGGGGAAAACATATAAACTCCATACAGGAAGGACATGAACCTTGGTCTCCTTACTGCAAGACTGCAGCACTACCATTGCACCATCATGCCACCCATTACTACTGTTACTGTTACTTAACCTACCATATTTACCGTATATACTCATGTATAAGTCAGGTCTTGAAACCCGAATTATCGATCATAAAATCAGACCCCAACTTATACGCCCATTCAAAAATGCAACACTTACATTTTTTTTTTTTTTACATTTTCTTGCCTCCTCCAATCTCACATCAACGGCTTTTAATTTAAAACCAGCTTCCTATTTTCTTCTGATCGAACGCTCCATCATAGATAAGGGATGCTCTTATGGTAAAGGTGTATGAGGGTGTGAGGTACAAAAAACACAAATCTGTGCAAACGTTGCTTTGGAATAGTTTGGGTGTTACTGTGTGGTCACGTAGGCACAATACATAGAAAAAGGAGGCTGTGTGCTCTGTGGTTACTCTCTCAGGTGGGCGTTAGCATATCATAATCTCTTGGACCAATAGTGTGAGTTTTCCGTATTTGACTTATACGACCGACATTATAAAATACCAGAAATTATATGATAAAGTCAAGACCTGACTTATCCGCTGGAGAACTTATCCACGAGTATATACGTTAATACTAAAACACAGAGTAATACTCAGGTGTGTGCCTGCGCTTCGTGCTCCTCTTATTTAATGGTTGTCATTCTGGTTTCCTCCAGTGAAGAACTCACCACTGTATCTCCTCTGCCTTTTCATGAATCCCACATTGAAATTAAAATTCAACCCTTTCTAGTCCCACACCTCTGTTTGTGGTGAATAACAAAACAGTGAAACAGTCTGTGCAGAAATGAACTTGCAGACAAACTTGTACTTTCATCTGGCAATAAAATGTTTAGAACAATTTCACCACAAGAAAAAATTGTGCAATTACCACATTTCTTTTCATCTCATCTGCAAAACTTTATCTCCATGTGCAAAAGTATGAGTTCATTTATTCTGGGGTATGGTGCAGAAATGGCTAGGGAGCAATGCTAAATCCATTGGACTAAGTTTGTGGTTTCCAGCGAGCCTACAGAAGGGCCCTGACCCCGTAAAGGAGTGCACATTTCTGCCTTGTGATTCTACATTTTGCCATGGATCACCTCTCATACTTGGATCAGCTTGCAGAGACGGGGGAAGGAAGTACACATAGTGTCACCATTGACCCTAAATGAGAGGTGCAAAGTCAAAGCAGCAGTGTGAACGTGCAAGCAGTGTGAGAGGCAGATGAAGTCCAGGAAGATCATGGGGTAAGGAAGCAGATTGCAGTTTGGGCTGCAGAATGACCCTCATCACCCTGAAAAGCTTTTATAAAAACCCAAATCCTCATTTTAGTGAGTTTCATGTTTTGCAATTGCAAAACATTTTAGGGTCAGTTTCACAAACTCTATGTGAAATAAAACTCTACTGTTTCGCTCATCACTAATAGTAAATCTGTCTTCTTTCTAGATCAACACAGTCAAAATGAGATGCTCACCTTGCCAGAGCTCTACAACAACATTTACTTATATAGCACATTTTCATACAAACAATGTAGCTCAAAGTGCTTTACAAAATAAAATAAAAGGAAGTTAATATACAAACCGGATTCCAAAAAAGTTGGGACACTAAACAAATTGTGAATAAAAACTGAATGCAATGATGTGGAGATGGCAAATATCAATATTTTATTTGTAATAGAACGTAGATGACAGATCAAACGTTTAATCCGAGTAAATGTATCATTTTAAAGGAAAAATATATTGATTCAAAATTTCACGGTGTCAACAAATTATAAAAAAGTTGGGACAAGTAGCAATAAGAGGCTGGAAAAAGTAAATTTGAGCATAACGAAGAGCTGGAAGACCAATTAACACTAATTAGGTCAATTGGCAACATGATTGGGTATAAAAAGAGCTTCTCAGAGTGGCAGTGTCTCTCAGAAGCCAAGATGGGTAGAGGATCACCAATTCCCACAATGTTGCACAGAAAGATAGTGGAGCAATATCAGAAAGGTGTTACCCAGCGAAAAATTGCAAAGACTTTGCATCTATCATCATCAACTGTGCATAACATCATCCGAAGATTCAGAGAATCTGGAACAATCTCTGTGCGTAAGGGTCAAGGCCGTAAAACCATACTGGATGCCCGTGATCTCCGGCCCTTAAACGACACTGCACCACAAACAGGAATGCTACTATAAAGGAAATCACAGAATGGGCTCAGGAATACTTCCAGAAACCATTGTCAGTGAACACAATCCACTATGCCATCCGCCGTTTCCAGCTGAAACTCTACAGTGCAAAGAAGAAGCCATTTCTAAGCAAGATCCACAAGCTCAGGCGTTTTCACTGGGCCAAGGATCATTTAAAATGGAGTGTGGCAAAATGGAAGACTGTTCTGTGGTCAGACGAGTCACGATTCGAAGTTTTTTGGAAATCTGGGACGCCATGTCATCCGGACCAAAGAGGACAAGGACAACCCAAGTTGTTATCAACGCTCAGTTCAGAAGCCTGCATCTCTGATGGTATGGGGTTGCATGAGTGCGTGTGGCATGGGCAGCTTGCATGTCTGGAAAGGCACCATCAATGCAGAAAAATATATTCAGGTTCTAGAACAACATATGCTCCCATCCAGACGTCATCTCTTTCAGGGAAGACCCTGCATTTTTCAACAAGATAATGCCAGACCACATTCTGCATCAATCACAACATCATGGCTGTGTAGGAGAAGGATCCGGGTACTGAAATGGCCAGTCTGCAGTCCAGATCTTTCACCTATAGAGAACATTTGGTGCATCATAAAGAGGAAGGTGCGACAAAGAAGGCCCAAGACGATTGAACAGTTAGAGGCCTGTATTAGACAAGAATGGGAGAGCATTCCTATTTCTAAACTTGAGAAACTGGTCTCCTCGGTCCCCAGACGTCTGTTGAGTGTTGTAAGAAGAAGGGGAGATGCCACACAGTGGTGAAAATGGCCTTGTCCCAACTTTTTGGGGATTTGTTGACACCATGAAATTCTGAATCAACATATTTTTCCCTTAAAATGATACATTTTCTCAGTTTAAACTTTTGTTCCGTGATTTATGTTCTATTCTGAATAAAATATTGAAGTTGGCACCTCCACATCATTGCATTCAGTTTTTATTCACGATTTGTATAGTGTCCCCACTTTTTTGGAATCCGGTTTGTAAAACATGAACAAACAAGATTAATGTATACAATAATGGTATACAGTATGTAAACAGTAAGGTCAGATGATCAGGAGGACAGACAAAAACAAAACAAACAAAAAAACTCCAGTTAGACTAGAGAACCAAAAAACAAAATCTGCAGGGGTTTCAAGGCCAAAAGACCACTTAGCCCACACTGGGCATTCTACCTAACACAGATGTTCTAAAGCAGTCCTTATGGTTTTCAGGCTTCACATGGAAGAAATTGAAGATGATTGTGGTCATGTGGTCGGACACCTGGGACATCTGCCATTCAATCCATATACACAAGGGCAGCATGGTACCTTGATCAGGTGGTGGTCCGTTTAGCTGTGCTGAAAGAGACACTCAGAGAAATATGAGGCCCTTTACCAAATACTAGACTAATATCTGGAAGTTTTATTCTGAAATGAAACAGCAGCACTGAGCTGTGTCCAGTTCTGACACCAGATATCTAAGTCTTGTAAAGCTGAATCTATTCTTGCAAAAAAAATATTTGTTGTATGTAACAGGAGAGGTCCAACTATCTGACAGACTAAATTTTCCTCTGTTTCACTCTTGGGTGTCTTAGATCTGAAAGAAAATTGAATATACAGACCATGCTCGCTTTCATTATAAATTCACCGGCCACATTATTAGGTACACCTTACTAGTACTGGGTTCTTCGTGGCATAGACTCAACAAGGTGCTGGAAACATTCCTCTGGGATTCTGGTCCATATTGACATGATAGCATCACGTAGTTGTAGATAAGTTGCCAGCTGCACATCCATCATGCAAATCTTCTGCTCCACCACGTCCCAAAGGCACTCTGTTGGATTGAGATCTGGTGACTGTGGAGGCCATTTGAGTACAGTGAACTCATTATCATGTTCAAGAAACCTGAGATGATCTGAGGTTTGTAATATGGTGTGTTATACTGCTGGAAGTAGTCATCAGAAGATGGGTAAACTGACGTCATAAATGGATGGACATGGTCAGCAACAATGCTCAGGTAGGCTGTGGCATTTAAATGATGCTCAGTTGGTACTAACGGGCCCAAAGTGTGCCAAGAAAATATCCCCCATATCATTACAGCACCAGCCTGAGCCGTTGCTACATGGCAGGATGGATCCATGCTTTCATGTTGTAGACCCTACCATCTGAATGTTGCAGCGGAAATAGAGACTCACCAGACCAGACAACATTTTTCCAATCTTCTGTTGCCCAATTTTGGAGGACCCATGTGAACTGTAGACTCAGTTGCCTGTTCTTAGCTCACAGAAGTGGTACCTAGTGTGGTCTCCCACTGCTGTAGCCCATCTGCTTCAAGGTTTGATGTGTTGTACAGTCAGTGATGCTCTTCTGCATACCTCACTTGTAATGAGTGGTTATTTGAGTTACTGTTGCCTTTCTATCAGCTAAAAACCAGTCTGGCCATTCTCCTCTGACGTCTGCCATCATAAAAGGTATTTTCACCCAGAGGACTCCCACTCACTGGACATTTTTGCTTTTTCGGACCATTCTCTGTAAACATTTTAAATGGTTGTGTGCAGAAATCCCAGTAGATCAGCAGTTTCTGAAAGACTCAGACCAGCGAGTCAGGCACCAACATCCATGCCACATTCAAAGTCACTTCAGCCACCTTTCTACCCCACTCTGATGCTCGGCTTGAACTTCAGCAGGTCATCTTCACAATGTCTATAGGCCTACATGCATTGAGTTGCTGCCATGTGATTGGCTGATTAGGTCAAGCAGTTGAACAGGTGTACGTAATAAAGTGGCCAGTGAGTGTAGTGTGCCAGAGTAATGTGACAGCGTGTTTATATAATATGCACACTAGGGGGCGATAATGTACATTAACATGTCTTGGTCTGTTCTGTCCTTGTGTGGCATTACTGTGACATTATTTACAAATGCAAGTTTAAATTTTAATAATGGTGGATTCCTGAAGTGCATAGTCATATCTTTGCTGAACCTGTTCTAAATGCATTTTCATTACGACTGCTGGTATTTACTCCTACTTTCTTTCTTGTTTTTCCAAGTAATGGTTTCCAGGCAATGACTCATTTCAACAATAACCTGTTTGCTCCTTTGTCTTAAGAGACAAAGTCAGAATCTCAGGGCCCAGGAGAGCAGCACTCCAAGCCAATGAATCACACGGGGCTAAACAAAGTAAACTAATGGAGGCAGGTAAGCCGTGCGAGGAGAGGCATGCAGAAAATTCCATTTTTTAACAAATTAGTGCTGCGAGCAAAATGGGGAGAATTAGCAATGAGCACACGCACAGTGCTGGTATCCATTTTGAAGGCACGTTGAAACCAGACCCTTGCCCTCTGCCCCAGAGGGACAGAGAAGTCATTCAGGTTTTCTTTATTTTAATTGTGCTTCAAAATGTGCCAGAAGTGAATAGTCAGCTTTGTTAAAAATAGCTGAGCTGCGTAACCTGTCTTCATTTATATAATATAATACTTATGCAACACAAAAGAGGGCAGTGCTGCAGGTCACGAATATTAAGCAAAAATGCACTTGATGCGGGGTCACTCGCCCCACAAGTAAAACAGGTTGAGGATCTGTTAATGAGCCCTTCAACACACGGCCTCAGGTAAGATGACTTGCACCATTTTTTATACAGCACCTTTCAAGGATGTCTCTGTTGCTTTCATCATTTTGTACAACTTGTACTCAAGTTCATGTCTGAGTCACACTGGGAGACTTTGGCTGTACTGCTTTCCACTTTTCCAGCCCACCAGATGGCCACACTGCCTGTCTGAAGCCAAGGTAGAACTTGAAGGTTGCCAGTTCAAGTCTTGTTACTGCCAGAAGGGATCCTACTCTGTTGTGCCCTTGAGAAAGGCCCTTAACCTGAAAATTGCTCTTGTGGAGCTGTACAATGCCTGACTCTGCGCCCTGACCCTCAAATGTTATGCAAAATGATAATCTCCCCTTGGGGATTAACAAAATATATCAAATCAAAATATGCCAACTTTATGAAGCAGAAAAAAAACTGCTCCTTTACTGGAACTCACTGTACAGCTCCCTCCTTAGACTACAAATGAAGCCCAAACCTCTGACTCATTACTCTCCTGTACCACAACCACCTCTCTCAAGCTCAGATCTGTGGTCAACCTGGCTGGATCCATTGTCTTCACCACTGGAGGAAAGACATCTCAAGTGGATTGGTCAGGACCACACAGTAGAGGTTTGCAGGCCATTTCCTTATACATGATGCCATACTACCTCATCCTTCATTGTATTCATTTATAAGCAATTCCACTGTTTGGTAACTGAACACATTCTGCTTTCCCTGACAGACATCAAGTTTCCACATGTGCAAAGTTTAGACCCAATGTCAGCACATGTGCAATTTCTTCTTGTGTTTTATTCTATTTCCCTTGTCTGTTTTTTGTTGTTTTTGTTTTGCCTTTTTCTTGCTATTTTACACTTCTTCACTTGAAGCAGTGTCACACAATGACATACTCTGTGAAATGTACTATGTAAAATGAAATTTCTGTCATGAGATTCAACAGTCTGGCAGCTTGGGATGAACAGACCTTCCATTAGCCAAGGAAAAAAATATCTTTTATCTTTCAAAGAGCCAAAGTTCAGTTTTGCATCACAGCTGCTGGAGCCTGCTGTGAGCTTTGTGTGTATGCGTGCCTTTCCTAACGTTCATGTTTAATGAGCAATAAAGAGAGCCAGCCTTAAGTTTAGAAGCACGGCTGAAACAGAGTGCTTGGTGGGTGGACTGAGGTTACTGGCAGGCTCTTGCAACCCTCACACTGTGATCAGTGCACGCCGATAGCTCTCCGATGCTCCTGATAGAGTGAAAATGATAAGAGTGACTTACTCCATTGTCCATGGATCGGCGTTGGTTCTGTCCACTCTCAGATAGATAGAAAGTCATGAAAGGCACTGTATAATAAAAAAAGAATTCATTTTAGTTGTATAGCATTGTACCATAGATAGATAGATATGCCAATGGCACTTTATAATACTGTAGATAGATAGATAGATAGATATGCCAATGGCAAAGAATTAAGTGGATAGGACTGGCGAGCTTTGTTGGGCTGAATGGCCTGTTCTCGTCGAGATTGTTCTAATGTTTCTAATGTTTCACTTTATAATACTGTAGATAGATAGATAGATATGCCAATGGCACTTTATAATAGATAGATGGATTGATAGACAGAAAGACTGACTGACTGACTGACTGACTGACTGACTGACTGACTGACAGGCATATCTATCTATCTATCTGTCTAAGGCACTTTATAATAGATAGTCAGATAGATAGATAGATAGATAGATAGATAGATAAGCCAAAGGTACTTTATAATAGATAGATAGATAGACAGACATACAAATAGATAGATAGATAGATAGATAGATAGATAGATAGATAGATAGATAGATAGATAGATAGATAGATAGATAGATATGGCACTTTATAATAGATAGATGGATTGATTGATAGACAGACAGACAGACAGACAGACTGACTGACTGACAGACATATCTATCTATCTATCTGTCTAAGGCACTTTATAATAGATAGACAGGTAGATAGATAGATAGATAGATATATAGATAGATAGATAGATAGATAGATAGATAGATAGATAGATAGATAGATAGATAGATAGATAGATAGATAGATAGATAGATAGATAGATATGCCAAAGGCACTTTATAATAGATAGACAGATAGATAGATAGATAGATAGATAGATAGATAGATAGATAGATAGATAGATAAGCCAAAGGTACTTTATAATAGATAGATAGATAGATAGATAGATAAGCCAAAGGTACTTTATAATAGATAGATAGATAGACAGACATACAAATAGATAGATAGATAGATATGCCAATGGCACTTTATAATAGATAGACAGACAGAAAGATAGATAGATAGATGTGAAATGCACTATATAATAGATAGATAGATAGACAGATAATGCAGCAAAGCAGATGAACACCTAAGTCCTACTGTTGCAGGCTGTACAACACTTACCCTGTCTGAGTCCACACAGAGACAGAGTTAAGTGGCCAGCTGTTTACTGGATTATGTGCAAGCATTTGGGGGGTTTAAGTGTCAGGTAAATTCTAGGAACACGAGCCACACAAGGTCATTAACATCAACGATACCATCATCATGGGGGACATACAATAATGACTCACAGGACCATTTTAACCAATCGACTTGATATCACGCTGGATGACAAAAAAGAGAAGACCTGCCTATTGATCATATGACCACTCCAGATGATTCCAACATCATGTTCAAAGAAGCTGAAAAGCTCAGTAAATACAAGAACCTCAAGACGAGATCAGCAGGCTGAGGAACTGTAAAATGAAAGTTGTGCCAGTTATAATAGGAACATTGGGTAGACAGAAGAAAAGATTGGATCAGAGCCTAAAGGAGCTCCCAGGCCATCCATCAGCTAATGAAATGCAAAAGATCACACTTCTGGGCTCAGCACACATCCTTTGTAAGATGGTTGGGTAAATTGCTTTGATCTCTTATTGAGATCTGCACTTACCAGAAAAAGGTGAGAAGAAACAGAATTTAAAAATAAATAAATAAATATTTTACTTATATAGCACTTTTTCCATGACAAAATCTCTAATTCATGGCAGTCAGACTTTGCACAGTACTCCATGTGATTACATGTTCAGTGCCTTCCTTCAACTCAGAGTAGGCAGCCTAACTGGTTACATTTTGATTGTAATCAAAAATATGAAAACAAATGGAGTGCCTCAAGCTATAATTGATATGGAATCATCTGGATCTGCCCTACCTATGCGTCTCCTCCTAGTGCAATTGTTTCCAGTGTTCAACCTTCACCCACATGGCTGCGTCTTCATAACTGAAGAAGCTTTTCAGTTCCCAAGAATTCAAACACCCAGATGTGTTTATTTTTTGATCTGGGCTCTTCACATTGGCTTGCTTTTCACATATTTAAGACAAATAAAGAAGAAAGAAATGAACAATACACAATATAAAATGCACTGGTCCCATACAGGGTACGAATCCATCATCAGGCATTATTAGCATCACAAAGTAATTTAACATGCACATTTCTGAGATGAACCAAGGAGTGCATGGAGCAACCTTCACGTGGACATGGGGACATCATGTAGTCTCCACACAGACATTGCTTTGGCAAAGGTGTGAAATCAGGACACAGCACTGCTAACCACCACAGGACCAAACGTCTTCAATATTTTTTGTGGCAGAATCATTGAGCTTTGATGTGAGTGAATGCCTTAATATGCTAATGATGAATACTAAAATCAAGTTTAGTTTATATAGTTTGTGCCTTTTCTGTAGCCCTCCACATCTTCTGTTTCACATAGCACATTTTTTGGGAGTGTTTTATTATGCCACTGTGTCTAGGATGTATGGTGTTTTTTTACTCCCCAGTAGCCATTCCAGCTGGTCTTCAGCACTCACACACCACCTGACCATTAAGAGTACTTAACACGCGCTTCCTCGCACGATTGCTCAAAGTGATAAACGAGATGCTTGGATGGAATAACAAATAAGAGCAAAATACTGAGGTACAGAGGGATATGTGTGCTGACATGACTGACAATGAGGAAACAAAAAGAGGATTAAAATAACAAGAACACGGTTCAGGACAATCAAATTCAAACAACGCAGTTGAATTGAAGGAAAAAAATGCAGAATACAAAAAAAAAAAATAGCTGTACTGTAAGTTGCATATTCAGTTTCTCCAGCCAGCTTTCTTTCCTAGATATCTTTATAAGGCACTGAAGCCCATACAGGCAACATCAGAGATCATTACCGCCGCCAGGATTTAATTCAGGGGGGTGCATAAAGAGATTTTTTTCTTTCTACGCTCCCCGCAACAAAAACTTTTTTTGTATATGTATGTGCCCATTAAATACCTGCCAATACAGTCGCTATCTCTGAACAGTACAGAGCAGTCAGTTTTTGCATAGATAGATTAACCACTTAAGGCATGACCTAATTTTTAATTTTCTGACAAAAATCATCGACTTTTTTTTGTTATCATATGATCACTGGAATATAGTTAAAAATGTTATTGATGTATTCAGTGGCATAGGTAGTGCTTTTTTCCTTAAGTTTTTAATGTAATTTTGTAAGCACTTACATACAGCTAGACCTCTTTTTACGCCGGTTAATAGTTCCGATTTCTGGGAGAACAGTACACTTTAGAGAAAAATATTTCAAATAAAAATTGTAGACATTGATAAGTTCTACAACTTTTATGATAAATATTTTTCTCTAAAGCGTACTGTTCTCCCATAAATCGGAACTATACACCGGCGTAAAAAGAGATCTAGCTGTACACTATAAGAGGCTACGAAGTTTTATCCGGCTGTTTCCGAGGCACTCAAGATTGGCATGACACTTCCTGCAACAACCTGCAGTATTGAAAGATCTTTTAGCACATTACGGCGCGTCAAAACTTGGAACCGATCTACAATGAGTGACGATAGATTAAGTGGATTATGTATGCTTAGTGTACACAAAAAAAGAATAAATAATTGTCCAAAATTTATCGACAAAGTTGTAGACAAGTTTGGACAACAAAAAAGAAGGCTTGAGATGCTCTTTTAGAAACAAAGTGAATGATTGTTTATGTATAGTTGTAAAATGTAAACGTCTAATTGTAATTTAAAAATTTAAAATAAAAACTATTTTTTCGCGTTTTTTCTTATTATTGAAAGATTTATTTTTTTTCTCCATTTCCTTTTTTCAAAAGCTAGGGGGGTGCACGTGCACCTACTTGCACCCCCCTGCCGGCGCCCATGTCAGAGATAAGGCAAAACAAATCTGGATTGTCCACCTTGAAAACACATTCTTGCTTTCACAATTATAATAATCATAATAATGATTCTTTACAATTGCATAATACTTATCCTCACTAGTCAAAGCAATTTACACAGTGAGTGGAGAGCCACTTCAACCATCACTAATGTGCAGCATCCACCTGGATGATGTGACAGTACCCATTTTGTGCCAGTCCACTCACCACACTTTAGCTGCTAGGTAGTGAAGAGGTGAGGGAGATACCCAGTTACAGACAGGGGATGATTAGGGGGGCAGATTGACTAAGTTGTGGTGGCCAGTTTAGCCTGGTTAGCAGGATTCACCCTATTCTTTTTGAAGGTTGCCCAGGGATTTTTAATGACCACGAAGAGTCAGCACCTCAGTTTTACATCTCATCTGAGGGAAGATCCCATTTACACAGCACAATGTCCCGGTCACTGCACGGGGGCGTTTGGATCCACATTCAGACCCTCTGCTGACCTCACCAACTCCTCTTCCCGCAGCAACCCAAGCTTTTCCTGGTTGGTCTCCCATCCAAGTACTGGCCAGGCCTAAACGTGCTTAGTTTCAAGTGGATGACCTGTTCTGACACACATATACACACACACATACGCTCACACGTGCACTCATACTAGATTATAAGCTGAAACACACACAGTTGGAATGGACAAGGACCAGAGGTTTTTCAAAAGAAATATCACAAGAACACAGTAGAACATTCACACTCAGCACAGAAAGATACCAGGCTGTGACAATGCCAGCTAAAGGTGCTGGCTTGTTCTTTCAGCATTTTGGCCTTTATGTTAAATGTTGCTTTGCATTGCATTGAACCATATGTGTTTTAAACAATATACAAAGTGAAAAAATATTTAGAGATGAGTCACTAAGTGAGTCAGGAGTCATACATTTGTCAATCATCTGTCAGTCAGTCATTTTCCAACCCGCTATATCCTAACACAGGGTCACGGGGGTCTGCTGGAACCAATCCCAGCCAGCACAGGGAGCAAGGCAGGAACAAACCCCGGGCAGGGCGCCAGGCCATCACAGAGCACACACACACAGACACGCCAGGGACAACTTAGAATCGCCAATGCACTTAACCTGGATGTCTTTGGACTGTGGAAGGAAACCCACGCAGACACGGGGAGAACATGCAAACTCCACGATGGGAGGACCTGGGAAGCAAACCCAAGTCTCCTAACTGCAAGGCAGAAGCACTACCACTGCGCCACCGTGCCACCCTTTTGTCAATCATGAAATAGGTTATTACGTATTGCACATATAAAATAATTGAAACTGCAGCTACTATGAATACACTGCATATGCTTAAAAGTCGCTGATTGTTAATTACCTTTCTTTCTTTCTTTCTTTCAATGTATGTTTTGTGTTTTAATTATTTGCACTTTTTCTGTGTGTGTGAGTATGGGTCCTGCCACGGGCTGCTGCCTGTTTCCGTTGACTGCTGCCATGTACCTGATGCTGCTGGGGTACTCTTTGGCCCACTGCAATCCTGAATTGCATTAAGTAGGTTTGAAAATGTTAAGGTATGTTTAAAAAGTGTGTCACATTCTCAAAAGATGACCCATGAACTAAACAGAACGGGTCTTTCTTATAATGGAAGGCTGGGCATGCCAGCACTGAAAAAGATGCTATATAACATGAAGGGCAATCTTCTTACGACACATTTCTGTACGGAAGAGAAATCTGTTCTGAATGAATGTGTTCATTTGTGCAGAGTTTTGTTTTGTGTGGGCTCTCTTAAAATAAAAGAAAGTGCATGCTTTACATCCAAGGGGAATACATGTGGAAGGCTCGGTGATCCACTGAGTAGAGTGGCACCACATGGAGGGAGTCCCTTTGTCCCATAGTAACCCCAGAGCCCCCAGAGGCTGTGCTATATCTGGCCTGGCTTAGTGCTTAGCTAATTGAGGTTTTAAAATGACGAAGTTGAGCCGTCGTCATAGACAGCGGGCCGCTGGGCTGTTTTTCATGAATTGCTCTGACCTTCTGTAACTTGTGGAGTGAGAGAGAGAGAGAGAGAGAGTGAGAGAGAGAGAGATGTAAGCAGGGCGGTGGGGGTGTGTCTCGGTGTGTGTGTGTGTGTGGGCGGCAGGCAGCCGAGGGAGGGGACAAGCGGTACAGAAGTGCAACCTGCTCATTAGGTGGTGTTTTCCTCTTCGGCGCACACATGCGGAGCAGAGACGGTAACCAGCATGGTTACACACCTCCAGGCCCAAGCAGTCGGCACGTCTCTCAAGGGTTAGATCAGCCGGCATGAGGCACTTCCGCCCCAGCTGTATGGCCTGTGCAGGTTGGTCACTCGGCCTAAGCTGCTGCAGCTCACCCTGACCTTCTTGTCTTTCAGAAGAACGTTCTGCAGGGACAACATGAGAGGGACAGAGTGTGGACCAAGGAAGGATTCTACGCCATGGTCATATTCCTCACCATCTTTGTGATAATCATCACCTGTCTCATGGTAAGTGGTCTGGCCAAGATGTTGGCTGCTGCGTTACATCCCAATCAGTCTCTTATTTGGACAGCTTGTCTGGTTACATTTGATGCATCCAGGTTGGCCTTCACTCCTGTAACTGTTATGAAGTTGTGCTCTCTGTTGACCTTTCTTTCTGGGCTTGTCCATCAGGCTCTCTTGGACCAGACTGTTTTCAATGAGACCCTACTGTGCAGTCCATCGACGTTGATTGCTGATGCCTTGTTTCTCTTAGTTTCATCTGAAGTTTCATTGATGTTCTAATCTTAGCCTTCACTATTTTGTGATGGCTTGTTTTCCGAAGGCTCGAATTTCATAGTATAAAAATGAGTTGGAATATTTGTTATCTATTTGCATAGTTCATTTCTTTCTCAAAGGACTATAGCATGCCAGGTGCTGGCCCTGCTGTCATCTTTCACTGTCTGTGGACTCTTGTGGACTTTCGCTTTACTCGCTTCTATTCATCCCAGGTTTGACACTTGTGTTCACCCATCTGATCTTATTTTCTCGAGGGCATTGTGTTGGTGATCATTATGAAAAACACAATTTAATATAAACATTGACCCAATGATCTCCATGATCTAGATGTGGAAGAGCAAGTTTGAGAAATTATAAACACTGGATGATCAATAGATTGATTAATATTAATACACTACCTTTAACGGGCACACTCTATTTGCCTCTTATTTTAATCCATTTTGATGGCATTCTTTTAATATGTAAGATTTTGGACAGTCTGTCATAGTCGACTGTTGCTATGTGCCCAGTGTGGGCCAATCACCCAGTAAGAAACAGTCTGGCTCAAGAATTGTTGGAAATATATTAGAGAACTACAATTATGTCTATGATGTCGGTGACTCTGTGTGTCATTTTCATCTGCTGAAGTAACATTAAAAAATGAAACCAAACAGATCAGTTCAATTTCTCTCTAGAGAACAATGTACCAGTTCAATCCCTGAACATAAATAGGACACTGCATATGACAAAATAAAGGAAACAAACGTTTTTTATAAAGCACTTTTCTTTGAAAAACATGGCCTAATTCAGACATATTTTTATAGCTTCTGTTTGAAAAACGGTACTCCTGAGCTGTGTCAGTTGCTAGCATGATTATTAATCAAATAGAGCACCCGTCTTTAGTGAGCACCATTTAAAATCACAATGACTGTTCAGTGCAACTTCTAATATACTCCCTGCTATCTTTGAGCATATTAATGGAATACGGTGACTTTCATAGTGACCAAAGTGATTACATCTTGCCTGAAGAAGGGGCCTGAGTTGCCTCGAAAACTTGCATATTGTAATCTTTTTAGTTAGCCAATAAATGTTGTCATTTTGCTTGACTTCTCACTACATCCATAATGGCTAACACGGTACAACACCCTAGTAATAGCGACTAAAGCAATTTACACCTCTGAGTTCAACGTGGGCCAGTCCTGAATTCCCTTTTAAAGGCTCTATAGCCACTGTGCTCTGTGACGCTTGCCATTTTTTGCATATAAACCTCCAGGCAGGGATGACTGCTCCTCCTAAACCAGCGCTGTCAAACTCAGATCCTGGAGGGCCACAGTGACTTCTGGTGTTTACTCCAACCACTTCATTAATTAGTAACTAATTCCTGCTGCTAATAGGCCATATATGTTTTTCTCTTCATTTTTAAAGATATGCTCCCTATGTTTCTGAAACCTGAGTTATGTGGTTTCTTTACAACAATGAGACTGAAAGTGAGAGAAGAGATAAAAAGCTAACTTGTTCTCATGTGCACTTTAATGCCTATCTTACAATATAGATATGTGAAAAGAAAAATAAAGGAATAGGTGAGTTCAATAAATAGTTGAATGAATTAGAGGCCTACAATTATGCCTATGATGTCGGTGCTCTCATTGTCATCTGCTGAATGAACATTAAAAAAAAAAAAGAAAAGAAGCAAATCCCCACAAGCAGCTCAAGCAAATCAGTTCAATTTCTATTTAGAGAATAATGTACCAATCCACTCCCTGAACACTACTTGAGACAAAGTAAAAGAAACAAACTTTTTATGCAGCACCTTTCTTTGAAAAACAGTTGATTAGTTTGAGGTAATTCATACATATTTTTATAGCTTGTTTTTGAAAAGCAGTATTCCTGTGCTGTAGTGAGCACCATTTACAATCACGATGCCTGTACAGTGAAATTGCAAGTATACTCAGCATCTGTTAATAATATTCATCCACTCTGGTGTACAAGACAAAGTAAATAAGCAGTTCTGGGAAGGAGTCAGAAAATGAAAGCACTTAGAGAAAGTGAAGAAGGCTTTTCATTTACAGCAAGAAGTGGCTTTAAATTAAGAATTTGATTGGAGCAAAGTTGATGACCCCCTCAAGACCCCAGAGCAAGCTACTCACCCCTTTGCTCAGTTTTGGTTCTCAGTATTGTTCGGTTGCTGGTTAAAAAAAAAGAAAGAAACAAGTAAGGGTTGCAAGTCTTAAAAGAGAGAAAGTCAGTTAAATTAAAGGTAAAAGAAATACGGTGTGTCCTTTAAATAGCAGGAACTTAATATGATTTAAGAAACTGAGCAAAATGGAATCCTGCAGCAACTGAGGGCACGGAGGACTTGAGTTTGTCACCGCTGTCCTAGAATGTTTGCCCCTACCTGCAAATAGAAGGACCCAAGTAGGACCATTCATGCATTTTCAGCTGCCACCTAGTGGCTGAAAGGCATAGTGCAGTTTCTATTTAACACTGCAGGCCATCTGCATTTCTCAGAGTGCCTAGACGGGGAGTGTTTGGACAATGGCTGACAACAACATGATGACATGAAAGCGGCCTTTTCAGTTTCCACCCATATTGTTGCCCACCTGTAGTTAGTTCACATTTTGGGTCTGAACTCTCATCCATAATAAACAATAGGAGTGTCTTCTACAATGCTTATTTGTATACAGTGCCCAAGTTAACACACAGCGCAATGTTTGACTGACATCATGGCCTCTACAGATACCTGTTTTGTTTTGTTTTTAATAAATCGCCCTGTGAGTTGATTGATTAAATTGTTAATATATTCATTTATTTTTTTAAAGATAATGATTTTAACAATGGCCGGAATGGTGGCACAGTTGTAGTGCTGCTGCCTCACAGTAAAGAGTCCAGAGTCCCTGTATGGAGTTTGCACGTTCTCCCTGTGTCTGCATGGGTTTCATCCAACAACAACAACAACATTTATTTATATAGCACATTTTCATACAAACAGTAGCTCAAAGTGCTTTACATATTAAAGAATAGAAAAATGAAAGACACAATTATAAAACAAAATAAATCAACATTAACATCGAATAAGAGTAAGGTTCAATGGCCAGGGGGGACAGAAAAAACAAAAAAACTCCAGACGGCTGGAGAAAAAATAAAATCTGTAGGGATTCCAGACCATGAGACCACCCAGTCCCCTCTGGGCATTCTACCTAACATAAATGAAACAGTCCTCTTTGGATTTAGGGTTCTCACGGAAGGGCTTGATGATGATGATGGTCACGTAGACTTCTGCCTTTTAATCCGTCCATCATTGTTAGAGCATCATGAAGCTTTGAGTAGGTCCACCACCACAAAGAAACCGGAAAAAGAAACAGAAAAGAGAGTAGGGGTCAGTACCGATTTTAGAGCCACCATGAATAGTTATTTTGAGGAGATTGAACATACAGAGTATCAGGATTAAGTTAAATTAAGATTAAATTAACTGGGTGCTCCAGTTTACTCCCACAGTCCAAAGACATGCAGCTTAGGTGAATTGGCGTTTTTAAATTGGCCCGTGTGTGGTTGTGTGTGTGTCTTATGATGGACTGGTGCCCTGTCCAGGGTTTGTTCCCCACCTTGCACCCCTATGCTAACTGAGATAGGCTCCAGCAGACCCCTGCAACCATGTTCAGAACAAAGCAAGTTAGGAAATTAGAAAATGATGATTTTAACACATATGAAGTCTGGGTAATGACTCACACAGCAAATTAGTAGAGGTAACCAATCCTGCTCTCTTATAAATGCTGTGTAGAATTAATACAGGCCCTAAGCTTATGTGCTGTACAGTACAATGTGAATATTTGCAGCTCAGGTGACTAGCTTAAGGTCATATGATGGAAATTTGAACACTAACCTTGTACCTTACCATCAAACAGAGCCCGCAATGCTGACACATACTGCATGTTGGCTTGTATCCTAACTTCTAGACTGATTATCATTAATCGATAATATCTTTTGACTGACCACTAGCAGCATGCATATTGGCTTTAATCCGACATTTTTGCTAAAAGCAATAAAAGTTAAATTCCTTCACTTATTAATGTGTATATATACGTTTTAATGCATCCCAAATACCTTCTTGCTGGATTACCTGTTGACTTTAAGGTGGTCTCATATGAATGAATGAGTGCACCTGCGGTAGAGTTACGTGTTCCTGCACTATGTCCAGGGGACAACTTCAAACTGGAGTTAGTGGTAGATTTAGGAGGTAAAATGCAAGGGCGCAGTACAACACTGGATCCATTCTTACTGTTGGAAAGGAGGATTGTGTCTGGTGACAAGAAACCTGGACCACCAAATTATAGGCTACTTTAATTTTTTAATTCATCGATATGGGAATCCATTTGATTCACATTCTTTCATATTTAAGACATTTAGAGTCAGAAAGGAATGGCAAAAGATGAAAGTAACAAAAAAATAAAAAATGCAAGGCGATATAAATGTAAAGTAACTTACTGTAGATTTATATTGATGGCATAAGCAGCTTTGACACTGATACAGTTTAATTTTGTCTGAACATCCAATGCACACATCTGCCAAACTTTACTTAAAATATCCCGGCTAGATGGACAGGCAATGACTTCTGATGATAGGAAATAGCAACATGTATCTACGTATAGTTGAATTTATACGATCATCTGTCCAATCATTTTAGAGACCAATCAATCCAAATTCTACAGCCTGTCTAGTTTAGTTTTCCATCTATTATTCACTTTAAGGTCATAGTAGTACCTGCTGCAAGGCGGGAGGTAACTATTGGCAGAAGTCCACTCCATCTCACTGCACCTGTACTTATCCATACACCCTCCATTCAGAGCTGGCAGGTAAACCCAAAGTGCATGTCTTTGGGAAGAGACCTGCATGGGCCTCATTTTTAAGAACTGCATCTGACTTTTTACTTGAAACAATAAAAGCTGAGTCTGAACTGTAGCCTGAAAATAAATATTAATTAATTCCACAAACTGACACAGCCTGATGATTTAAGGACTATGACCCGAGTCCTAGTGATAAGCAAACCGTTTTAAATTCTATCGCCTTGAGTTCAGCGAAATTGCAGAAATATTTTGGGTAACTTCACCAAACTCAGCAGAATGCATTGACATCAAAGGGGAAGGAGAAAGTAAACAGGTTTTGAGTGGATTATGATGATGCAATTTTGTTTTAGGTGTCCCTGATATCTTCCAACTATGCTGGACCAATTATTGTGGCCAAAAAGGTGGACCTGAGCTGTGAGGCATCAGCACTAACCACTGTGTTACTGTGCCTCCCTGGGATATAATGAATAGCATTACAATTGAGAACATTCTGCATTATTTCACTAATCTTGCTCCACCATAGATTCAACAGCAGGTACTCAATTCTCTCAAACCGCAAAGCACAGTTTCTTCATTTTCCCCCCTTGATGCGCTTGCTGTTTTATTACCACAAGCATGCGTCAAAACATTTCACCGTATCTTTCTGAACACACAATGCAAATATTTTCAAATTGAAAAAAAAAGAAAGAAATATCAAGACACTAATTGCAAAATCTGAGACCATGACTTTGCTGAGATCTCAAGAGGAGACCCTTATGAGACTATCGGGGTATTTTTTCTCAGGAGGAAATTCTGAGAAGTAGGAGACAAAAGACAGTGTCTCCATCATTTTATTTCTTCCTGATCTTCTTGTTGTCTAGGAAAAACCAAAAGGACAGTAAGGAGATCTCTTGTTTGATTTTTCATGCAGTTATGGGCTGCCACTGTTACTAAATAAGTGCAACTTCCCTCCTTCCTGTTTGCATGAACTACACAGGACTCTGGGTAATATTATTAACTCTTTGAGGGCTGAATATTTTTTCCAAAAAACAATTTCTGAAAAGCAATGGTTTCACACAGAAATCAACGTCTGTTGCTACATGCTATGGCTGCGAGTTTTCCAAGAATGTGCAGCAGGTTTGCTGCCAGGCTATTCTTCACATGGCTGGGGCAGTAGCAGCAGCAATAACAGTTGCAGTGCATTGCAATGTGGTTTCTACCTCTTATCATTGTTAAGTGTCAGTCCTACCTGGTGAAGATTATCAGTACCGCGATTAGCTGGCAACCAACCAGCT
This sequence comes from Polypterus senegalus, assembly GCF_016835505.1. Taxonomy (NCBI): domain Eukaryota; kingdom Metazoa; phylum Chordata; class Cladistia; order Polypteriformes; family Polypteridae; genus Polypterus; species Polypterus senegalus. Next base: position 154,305,795 of record NC_053161.1, read on the forward strand.
GAAGCTGGAACATCACATTCGTTTTCGATCACTTGTATCAAAATCGGAGTCTGACAAGTCATGGTCCAGTTCAGAGATAATAGGTAAAATTTCGTCTGCGGAGTATTTTGCTTTACACATTCGCTTTGATCTCTCACCAGATGTCAGTCCCATTTTTGCCATTATTTGCACCCTGCTACTTAAGCGAGCCCAAGAAATCTCGGTCAAACCAATGAATCTAACGTTCCTTCAGACAACGAGAGTCCAACTAAAACATAACAGTTGGTTTTGTCACAGTTTACAGTCGATTACCATTGTCAACTCCTCCTTTTGACAAAAGTCAACATCAGCCCTGAAAGAGTTAGGGAAGCAGGTTGCCTCACATACTCCCAATATCATCCATACAATGAGATATTACCTTTAAGACACGAATACACTGACACATTTCCAAATTCCTTCTTTATGTGTATTTTGTGCTTAAACTATTAGCCCGCTAGTAGGATTAGTGTTCTGTACTCCAGGGGCTGTTCCATTCAGCATTGGCTTCTACAGTTCTGCGATTTAAGGACAGTAGAAAAAGAAAAAAAAATGTTTGTCTAAACCAGGCACATGCCAAATTTTCAGGAAAATATTCAGTGAACAACATTACCAGTGAACCCAGTGGAGTCTGCAGGAAAAATGATTCTTCTGATCTGCACTAGCACAAGTTTGTTATTAAGAACAAGTACAAGTGACTGAGTATCAAAAGAGCTTTTTGTGAATTTGTAATTAATTTGAAAAGAGTTAAACATTTCCATAAGCAAAATATTTAAAGGCCACTGACGTTGTGAAGTTAACATTGTGAACGTCACCCGGGCACAGACAGGCGGTTTTCTGTTGTTTTCACCCACAAACACGTTTATTTACAATAACATTATTTACAAATCCAAAAGTGCACACAGACCCCAAGTCTCCAAAGTCCTGGCCAACACACAATGCCTTCAGTCTTCAGGCCACCTCCACTCTCCTCTGCTTAGTCCTTCTTCCACCCGACTCCAGCCTCGAATGAAGGGAGGCGGCCCCTTTTATCCTCACCCGGATGTGCTCCAGGTGGTCCCCGGCAATCACCTGCCGACATGCCCCTGTGTGGCGGAAGTGCTGGCTGTACTCCCGGGTGTCCCTGCTTCTCTTCCCCCCCAGCACTTCCTGGTGTGGTGGAAGTACTGAGGTCCAGGGTTCCCAAAGCATTGGGGCACCCCCTGGTGGTGACAACGGGCCCCTACAGGGTTGGGCTTCCATGCCCTCGACCCGTGGCCCCCAAAGCAACCAGGGTGGCGGCCCCCACGTGATCCAAGGCGGGCAGATTCCCTCTTCCGGTCCTTTATGGCGTCCCGACCGGGTCGTCGTCCTGGCACCTCTGACAGTGCCCCACTGCCAGCGAAGACCACTCGGGAGGAGCAGCATGTCCCCCGAGAGCAGCTTACCCCCGAAGCGGGTCCTACTCCTGGGAAGCCGGGGTCTGCCCTGTTCTCCCAACAGGCATAGGGGCGGAGACGCCACCTGGACACCACCACCTGGCGTCCTCCTGTGCCTCGCACAGGCCGCGCTCCCCCCTCTTACAGACACCCCAGGGCCCACTCCTTCGACACCCCCTTCGAGGTTTTCGTGCCCCTTTGGTTGGAGCCACTTGCCCCCTCGCCTATTGCACGTACAGGGTCCAGTCCTGCAACAAACAGAAAGACGGGGGCAGAGCCGCTGCCTGGACACCCTTCCCTGGCGTCCCCTTGTGCCACGCACCCCTTCCGTGGGTTCTGTGTCCCTCCTGTCGATGTAACAGACGGGACCACCTTCAGTCCTTTCCTCCCCGCTGACTTTGCGGGTTCCCTCTGCCCCTGCAGAGGGCGGCCAGCACTCAGACGTGTGCACCCAGCACCACGTCCCTTCCTGTCGGGGGAACCAACATTCACCCTTCAATTCCTTCTGTCACTCTGGGACGCCCTGACGGTCTGAGTCTCCTTATCGTATAAAAAGAGACTCCTTCCCGTCTGCGTCCCTGTAGAGCGGCGTGAGACTGCCGCCGACTCAGGGAAGAGGGCGCTAGGACCTGGGGCACTCAACAGCCCATGTCCTGCCAGCCCTCTCACTGTCTCTCCCCTCATCGCACGCACAGTCCCCTGCGCCGCATCCACTGTCGGAGGTCTGCTTACTTGATGCTGATCGTTGGTATCACAGCCAATTTCGGCAGACCCTCCTTCATGCTGTATGGGGACGGCTGTACTCACCTTCCCCGCCGTACACCTCCGGCTGAAGAATCCAGCATCCCGCCGTCTAATCGCCATCAACAGCTCTTCGATTGACGCGACCGCCTTCATCTCCAGTATCCGCAATTCTCCCCAGAGGGCACGTAGCACCTGCGACAAACACTGCTTCATGGGCTGAAGGCATGCCTCCAGCTCCGACAGAGCAGCCGGCAAAGACAGGAAGTTAACCGACGCGGAGCTTACCTGTCCGTCAGCCCCAGACGCCAGCAATTTCCTGTGGGCCTCTTCCTCCAGGCCAACCCGGGTCTGCCGTCGGCACGTGATGGACATTCCTTCTTCCCGCCTCTCTCCAGTCATGGGCGGGCACACAAGACACACCATCCAATCGCGTGCCTGTCATGAGGAGGGACTTTCGGTCTGCGGCCATTTTGGCTCCCCTCCTGCGGCGGTGACATGCTCGCTGGCGGTCTTGCTGTTGCCAGTGCCTCTTGAGCTGCAGCGGCTCCTTCTCCGCAGCTCCCGCAGCTGCTGCCGCGCTATCGAAGCCCCGCAGACCAGCATGCATCCGCCACTGACACGGATCCGGGCAGCTCCTGCCTGAAAGATAGAAAACACGCCTTGGGGGCTGGCTGCTGATAGGCAGGGAACTCACCTCCCAGTTCCCATCTAACCGAGGAGACGTCCTCGGCGTGGCCTCTCTAGACGTAATGCCGGCCCGGGCACCTCCTGTAACGGCGCACTTATAGGAGCCCGCTGCACTCATGTCATGCATGTCGTCAACTCAAGACAGGGGAAAATGGCTCTCCTGCGGTACCTTTCTTCCACAGGGTGTGCACACCGCTCCCGCAGCACGTGGGTGGGTTCTCCTGCTGCGCCGGGCCGTCCACAACAAGATTTTTCAAAACAGGTCCTCGTCTTGCACCAGACGGAGCATCCTGCCGACTACGCCAGATGTGAACGTCACCCGGGCACAGACAGGAGGACATGTTGTTTACACCCACAAACAAAGTCCAAAAGTGCATACAAACCCCAAGTCCCCAAAGTCCTGGCCAACACACAATGCCTCCACTCTTCAGGCCGCCTCCACTCTCCTCTGCTTAGTCCTTCTTCCACCCGACTCCAGCCTCGAATGAAGGGAGGCGGCCCCTTTTATCCTCATGCAGATGTGCTTCAGGTGGTCCCTAGCAATCACCTGCTGACACGCCCCTGTGTGGCGGAAGTGCCGGCTGTACTCCCGGAAGTATTTCGGGTGTCCCTGCTTCTCTTCCCCCCCAGCACTTCCTGGTGTGATGGAAGTACTGAGGTCCAGGGTTCCCAAGGCATTGGGGCACCCCCTGGCGGTGACCACGGGCCCCTAGAGGGTTGGGCTTCCATGCCCTCGACCCGTGGCCCCCTAAGCAACCAGGGTGGCGGCCCCTACGTGATCCAAGGCGGGAGGATGCCCTCTTCCGGTCCTTTATGGCGTCCCGGCCGGGTCGTCGCCCCTGGCACCTCTGACAACAGTCATTCCACATCAGACTCCTTGTAGGAGGGTGAGTGCAGTAAAAAATAATTTTCCTGTACCTCTCTATTAATTTGGAAATGGAGATGGCATTTAATCTTATTTTTCAAAACTAACACATTACGTTTCCCAATAATATTTTACAAGAATATTTTCATCAATTGTACATATACAACACCATAAATCGGTACTTTAAAACATATGTGTATTAGTGTAACTATGATGGAGTTACCCAAAGATTATTTGAAAACACCCCAGGAAGTGATAAATGAAGAATTGGAACAAGATGTCAGACAGGCCGGAGTCAAAACCTGGAAGGCAAGCATACCAAGCAACAAAGTAAAGAGGGAAACCAAAAGGAAGAGTCTCTGAAACGAAGCCAGGGTTAGAACTCTCAAAGAAAACTTTCACTACTTCAGTTTTACAAGATAAACTAAATGAGAGAATTGCAACAGAAACCAAGGGATTACCTCATATGCGATAGCTACCAAATTTATATCAACACATCATCGATGCAAAGGTCGCAATTACAAGATGATTCAAGATGGCATCACATAAAGTAAGAAGAATAAGATGGTGACAGAAAACAAATGCTAGCACTGACTTCTCCATATCAGAAAAATTAATGAAGATTACAGAAAATCCATACTACCTTCAAAACTGCTTAAAAATAATTAAAATGAAACCAGAACTATAACACATATCATAATATGTATGTAATGTAACCTTTAACACAAATCCCTCAATAAAGTTTAAGCATTTAACTGGCAGTGTTGTGCTGAGATGAGCTTTTTCTCCAGTATTAAAGACTTGGCATCTTAAACTCCTTTCCTGTCCACTCTACTTCATCTTTGCCTGACTGGTGCTGACCTTCCTGCAGGACACAGAAACACTAATGCATTGTTTGAACTTGAACTTGAGTGTTTCTCCTTTGCTGTTATGTATACTTTACCCATTTGCTCTGTAGAATTTTTCAGAACCTTAGAACCCTCAGCTCAGGTGAGCAGTTGGATCAAAAAGACCAACATCACCAACTCCTTAGCCTTTCCTGCTCCTTTGTTCTTTGCCCATCTTCCTTCTTTTTTTTTTTACAATCTACCAAATTTGTATTTATAAACAACTTGTTATTTCATGAACATAATAGGATAAAAAAATAAAGATATCCATGGATGGTTTAAGGTGTGCAGTTCTACTTTGCTTTTGTTAAATTATACAATTCTAGCTTTTTGGCCCAAACATCTTAAGCTGACCTCAGCTTTAAAGAGTTTTAAAATCTTAAATTTCCATTTTTGTACATTTCTACATTTATGCATTATGACGAGCCTATTGATGTAATTATTTTTGTTTTGGACACTATATTCTTTATCTCAGGCATGGTTATCTTGGCAGTTTGGGCTACCATTTAGTTAATGTCAGTAATGTCACGTGATGCCCAGAAACAGTATATTGTGACATAATCACACAGCGGACATTTAAAATTTTGGCTTTAAAGATTGTGTATTACTTATGTGGTGCTAGTTTTTGTGGTGAAACCTTTCTAAGATTTCCAACTTTGGAGTTTTGGCCTCTTCATTTCAGGATCAATGGGCCAAGAAAATACCTAGGAAGGGAAAAACAGGTTTTTGAATTTTAAAGAAACAAGGCATAAATAATTAATTTAATAGGAATTGAGAAATGAATCACAGTTAGAGAACAAGTGAAAGTTTGTAACCAAGAATGAGTCACTAAGTAAAAAAAATATCAAAGTGATAAATCTTCTTACTGGAGATGAAAAATATACTAAAATAAATTCCATTCAGTCTTAGATGACCTGGAAGTGCACAGAGGTGACCATTGCACAAAGACAACACACAGGCACATGCGCCCCATTGGCAACCATACTAATAAAACCGTAAGCACAGCATGGTGATTCCCTATATCAAACAAAATGGTGTCAAAGTAAGATGTGTCAATATACAGTACAAATCACCTTAAGCACTATTTTATAATTTTTTTAATATAGAATCAGATTCAGCTTTAATCAAAACCTTAAAGGCAAAAAGGTGCATAAAAACACCAGAAAAAATTTAAGAAGGGACCAAACCTTAACACCAGGAAGTCATAAAAGATCAAAAAACACCAAAATCAAAGTTCGTTCAAACAAAGTCCTGACTCACAAAATGGTTTCTCCACTCTTACCAGCACCATGACAATTTTTGTTTTGGAATCCAAAATTTTGGACAACAGGAGTAGTATGCTGCAATCTTAAACGCCCCGTGGGCGATTATATCATGATTCACTAAAGACAGGCATCATGTGGTAGCAATAATACAGCATTAAGCAATATAATAGTCAAAAAAAAAATAACTAAAATAACATTAAAGAAATAACACACTAAAGTAAAAACAAAGAGAACTGCAAAATAAATGTAGAAATCTACACAAATGTGAACTTATGTTATTTAAACACCAAACATTATTATAAACTGAGATGCAGTAAAAGCGATATGAAAATATGTGAAAGTGAATTACATATACCTAATTTTAAAAACATGTTTTTCATATTTCATTAGCTGTGTATGAATGTTGTAGCTGTCGCATACAAGCCTGAATTATTTTTCAAACAATAATGAAATCAAAATGTCCTTACACATCTGAATCCACTGAGGGTGGATTGGTAACTATCTGACATTTCCCAGCAGCTACTTTTGTCTCTGTTGACATCAAGCAGTGAGCTTCTGTAATAATGGTGAGTGTATCAGGTCAAATTTTCATGTGCCTTTCCTATTGGTAGGGCATTCATGTCCCTCTGTACCCCATGGGCACTGTTAGAAGCTGGGCATTCCTTCCAGCATCAACTAAAACTTGGCAAATGTGCTGCCTGAGGAAGGAGAGAAATACAAAGCCTTACAGAAAACAACAATTCAGTTTTATTGTAAATGAAATTGTTTTAGATAAGACCCATCCCACATTTTTTACATTTCAGATTTCGGCCGAACCCACACCCTACAGACACATTTCTTGCATGTAATTGTTGGGTACCCAATCAAATTCAGGCCTATCTTTTGGGGAAATGGGAGGGAAACCAGAGACTTTGGAGGACAACTGACAAAGACATGGAGAAGTTTCAGGTCAAGTCATTCAGGTCTGGTTGGGAAGCATGCACTGGTACAGTGTGTTGCCATACCCACCACATGATGATACAGCTCGAGGTCCAGGTTGGCAACCCCCCCATGCAGACACGCAGTCCTGTTCCACCCTTGGGAAATGCCCCTCTATCTGACACAGCCAGGGATTATGTGGACATCTCCTTGACCTGGTCCAGCCACTTTGGTCCTCAATAATGATCCTGTGAGCTGGATCACCCTCAGGGAATTGTGCCACATGGCCATAGTGCTGTAACTGACACTCCCTCACAATGCAAGTAATGTGCTTCATTCAGGACTCCGTGAGCAACTGCTCATTCGACACAAAGTCAAACCAACGGTACCCAAGGATTTTCTGGAGAGACACAGTACCAAAGGAGTCCAGTCCTCGTCTCAGGTTACTGGATAGCGTCCATGTCTTGCAACCATATAGCAAAACAAGAAGCACAAGGACTCTAAAGACTTGCACCTTCGTCCTTTTGCATAGATATCGGGAGCACCACACACTCCTTCGTCCCGCCTCTCATGGACACTATCCGGAAACCTGAGACGAAGACTGGACTCCTTTGGTACTGTCTCTCCAGTCTCTCCAGAAAATCCTTGGGTACCGTTGGTTTGACTTTGTGTCGAATGAGCAGTTGCTCACGGAGTCCTGAATGAAGCACCACACACATGCTCTCCCAATCTGTCTATTGACATTCATAGGAAGAGTCACTGCCGTGGTAAGTAAACGTCTCTAGGAGGTTGACATTCTCTACGTGGACAGACACACTGCTGATGGTTATGCCTTAGAGGTCAGTAAAGGCCTGGATTTTGTTTTATATTCAGGACACTCGCAAGCCCAGATACTCAGACTCCTCGCTCAGTCACTTGAGAGCTCCTGATCAGAGCCTCCATTGATTGCATTAAGATCATAGCATTGTCGGCAAAGTCAAGATCAGTGAATCTTTCTTCACCAACAGATGCCCCACAGCTGCTCGACCCCACAACCCTACCCAACACCCAATCCATGCACGCATTGAACAGAAAAGGAGCAAGAAATGGTTAATAATGAGTGTCATGTCTCAGCCAGGGATGGAGTTTTAGTTCATGTTTTACGTTTATTTTTTGTGCATTCTTGTTTCTCTTATTTATGTTGATTATGTGCATCATTCATTATTTCTGATTTTTCCTATGTGTATAAGTTGCCTTTGTCATGTGTGATGTGTTTTGTGGATGGTCCAACAAGAGGAGGGGCCACCTGCCAATCACCACCAGGAACTGCCCTTCACCCTATAAATCCAGGGGGTTGTCTACAGTTCCTGGTGGCTCGTTTCAAATGCATTTACGACTGGTGAGTTCTTGTGGTTTTTGTGAATTCAATGTGCTTTGTGGTTACTGGATTTTTGACATTTTGTTCTGCATTTCAACTATTCTTAGAATTTTGTATTGGGACTTTTGGTTGTAGTGGATTACCTTATTGTTTGAATTTATGTTGTTTAACTGCCCCTTCCTCACTCTTACCCCCAGTTCTCTCTTACTCTCCCATTCCAGATTGATCCTGACTTTTCTTCCACCCATGAGCAACTTTCTGACCTAAAATATCTTTCAGGTTTAAGCTCAGCTAAGCCCTGATGAGTAGATGATTTTAAGCACCTATCACAGAATCACTGCTATGCAAGGCTCAGAATCACTTCTAGCAGTGAGGACACGTAACTTTTTCCATAACACCACTAGATAATACATTCAAATAGGGGACATTGACGTCCCTGCTCCCCAAAACTCAACTTAGCCTCCAAGGTAGATGATCTGCAACCTATCTGCCATCTTGGGCCGCTGGGCCTCTCTCTCTCTCTCTCTCTCAGGAGGTCAGCCATTCATAGCATGTGATTGGTTGCCTGCCCTCTAGTATCCTGAAGGAAGATTTCCCTCTTTCTTCCAATTTGTGACAATCTTTCTAAAGTTGATTCTGGCACGATGGTAAGCCTGATTTGCAGTCGCCAAACAATTTTCTGACTTGGCCTAAATTTCACCTCCTCCAGCCCCTGTTTCACATGCAGCATGAGAGGGGTTGTGTTGACCAGTTGCAACTTATAATTGGGCTGTCATACGATGAAAAGAATTAGTCATGTCTGAAATTTTACTCAGCTGTCTTGTATTGTGAACAGTCTCATGTGCCCGTTTTCTAATGTTGTCATCACTTTTCCCAAAATTCATTGTGCGGTGACCGTAGTAAGTGTGCGATTGAGCGCAATAATAACAGACATGGTGCAGAGTAAATACATTATGTGGACAGAGAGCGTACAAAGGTCTGGAAGCAAAACTCATTGGGCACTGTTGTTGTCATGCTCATTTCCACCTTTTTGATTTCAAAAAGCTATCATATAGCAACACACAATCTGCTAAATGTTTCTTAGGAAACATTTACTGGAAAACCCCAAAATAAACACACAACCATAAATTGCACAGATTGTAAACCTCCAATTCTCTCTGTGAAATAGAAAGACCGTATTGTCTGTGCCTCAGTTACCTACATATTCAGTTAAGCCTTTTTCTTTCTTCGTACTTTCAGATTGCAGTACAGCAAGAGCTATCTCTTTTCTGTGTTGAAATTTTATTGTTTTATTACAAGGGTAAAGTATTATTGCAAAATGTCCATAGGGAAAACTGTGTGTTGTGGCCATGTACACATATAGTCTGATCACCCACGTCATGACATGTCAATCGGACCAGACGTTTTTGTGCAGTCTGAGCGTCTTTATAACTGGCGACTCTGTCGTGCAGTGTGAGTACAGTTTTACAGTTTACAATTTATTTATTTTTGTATAGCCCAAAATCACACATTAAGTGCCGCAATGGGCTTTAACAGGCCCTGCCTCTTGACAGCCCCCCAGCCTTGACTCTCTGAGAAGACAAGGAAAAACTCCCAAAAAACCTTGTAGCGAAAAAAATGGAAGAAACCTTGGGAAAGGCAATTCAAAGAGAGACCCCTTTCCAGGTAGGTAGGGTGTGCAGTGGGTGTCAAAACAAGGGGATCAATACAATACAATACACAGAACAGAACAAATCCTCAATACAGCATAAAAATACAAATTTTAGAAGTACGGAGCAGAATTTAACAGTAGATGATATCATATAATAAGATTTGGATATTTTTAGAGTCCTGGAGACCTCATCCATCAAGCTGCCTCCCCCATTTGGCCATTCCACGGCTAAAACAGTGCTGGGCCAGCCAATCCGATGAAGGACCCCTCTTTCCCACGATTCCTGCGATCCTCCATCAGGGATGACTTTACCTTAGGCAGGCAAAACAACTTGGCAGGTGGACTGTAGCACCAAGTGCCACATTTGAGCACCGAGAAGAGAAAAAGAATAGGTGAGGGTTAGTATTTAATTATAACTATCATGTTACTTATGTTTTAGTGCTAATGACTAACAACAGAGATGCAGTCTGTACAGTTAATCAGCAGCTCTAGTCAGGGTATGCTAAACTGAAGTAGTGAGTCTTCAGCCGGGATTTAAAGGCTGAGATTGAAGGGGTATCTCTTATAGAAGCAGAAAGACCATTCCACAGTTTAGGGGCCCTGTAACTAAAAGCTTGACCTCTCATTGTTATTTTATTAATCCTTGGAATCCTAAGTAGACCGGCATCTTGAGATCTTAATGTGCGCTCAGGTTTGTGAGTCATGATAAGTTCAGAGTACTGGATGTGATGTATTGAGCTTTGCATTTAATAAGATGGGTGGGGATAAAGGTGTGGATTATTAACTTCATTTGAAGAAAGGAAAAAAATGTGTATAGAAACAAATATTACAAAAGCTTTTTTTCCATGTAATGATGGAATTGAAAATGAACATTATGGAGTTTTGTACATGTTTATTTGACTGAATAATCTTCTTCTTTTGGCTACTCTCATTAGGGGTTGCCACAGCGGATCATCTTCTTCCATATCTTTCTGTCTCCTGCATCTTGTTCTGTCACACCCATCACCTGCATGTCCTCTCTCATCATATCCATAAACCTCCTCTTAGGCCTTCCTCTTTTCCTCTTCTCTGGCAGCTCTATCTTTAGCATCCTTCTCCCAATATACCCAGCATCTCTCCTCTGCACATGTCCAAACCAACACAATCTCCCCTCTCTGACTTTGTCTCCCAGCTGTCCAACTTGAGCTGACTCTCTAATGTACTCATTTCTAATCCTATCCATCATCGTCACGCCCAGTGCAAATCTTTGCATCTTTAACTCTGCCACCTCCAGCTCTGTCTCCTATTTTTTGCTCAGTGCCCCCATCCTGACTATCTTGTAGATAGGGGGATTGTTTGTAATATCTCAAATGGTAATTTGAATTTATATCTAGAGTAGGAAGTGTATACTAAGGAAGTAGTGATGGACTAATGTGTTTATTAACTGTTCATTTTTGTGAAGTTGTCTGTTATACTGATACGTAACTTTATTGACCACAATAATGTTTATTTTAAAAATAAAAGTGAAATTCCCTTCACTCTAACCCACCAAAAATAATGTGATTACCAGTGAGATATTTGAAAAGCTACGGATCATGCCAACCTAAGCCGTCAGGCTCAGGCTCTTGTTTCTAATATTTTTCTGAATTTTCTTTAGTCACTAAACATTAATTACATTTTGTTTTAGGGGTTTTGGAGGTCAAGGAATTTTGTGGTTATGTCTAGTTTGGTGCTTGATGCATTTTTAACAATGCTAATAATTAGTAGCATTCTCCTGTGATGCCATATTTTTTATGTGCTTCCTCCATTTTGAAAGGTTTTTGTGGATGGTTGCTATGCTGTTGCTAGGCAAGGTGAATCGGACATTTGTGGCACAAAACATATCTGGGTGAAACGTAAAAGGTTGTGTCATGCACTCCCTGGTCGTCTTTGATCGAATTCAGCCCAAACCTTAAAACTTTAATTCCTTTGTTATTCTGAAATAGTTTTGGTTAATGAATGCCAACCATGCTTTGTGACTTTGATTTAAGATTATTAATTTGGCTCTGGTTACCTATGTATTTATTGGTTTTTGAATTCCTGCCCTCCTTACTTGACTAAGATTTTTCAGCTTCCTGGCTATGACCCAACTCTTGATGCTTTGGTTACAATTCTTCTTCAGATTATCTTTCTAGCTAAATTCTGCTGCTGTCCAGTGCAGTCAGGACAGGTGCCGCTTATGCCCCTTTGTCAACAAACCAATCCAGTGCATACCAAACAGATAGATGTTGGTATTTTTTTCTTATATTGCTACACTTTGGAAACCTACAACTAGAAAATATGTAAATGCTCTTTATCAGAGGTGGCAGCTTATCTCACCTTATCTCATCTGTTCTTAATGTAACCTGAATACAACAGGTTAGGCAGTGAGACCCCCTAGTGACGATGAAGTTTGACTGGTAAGCTTGTAGCTTTACTGCCTGTGTGACGATGAGTGGTTCATGTCATCTTTAACTGCCCACTCACTTCAAAATGGTGAATATTGTCAGCAAACTTGTATTCACTCTAGAGTGTTGTTATGAGGTGAGAAATCACATTAGTCATTTTGTTGCTGTGGTCTTTGAGCCTAATTGCTTTATACAGACATGATGATGTTAAACAGCAATACAAAAGTAACAGGGCTTCTTCTTCCCAGAAAGGCAGTAGTTTTAGATTCCGGTAAGCCAGTTTTTCATTATTTGTGTAGGGGAGCCTCTATGTTACTGAGAAGTCAGGTATGTCTCCTCATTGACTTGGCCACAGAGTCCGTTTCTTTGCTTGCCACCCATCCATTTCTTAATTAAGCAAGCCAATTCCTGACACTTGTGTAGTAAAATTAGCATAGGATTCTTCAAAAATTTAACAGACAACCTTTAGCATTCCCTCCATCATTACAGAACTTCTGAAAAAAAATAACTGTCCTAAAATTATGCACTGGTTACTGTGCCTTGTGAAACTTGAAGATTTCCCTTAGGAGAGGCCTAACAATATTTTGACCATGTTCAGGAAAAAGAAATCTTGGTGCTCCCATAAATGGACACAAGCAAACATCAGACGCATCACTATGACATCTCCCTTCATCTCTGTTTAATTTGGCCAACATTTCAAACAAAAAGGTAAGAGAGTGTGATGCTTTTCAAAGAGCACATTCTTGGGGTACATAAAATCCCTGATAGATACAAGTATATGATTGGTCATTTGACAAGAAAACTCTTGAGATGATACAAAATTCATATGAAGTGAGGACCCCTAGTACAGGGTGGGGGCATAAAGGTCTCCCACATTTTGAAAGGGTATAACAAAAATGAATGAATATATATATATATATATATATATATATATATATATATATATATATATATATATATATATATATATATATATATATATATATATATATATGAAGGTTAGGATGGTGTTGGTCGTAAACTTTTATTTATTATGAGGATGTCCTTCTTCTTAAGTTTGCATATGCTGGGCTCATGTCCAAATGTCTGTTAATGGCGTTTTCGTTTGATAGCCAAGATTCAGCCAGCTCTCTAGCACTTTTACTACTGGCCTTAAATCTTACTTGTACATTATCCCAGTTAAATGTATTTGTGTGTGTATAAATCAGTGATTATTAGTCCTTCCTTCTGATGCCGTTTTGATGCTCCTGTATACGTGTTCTTTTCGCAAATCTTTTTGACGTTTGATCTATGTATACCGCTGGGCAAGAACTGCATGGAATGCTATAAACTGTGTTTCGTGTCTCTGCTGCCGATTTCTTGTTTTTGGCATTTAAAAGGACAGTGCACAGGTTGTTCATAGGTTTGTGTGCTATTCTGATGCCTGATTTGGACAGGATACGTGCTGCACCTTCTGACACTCCGTGATGATGAAGTAATGTGTGCCAGGTGGGATGGGAGGTCAGATTGCAGTCGACTGTTTGCTGGGTATGCTGGAAATCTTGGCTATCAAATGAAAACGCCATTGACAAGCATTTGGACATGAACACAGCATATGCAAACTTAAGAAGAAGAACATCCTCATAATAAATAAAACTTTATGACCAACACCCTCCTAACCCCACCTCATTACTCCCCCTGCAAACACTCACCTACCCCCTTTTGTAAGGATGCAGTTTTAAACCGGCATGCAGAATCCTCCTCAAACTCCGACTTGATATCCCCAGTGCCATGGTATGCTTACGAGCAGAACGCCTTTGCAGCTACTGAATGGAAGCTCTTACTGCTTCCATATTTTCTGGCATTCTAATGGTATTTAGTCTTCGGGGACCCAGTTGCCCGAAGGTTAGCAATCCATGGCAAAATCATTTTCCGATCTGGTACAGATGCATTTCGACTGAGTGCCAAGTGTGTACGGAACTCTCTGTGTGTCGCTATCACAGATTGGTTGTGTGGCAGTAGGAGGCGCTAGTGGTCCCTTGAACCTTCAGGTACAACTCCAGACACCAGGTAAAAGTCCAAGACTTTTTATTATTATTCTTCAGAGTGCACCAAGCACCTTCCACACTACTCATACACCAATAACAAAACACAATATCCACTCCTCCTCGCCCAGACACTTTGCTCCTCTCCCACCCAGCACAGCTCAGTGTCTGGACTGAGCCACAGTCCTTTTATAGGCCCTGACCCGGAGGTATTTCTGTCCCATCAGTCCACAGTTCCTTATTCCTTCCGGGTCAGGACAATTAGTCCTTTACATTTCTTCCTGTCACGTGACCGTGACCGTGACGTACTCCCGGGTCATACGGCATCACAGAGCCTATATTAAATAAATAATGTTGCACACTAGCAGCTCTGCTGAGAGCTGATATAAAGCAGATTTATAGGGGAGGACCCTAAAGAATGTCATTATAAGACCTCTCACAGTGACCACAAAATGATTAGAATTTACAAGAGTATTTAAATATAACACTAATATAATCAAATCTGAAGTAAACGTGTGAACGGTAGGAGTGAAAATCTACCATTACACAGAAGGACGTGTTACTACTGTGTGTCACTTGCATTCTTTGCTCAGTAACATTCAGATGTAATGTGGCATCTCCATCCCTGTTACTTTAACTAATTTGATAAGTTTAATTTACAATATATCTCTTCATATCTAATTTTATTTGTTCCTGTTTCCGCTGTAGGTCCTGTACAGACTCAAAGAGAAAATTGAGTTTCCTGAGCGGCAGTTTAAGGAGCAAAACCGAGAAATCCACTTGGCACCCATCCCTATCCAGACCAAAAAGGCAGAAGTAAAGCTAGCCAACAGCATGGTACAGCCCGAACCTACGGCCAGAGAAGACACCCTGTGCCAGTCCGTGCCCGACATCAAGCCCTGTCTGTCTGCCAGCCCATCGCCATTCAGAATGAAGCCTGCCGGTCTGCAGGAAAGGTGAGCTTCAACTGGACTGAACTGTGAGGTATACGGTCAGTAAACATATGATACTTTGGTAGACTGAAAGGGCAGATGTTAAAACTGATGCCAGAAATACATGAAATATTATAAATAACAAGCAATGTGGCCCTCTATTGGTGAGGTTATTACATTGTAAACCACACTGATATAGGGTCAACCCCAGCTTTGAATTTTGAGTCACTCCATCTACTGCAGTTCATGTGGAAGAGGAACAGAAATAGCTTTGTTGTACCTGTAGGACATCTAGGGTAGTGAAAAGACATTAAATGCACTTTGCACAAGGTCAAAGGTTAAATCCCTGTCACAGACTCCCTGTGTGACTCACACATTAAATCAGTTTAGATTGGTGTCAAATACAGAAAAGTGCTTTACAGAAACAACTTTGGCCTTTAGCACTACCTGTTCTGAGCCACTTCTGTCTTTACTTTGTGTTAATTCACTAAATCTTTTTTCCCATTCAATTCATTTGGTCACTTGCAATGTGGCAGGTTATATATCATTTATAATAGCAGACATGAAACCGGGGCATCCAAAGATTATAAAATATGTCACTAAGTGTAAATATGTACTCAGTTCTCCAGAGGAAGCTCTATGTTGTAGGCCACAGTTATAATGAGTGTTAATATCAGCAGCACTGGATCATCACAGGAGCTTGGAGAGGAAGTGAGCGGAAGGTATTTGTCATGAAAAGGTTTACAAGCCTACAAATGTGACCCTGATTTTGGGAGACAAATATTAATGTTTACCCACACCCAGGAGAAAAATGTGCAGTATGCAGGCTCACAGTGTAATGGCTCAAGGTAAAAAGAAAAATTATTGCCGGGTAACTTTTGCTGAGTCAAATGCTCTACAATGGAGGGTGCGGTTTCAAACATTACTGTACAACAACAACATTTATTTATATAGCACATTTTCATACAAGTAATGTAGCTCAAAGTGGGAAGTAATAGTAGTAGCGTGTTGGTAGCATTTGGGAAAGTCCTGGTGAAAACTGATTTTGGTCAGATGCATTAATGTCAATGCAGACAGTAAAATTATGTGAAATAAGTTTGAATAAGAGGTCAAAAAGTGCACTTTAAAGTAAGATTAAAGTTAATAAAACATGAAAATGATTATATTATATTATATTATATTATACCAGTAGCGGTGCACTGCACGAATACACTTGATTTGAGCGTTCACAGTTTCTCTGTACGTTTATCATTTGTTTGCTCAGAGGTTGATGCGCTTGCTGCTTCCTGAGCAGCTCTTCTCCTCTCCGCCTTAGTGGCCCACTCCTTCTCTTCTTACATCGGCATCTTATCGCGTTAAAACTGATTAAGTCAGTGTTTGTGTTACAATTACTTAGTACGTTTTCCTTAATTTTTCGCTTAAGCTGGCACTTAAGTCTTCAATCTGCCTCAAGAATGACTTAAGATATTAAGAGGTATGGGGAAGTGACAGCGAAGGTGGTAGGGATGAGAATGGCGCCCGTATCCATGCGCCGCAATGCCGCCCTGCTGCAGAGAGTTGATTCTACAATGAAATAAAAATAAAAAGAGGAATAACCTTGGAGGTCACTCATCACCCCGAAAGCGGATAGCAGACGTCACTTAGTATATGTGTACTAAATTTCAGGTCAATCGGTCAAACGGTTTGCAAGCTACAGGTGATCTAAAATCCTGGACAGACAAACGGACAGGCTCTGTCTTAGAGGAGTCATGGGACGTTGGGGCGCTCAGTCAAACCTCATGTGGCTGCACAGGACATTGATCAGGCGCTCATGGCACAGAATACCACCACAAAAGAAACAGAAAAGGAAAATGAGGAAAGTAGAGATTATTAATGGTTGCATATTTATTGATGATATGATAATTCCATGCATGTTTAGTTTAATACGAGCAGAACTGAAATTCAGGTATGAAGAAGCCAAATTAAAAAGTGGGTTTAAAGAGGTTTTTTGTAAATGATACATGGTGTTAGCTTGGCATATACGAGTCTATTGATAGATTACTTCAGGTTTTGGTGCATAAAAGCAAATGGTCACCTCACCACTTCTTTTATGCTTAACTCTTAGAATAACAAGCAGGTCGCAATTAGAAGATCTAAGATGACCATCCAGAATTAGCAAGATTATAGCTGTATATAGCATTAGTAGTCATTTAAAATCATTTCTAAAGAACCAGCGTAAGAAGTTTAATGCTGCTAAAACTGGTGAGCTAGTCCTCAGATTTTCTTTTTTTGGTTAAGATTCTTGCTGCTGTATTCTGGACAGCTACAACTGGCAGATGTCTTTCTTAGGTAGTCCAGTTAGGAGTGCATTACAGTAATTTAACTGTCTAACAACAAAAGCATAAATTAATTTATCAGCATCTTGCAATGTTATTAGACATCTAACTTTTACAATATTCCCTCAATTGAAAAATGCAGTCCTAGTAATCTGGGTAATATCCATCCATCCATTTTCTAACCCGCTGAATCCGAATACATGGTCACGGGGGTCTGCTGGAGCCAATCCCAGCCAACACAGGGCACAAGGCAGGAACCAATCCCGGGCAGGGTGTCAACCCACCGCAGGACACACACAAACACACCAAGCACACACTAGGGCCAATTTAGAATCGCCAATCCACCTAACCTGCATGTCTTTGGATTGTGGGAGGAAACCGGAGCGCCCGGAGGAAACCCACGCAGACACGGGGAGAACATGCAAACTCCTTCTGGGTAATATACGGTTTAAAATTTTAAATTAAAATTTGGGTCTCACTACCTTGTCTCTCTTCCCCCAGAAACCCTCTGCTTTATTCTTTATTATGCTGTATTAGAACAAAGTTTCTGTCTCTTGGAAGAAAAAAAAATAATAATAAAATTTAGGTCCATGATTACACCTAAATTATTTACTTCTGCCTTGACTTTTAATGCCAAGGGATCAAGTTTATTTCTAACACCCTCACTATTTCCATTTTTACTAATGACTAAGATTTCAGTTTTTTCCTTACTTAGCTTGAGAAAATTGCTACTCATCCATTCAGAAATACAAGATAGACATTGGGTCAGAAAGTCCAGAGCGTAAGGGTCATCAGGTGCTAAGAATAAGTAAAGCTGCATGTCATCTGCATAGGTGTGGTGGTTCACCGTGTGTTTTGAAATATTATGACCTAAAAGGAGCATATAGATTGACAAAGCAGTGGGCCAAGAATAGATCCTTGTGGTATGCCATATACAATATCATGGATCCCTGAATTGCAAACAAAGACATTCGGACAACAATTGCTGCAGCACTCTACCTATCTGGGCACAAAAAGGTGCCTAAGATTAGTGTCATGTCTGGAGTAATGCAATACCATTCGAAAGGTGAAGCATAGCAAAAACAGCATAATGCTATGAGGTTGTTTTTCAGTGGCTGGGACTGAAAGACAAAACAGGGAAGAGGAAAAGCTAAATGGAACAAAATAAGAGCTATTCTTAATAAAAGCCTGCTCCAGAGCTCTGGACCTCAGACTTGGATGAAGGTTCACCTTCCAACAGGTCAATGACACCTAAGCACAAAGTAACAGGCAAGACATGAGTGGCTAAGGGACAACTGAGTGGCACAGCCAGAGACTGTACTTGAACTCAATCAAACATTTCTGGAGAGTCCTGAAAACACCTGTCCATCAGTGGTTTCAATCCATCCTGACAGAACTTCAGAGGGTATACACAGAAGAATGACAGGAAATCCCCAAATCTAGGCTGCAACATAGCACGATGAGAAAAAGGGTGTGGTTTAAATTAGTCAAACCAGGATTTTCTACCATTAGTTAACATTTTCAAATGGACAAAATGAATGACATTTAAGACATTAAATGTGGCATGATAGTTGTAGCTAGCCAAGCCGGTGGTAACAAATTCCACAACCATATCAAGTGTTTTCCAAGAATGGAGCAAAATTCTGTGGACAAAGCAGCTTGTGGGTTGGAAGGGTAAGAGGATAGTGGCAAAATGTCATCTCAGTAAGCACCAAGTATATGAGTTTCTGGTCTCCATAACCCTGGCATTTTAACTTTACTGAACATCTTTGGGAAGAAGTAGAAAGAGCTGCTTGCAGCAAGACTGCGCAGCCATACAATTTGCAGCAACACAGTCACATCTGTATGGTACAGCATTCTTTAATAACACATCTGGCATCTTCTAGAATCCATGCTCAGGTGAATTCACGCTGTTCTGAAGGCCAAAGGAAGTGCAACTCACCACTAGAGAAGGCCAGCTAATAAAGTGTAAAGTTAGTGTATACAAACAAGTAGAAATAATAACACTCTTTTATGGGTTATTATAATTGTATTTATTATAATTAATACTCAAGAATAAAGATTAGGGGAAGAACAAAAAGATAAGCTCTATGGACTCAACTAGGTTACAACAACTATGTAGTAAATGCATAAAATAAGTAAAATAAGTATGTATATCTCTAGTGGAAAAAATAAAGTTTGTAGATGTACATGTGATTAGATGTCATATTGAGCCAGAGAAGCTGAGAAGTTGATGGGATCAAAGTGGAGTATGTCTGTTGTTATATTCTATAAAAACAATGAAAACAACAGTGAAGGCAAAGGTCAAACTACAGGCAGATCCATTCCTTAACAGGATATACATATGGAGTTACCCATCAACCCAAAACACACATATTTGCAATATGAAAGGAAAATCAGTGTAACAGTAAAATGACAATCAAGACAGACATGGAGAGAATGTGCAGATTTCACATTGGCCATGAGTGGAGCTGGGATCTGAAACACAAGATGGCAGTACTCGCCACTAGAAGGCAACACCATGTAACAAGTAATGATAACAGTAGTGATAATAAAGATAATGATCGTAATAAAAAAAAATAACGCATACATACCTTCTCAAACCAACTTAATCCAAATCAGGACCACAGACGATGATGATAATAATAATAATAATAATAATAATAATAATAATAATAAATGTAATGACCACAGATAATTACCCTGTTTAAAGATATGAAAGAAATACTGTAAAGGCTGATTGTTGGGTTTCTTATATACTGCACTGCTTCTTTTTATTAAGAATATACAGTGAGGATACGTTGTGAACAATTCACATTAGACTAGGGAAGAACCCCAAGATTTTGAGCTTCAAAGAAATGCAGTGTATTATGAATTGGCCATAAATGCTAGTAAAACTTTCACTGTGGTCTTGTACATTAGTAGATAAACTTGAACTGGCATCTAAAATGAGTACAGTAGACTAAAAAGTGACTAAGCTGTCATCTTTCTGGCAAAGTGACACTTGAGGGGCAAAGAAACTACACTTAATTCATCTAGTCGTTTTCAAACTCACATATTCTGGTGAGGGTATTAGAGAGCTGAAGTCTAAACCGGTGGTTCCTAAACTCTATCCTGGACATCCACTATGGTTGCAGGTTTTTGTTTCAACCAACTTCTGTTTAAATTTGACTTCTAGCCTAATTAAGAGAGCTGTTATTTCCAAGTTTCTGTGCTTTGGGATCAATGTAGAAATTACATATGGGGGGATATATATATATATATATATATATATATATATATATATATATATATATATATATATATATATATATATATATATATATATATATATATATATATATTTTCATTCCGCTTTACCAAGTGTTCTGGTTATTTAATCTATTATTTACAAATTTGTAGGCTCTGATGGTCAAGTAGTTGCATCCTTTCATCATTCAGTGTTGTTAGACTGGTTGTCTGCTCTACTTGTTTGTAATTGTCATTTTTAGGCTACAATGAAGTGAGCAAAATACACAGAGTAAGGGCAAAATATGAAAACAACAAAAGAGAGTTAAGCATTTAAAGCTACAGCAAAAAGAAACATTCCTATATGTCCTATTAATGTAAAAATAAGCCCATCTGGGAGTTTACCAAACACACCTGTTAATATCAAAGGAGTGATTGTGACACTAATGGAGTGTGTGTCCAAAATGATGTTAATTTGGTGCACTTCCAAAAAAGGTGACCCAGTGAGGCTGCAGCCTGATTGCAATGTTCACAGGTTGGATCTTGCTTTGGATACATTATGGAAAACTTTAAACACGATAAATGTGATTGATGAAAGACTTTAAGTTGAATTATTGAATGCCATGCTTTTCTGAATGCAGAATAACAGAAGAGAAAAAGAAGCCAGGCAATTAAATGAGATAAATAGATTTTGGTTATTATCACTGATTATGAATCTGGTTGGAACAAAAACATGCAGCCACAGTGGGTCCCCAGGCCCAAGTTTGGGAACCACTGGTCTAATCCATAAGTGATGAGCACTGAGTTTATCGCCATTCTACGTCAGGATATAGCAGAGCACTTAAACACAATCTAACAACATATTGCACTCTGGGTGAACTTTAAGTCACTGTATGATTCTGATAAAACTATTTGACCTGCACAGATTGAAATTATTGGAAACAGTGAAACAATTAAGACATACAAGTAAAGAGCCTTGAGATGATCATTTACTGTAAAAATAAGCTGTGTAAAACCACAGGTTTTAGTGTCTAATACTCACATCCAGCATGAACTGAAGTTGGTTAGTTTACCAAGTGACTGGACTGCTCCTTTAAAAACATTACTGTACAGAAAACCTTTCTGGAAGCCACAAGGTAACTCTCTGCACCCTCAGCAGTAAGCATCTTCACCTGCCAGTTCTCACATTGTACATTTCACATATTATTTGTAAGTTGTGTTGAATAATCTGTAGGTCTGGATACTGAAAGGATGCTCACATGATTAGGAAGGACTTAATGCAGAATATATGTATTCTACTTCATTAGAATATTAGAATAATCTCGACAAAACAGGCCATTCAGCCCAACAAAGCTTGCCAGTCCTATCCACTTAATTCTTCTAAAATAACATTGAGTCGAGTTTTGAAAGTCCATAGTGTCCTACTGTCTACCACACTACTTGGTAGCTTATTCCAAGTGTCTATGGCTCTCCATGTAAAAAAGAACTTTCTAATGTTTGTGTGAAATTTAGCATTAACAAGTTTTCAGCTGTCCCTGTGTTTGTGTTGAACTCATGTTAAAGTAACAGTCTCGGTCCACTGTACAAACCCCTTCAGCATTTTAAACACTTCAATCATGTCTCCTCCTAATTTTGCTTAAACTGAAAAAGCTCAGCTCTTTTAATCTTTCCTTATAATTCATCATCTGGGTTCTGGAACTGTTTTATCTTGGTAGAGTAATATATATTGCTCTACTGTCCCCTATTGTATTATTAATATGTAGCCTTAGAATACCTAATCTCACAGACTTACCACTGTATATAACTTATCCCCACCTTCCCTTCTATATCTATAACCTCAGGCAATTCGATGTAGTAAAAAGACAAGCAGGAGTTAAGTTACACATAAAATAATGTATTACTGATAATATTCATAAATAATAACAAAATGCAAAGTACATTTGAATATTGGCAACCATACAACCTGATAAAATGGTGGTGTGTAATTCAGGTGGCACACAGACTTGCAGTTACTTAAAATGTCTCTAGTTAAGGCACCGTTGGTGCTCAGCTTTCAGCCACATGTCTGTTCAATATGGCTGCTGAGCTGTGCTCTTCATTGTGTTGTCTTCATCCTCACAGGTTAGCAAGAGAGATGCTTCTTCGTCATATGTGAGTCAGTCAGAGAGAGAGAATGTGGTTGAGCAAGTACATTTATAGATGTTCTCTCCAATTCCTAGAACCAATAGGATATCATGGTACTTAAAGGCCTCTGAGACTAGCCAATTCCAAACAGCCATACCTCAGACCAATGGGTGAAATAGAACATCTTATCTCCTGCCCAACCCCAAGACCATATATTACACTAACCTGGCTTTGTGTGGGAGATCAAACTGGTTTAAGACACATCCCCCCAAATCCTGTCATAAAATTACAAAGAGACAGTCGCAAAAAGGGGGATGGGGGAAGGCAAACATGAATACCTCTCACCACTTGGTTTGCCTAAATTATAAATAAAGACATACAAAACATTTATCAAGTTATATGCAAAATCCCACATCACAACAGGAACACTGGCTGGAAATTGATATGTCGAGTCCACTGCGACTCCTAAATAATTCTCATAAGGTATACAGTACTTTTGAATTTGAGACCTTCCATTGTGTATTCAAACCTAACATGTGTACTTCCTAAGTGTAATACTTTACATTTACTAAATTTCATCTACCACACATCTGCCCGAGCTTGTATGCTGTCCAAGTCCCTCTGTAATGATTTAAAAGATATAAAATTCTTTGTCAATCCACCTAGCTTGGTATCATCTGCAGATATAACCAGCTTGTTACTTATATTCCGATCTAAATCATTTATATATATTAAAAAATAGTAGAGGCCCTAGCACTGACCCCTACTGGACACCATGCTTCGCCCCATCACCCTCTGCTTCCAGTGTCTCAGCCAATTCTGCACCCATCTAAAAACACCACCCTGAACTCACACTTCTTTTACTTTGATGAGCAACCTCTCATGTGGCACCTTATCAAACGCTTTCTGAAAGTTTAAGATAAATAATATCATACAGTATGCCCCATTTTGATCATGCCCTTGTGTTGCTTCCTCATAGATTCCATACATATGAAACTGTGCTGTCCTTCTGATAAGGCATTTAGCATAGATGTTGCCCAGATGAATCACCATTTTAAGGACAACAAAGGCCAGGCTTGCAGGCGGAGAGTTCTCACCTGGTGTCCCACAAGCTGATGTAAAGATGATTTTAATGTTTACATCCTTCCTGATGTTTCATTCACTTTCCTCATATTCTCTTTGAATAGAAGGCCAGAAACTGTATCTCTTTTTGCTGCCAAGATCCCTGCCCTTTAAAGTCATGGGGGATCACTACCTGCTTCCACCCCAAGCCACAGCCACTCTCTCAGTTTCTCTCTCTTGGTTGTCTGTCATGCTGGTTCCCCTTCCTTACCCCATGTGGTGTAATCACCACTGTGTTCCCAGGCTGGCATCTACAGGACCTTTCCTATTGTCAGTGTGGCTCTGTGTGCTGCCTGAAAGTCTTATATGGGATTTCACCCAGCTGTGTGCCATCATGACATTGCTCTCGCCTCTATTGACCTAAAACATTTGTGTCTTGCTATGGTGCTCTTTAAGTAAAATAATAAATCAAATAAAGATTGTTTGATTTCAATATGGTAACTTTCCTCATTTTCATATTTAACCTTGTATTAAATTGTGCTCATTGTGAGAGGTCTGTTCAGCTTCATTTTAAATCCACACTGTGTGTTCTAGGTAACAGTAATCTGGGTTGAAAATCAATTCATTATAGGGCACACACAGAATCTGAGAAGAAACTGAAGAAGATTCATATGAACACATTGAGAAAATACAAACCCAACACAGGCAGTGGCCGAGAAGGGATTTGAACCCAGGCCTGCTAAAGCTGGGAATATGCAATGTCACTCGTCTATCCCACGAATACATTATTAGTATACAAAAGTCGAGGTGACAACTCCAGTCTTGCTTGCTGTGTGCTTTGTGAAATGCTTTCAATAAAATAATGGCTGACTTCCCTGTGAAATGACTGTAGACTGTAGATAGTCACCTTAGGGACATGTGGCATGGCTCCAGCAGATAGACATGAGGTGAGCACCTGCCAGCTCAGAGCTACTCCTTTCTACCTGCTCGCCTTACATCCTTACTATGCCTGTGGCTCCCCAGGTGCTCATCTCTTCCTTTGGGAGTTTTTGTTTTTCTCTGTTCTGAGCCTCAATGGCATCTCTCGTGTTGTTGTTTTTCCTCCTCTTGTTAGTTATTCCGATTCAATAATATCAAGGTAGTAGATTCAGTAGAGGACAAGTGGCCTGGAAGAATATAGATAACTTCCCTTATTTTAAACTGAGAATGTAATTACCGAATGAAGGTATGAGTGATCAGTTGGATTCATTCTGGAAATGAGTTTAAGAAGTCTCTTTTGATTTTATTACTGTCCTGTCCATTGTTGGCACCTCCCTTGCAAAATACGCTAAATGTGATGTTATTTGTAAGTAGTTAAACTAATAGGGTGGGTGAGCTTTGTTGGGTCAAATGGCTTTTTCTCATCAAAAGTGTTCTGGCTGTATGACCTATAATTGTATTTTGTGGGTTCAAGAAGTTGATGGGTGGATGGACAAATGATTTCATCTGAAGTGCTGCTTCAGCAACATCCACTGTCACTCAGCTCAGAGTATTAGACAGATGTTAGCAACTGCATTTAGTGACTTTAGCTGACCTGCTTTGATTTGCACTATATAAAAATAAAATACTCTGAAATGCATAGTAAATTCACTTTATATGGTAGGCATTCAGTGTGCCAACCCAGCAGTCAATCTGCTGGATTGAGAAGGTATGATGGCAGTTCTGAGCTCAATGAGTGACACTGAAAAACTGAAGGACACAAATTTAATCACTTAATCTGTATTTTTTCAATGTTCGTTGCATATATCAATTAATCAAGCTTTATGTTATGTACTGCTTTTAACAGTGAGCCCATCACCCAACCACCATTGTCAGCAGTAAAACAAAACAAGCAAATGTAATTTTTAAAAGCACCCGCTAGACTTGTGGGTGGTGCAGTGGCACAGTGGTAGTGCTGTTGCCTTGCACTATGGAGACCTGGGTTCATGTTCCAGGTCCTCCCTGTGTGGAGTCTGCATGTTCTTTCCGTGTCTTGTGTGGGTTTCCTCCCTCAGTCCAAAAATATGCAGGTTAGGTGGACTGGTGATAATAAATTGGCCCTAATGTGAGGTTGGTTTGTGTGTGTGTGATCACCCTGCGATGGACTGGTGCCCTGTCTAGGTTTTGTTCATGCCTTGCTCCTTGTATTATCTGGGAGAGGATCCAACACACCCTGTTACCCTGTTCAGGACCATTTAGACAATGACTAACTTTATTTACTTTGAGCACAACTGCAAAGAATTTTAAAGGAATACTCCATCCAAAAATTGTACATTTTTCTATGCTATATACCCCATATGGTTTTAGTGATGATTTTTAATTTCATGTTTTAATGACAAAAATTCTGATATAATAGCAGCCTATGGTAACCAATGCAGAAAAACAGCACCAAAAAGCCCAAAAATTCTCATTTTGCTAGTGTTGCATAATTCACAAGTCAAGCTATGCCCATAATGTGTAAAACCCAATATTGTTAAATATTCCAGAAATACAGTCCAGAATGAAAACCGAACCTGTTCAGACACAAATAAACATTTGAATTGAAGACCTACGTCCTATCATTACATTTACACTCATATGCCCAACTGGAGTACCTCAGGATTATTTAGTGACAGTCTGTGAAACTGCACAGATGAATTAACCTTCCGCTTGTTGAAGCATCTTGGATTCGAACAAGTATAAGACAAATTGTTTTCCTTGTGATGCTCCACTCACTTCTTTTTACCTTTTAATGTTCAGTTTTTCATGTCTCGTAGTGCATCCTTTATGTTGATTAATTGGCAGTGCAGCTTGAAAATATTTAGGTGAAGTGATGTAATTTGTCTTCATATGTGTGTAACTCATGGCATTTTAAGTGGTGACCTTCTTCAGCTATCACTCCCCTGTTCAATGATGCGTCTCTCTCACATATACTCCCCTGTGCAATGCAGGTCCTTCTTCAGGAATAGTTCCTGCTGTCAATGGTTTTAAAATCAGGAGCAGGTTTTTATTTAAAAATTTCTCTTTTCAGTATTTCCTGTAGAGGGCACTAGTGTCCAATGATGAGGACTATGTGGTGGCCATGGCTCTGCCTTGCGTGCTGCATTTCAAAGGCTGAACAAAGGTGCTTGACATGTCCGCTCCTTATCACTGAGGAGGAAATGCCGAACAGGAGAGGAATGTTAGTGGCTTTCCTGCACAGGATGCCGGGTGGTTCCTGCCTCGGCCACTCCAGCTGACTTTGGCAGATGAGTTTCCTTAGGCTGCTGTGACCTGCCAGGGTCGAAACACCTTTTGTTAAGCAAGAGAGGGTGAAGAGCACCGACAGTGATGTTGTCTTAAGGATCACGGTGCAGGAGGTTGTCACTTACTTTTTTCCTCATCTTATTCCAACCTCTCCCATAAAATCATTCATGTGATCATTTTGGATTCAATCCAATTTCACTCTCAAAGTGACCAGCTTGGGATAGACTAGTGTACTGATTTCTTGGCATTGGCAGAGTTTTTGACTTGTAATTGTGTCATTTTCTTCATAAAAACTCAATCAGCATTACAGAATGCCCTAATGTTAAATGTCCTTTCACATCTATCTATCTATCTATCTATCTATCTATCTATCTATCTATCTATCTATCTATCTATCTATCTATCTTATACTATACTTAACTATCTATAGATGATAGACTATTTGAATTCCGCTTTGATTATTAGTAAAGTTCTAACTATCATATAGTGCCTAACCTATCTATCTTTTATCTATCATATACCGTATTTCTACGTCTATTATTGTTACATGGCTGACACCTTTATCCAAGGTGACTTACAATTTTTGAGAGCTATAAATTGTTGCATTTCTTTTTTCAGTTGGAAAATAAGCTGTTGAAGTGATTTGGTCACAGTTTCATCTTATCAGTAGAGGGAACCCACAAACTCAAGGCCTAAAGTCCAAAGGCTTAGCCACTACCAGCCTGTCTGTCAGTCTGTCTATTTGGTTACTAGTAAAGTATCTATCTATCTATCTATCTATCTATCTATCTATCTATCTATCTATCTATCTATCTATCTATCTATCTATCTATCTATCTATCTATCTATCTATCTAGTATTAATAAAGAAATATTGATCTAAAGCCAAAGGGCATACCTGCCTATGGTAAATATGGGCACAACTGGAGAAGGTGATATATTGTCTCATGGCTATAACCAAAAAAGAGTCCCAGCATTGTTTGATATGAAGGATGCTATATGGCCAAACACCATTCATTCCAGAAACACTAATGTTTTATTTTAAAATAAATTCTAGTTTTAAAAAGTCCTTTATTTAACAGCACCCCCACCATAATCTTTTGCAGTCTAGGCACAAAAACACCAAGCATTTAATTATCGCATGGCCAGCATGTCTTCCTCTTCATGATTTATAGCAGAGGTCAAGGCGCATACATTTAGAATGCAGGCAGTGGTGGAAGAGCTGTCTGATGTGTAGGCGGGTGGGCAGAGGTCACCATTTATCACTTGTACTTGCTAGCCGGTGGCTTATGTGGGAAATCTCTTTCTTCAGTACTTTCCAGTTAAATCATATTCCTTGTATTTTAGGTTTCCATACAGCTATGTTAATCTTCATTATCAGTGTGGGCATTCAAGGTGACCAGATTCTCTCCTTTTTTAAGTTTGTGTATAAAGCCTGGTTTTCTTTGTTTATTTTAATTTCAATTACTTGTGTGCACATCCTTCAGTTAAAGGCTGACAATTATCCATTCTCTCCAGATTTGTGGGACAATGACAGAGTCACCCTGTAGGGGCCACCAGAGAGCAACCACTATTACCAGTTACTGAGGAAGTTCATAATGAGTAAGTGAGTGGTTACCATAAAGACATTATGCACTCATCATGCAACTCTGATAAATGCATACTCACATCCAGTAGATGGAAAGCTTGAATAACATACTTTAACAGTATGCTCAAATATATTAAAATACATGGACAGTGAAATTGAAAATGCCCATACTTGAATTTTTCTAAAGTTTTCAGAAGTTTATAACCTCCCAACAATATCAGGGGATATTAAGGAGGTACTGATTGATTTGGAAATTGTAGACGCAGAAGTGCTGCTTAAATTTAGTAGTCTGAAACCAAGCAAATCAGCAGGACCAGATAACATTTATACTTAAATGCTAAAAGAGGTTAATATTTATATAAATAAAACCTTGACACATATTTTCAGAATGTCACCGCACACTGGGTAAATTATTAAAGGACAGGAAAATGGCAAGTATGATTCCATTATATAAAAAGGTTGATTGGGCAGATTGAAGTAACTATATGTTGGCAAAGCTTAACACAGGTAAACTAACTGAAGAAAATTTTAAGGAGAAAATTGAGCAACACAAGGCAAGAGCAGGTGTTTTAGGGAACAGTTAGCATAGGTTCAGATAGGGAAGATTGTGTTTTAGTAATATGTTGGAATTTTATTAGGAAGTAACCAAAGAATACAAATAAATTGGTGTATATAATAGCATTTATCATGATTTTCAGAAAGCATTTGATAAGGTGCCACATAAGAGGTTAGTCTTTAAACTAAAAGCTGTGGGGGCTTCAGTGTGTTGGGACAAAGCAGAAGAAGCAGCGGATTATGGTACGGGGAACCTTATTAAAACTGGGTAATGTTAAGAGTTGTGTCCCTCAGGGTTTGTTGCCGGGTCTGCTACTGTTTTAAAATATATAAATGATTTGGATAGGAATATAAATAACAAACTGGTTAAGTTTACAGATGATACCAAGATAGGTGGATTGACAGATAAGGTAGAATCAGCTAAATGTTTACAGAGAAACTTGGACACGGTGCAGACTTGGCCAGATTTGCAGCAGATGAAAGTTAATGTCAATAAATGTAATTATTACACATAAAAAGTAAAACGGTTATATTTCAGTACACAGTGGAAGGGCTGAAACTCAAGAGTACTCCTTATAAGAAGGACTTTAGAGTCATAGTGGACTTATCACTATCAAAACTTCCCTACAGTGTAACAGTTAGGTTATACGGCAGGATGTGTGAATTGCAAGTCCATGTAGGTTATGCTGAAGGTTTATAATCCTCTTATGAGGTCTCACCTCTAGTACTGTGGGCAGCTTTGGTCTCCATATTACAAAAAAGACATAGCAGCACCATAAAAAGTCCAGGGAAGAGAGATTGGGCTGATTCCAGGACTGAGAGGTTTAAGCTATGAGGAATGTTTGAAGGAGCTGATCCTTTTCAGTTTAAGGAAATGGAGATTAAAAGGAGACATGACTTGTTTAAGACAATGAAAGGAATTATTGCAGTGGCTTAAGATTCTTGTGATTTTAAAATGAGTGCAACAAGAACACAGAGACACTGCTGAAAACTACATTTGGCACAAACATTAGGGCATGTTTCCTCGCACAGAGAATTATGGGCACATGGAATGAATTACAAAATAGTGTGGTGGAGAGTAAGATTGTAAGGACATTCAAAATTCCACTCGAAGTTACTTTGGAGGAATTAGGTGTATAGGACTGGTGTGCTCCTGTTCTCTTCCAAAATTTCCCCATGTTCTAATGTCCTCACTAAAGGTCAGTATCATTCTGATGGCAGGCATTAGCCACTCTGCACTGAGTGCTCTATTGTAATGGTGGTAGCAGTTATCCAGATATGCTGTATGCAATGTATGCATGGAACAGTATATAATGTTTGTGAGAGAATGTTCTTTGAACAGATGAGGTAAAACTGTTGCTTTTTTGCAAGTCACATCAGCTCTATGACCACAGATAACAACATTTAATTTTCAAAGAAAAGAACACCATACATACTGTGAGATATGGAGGAGGCTTGGTTATTTTTTGCAGCTGCTTTGCTCCATCTGGAATTGGGTGCTTGAGTCTGTATAAAGAAGAATGAAATATCAAGACATTCTGGAGTGAAACATACTGCCCAGTGTCAGAAAGTTCTGTCTCAGTCACAGGTCATGGCTCCCCCAACACTCAATAAATTAGTGACTTCAGTACCTAAACATTTTGTAAGTGCTGTGTAAAGGAAAGACAATGTTAGAAAGTGGTAAATTCTTTAAGGTGCAAACTTTCTTTGGAACATGATGCCAGTTTCAAAATCAAAACAGATGTTTATTTTTACAAGAACAATAACATTCTTTAGTTGTATCATCAAATAAAAGGCTATATTATTCTTTTCAGGTCAAAGATCATTTACTATCATTCACAATTCATTGCTTTCTGTTTTTTCTTTTTGTATTTTCAATACCGTTTCAAGTTTGGACTTGTAGGTAACGTCACAGCTGTTCCTAACATCTTCCATTTAAGAATTATGGAGGCCACTGTGCTCTCGAGAACCTTCAGTGCTGCAGAAATATTTTCTGTGGCCTTCCCCAGATCTGTGCCAGTCTCTAAGCTCTGCAAGCAATTTCTTAAACCTCATTGGTTTTGCTCAACGGTGGGGGCTCATTGTAGACAGGTGTGCATTTCCAAATCATGTCCAATCAGTTGAGTTTACCAATGATGGACTCCAAACATCTCAACAAAGATTGACAGAACGGGATGCACCTTAGTCAGATATCATGTGTTATAGCAAAGGGTCTTATGTATGTCAATGTCACATTTCATTTTTTTATTTTTGATAACATTTCAAGAAGTTCTAATACTAATTTTTAGCTTTGTCTTACTGAGGTATTAAGTGTTGCTTGGGGGGTGGGAGAGATTTTAGCAGAAGGCTGCAATATAACAAAATGTGAAAAAAATGAAGGGGTCTAAATACTTTCTGAATGCCACTTGTAATAAATAAAGAGTCTCTTCAAACTAGAAAAAGGTTTGGGGGTTTGTCCCCATATATTGTCGTCCAGACAGAGAATGAAAAAGTTGATTCAAAATGACTTTACAGTACAAAGTGAATACATGACTGCAACAAGATGGCGTTTTTATAACAGATGGGATGATGGGAAAGGAAATGGTTGTCAGGAAGTGATGATTGGAGGCGGGACCATGGAACCAATGTCACCAAGAGTAGACCAGAATAATCGAGTGTGGAACCGGAAATGACGTCATCAGACTGGAACCGGAAGTGACGTCATCGCGGCCATTTTGGATTTGAACTGGAAAGTGTTTTATTTTTCTTCCGGTTTTCTGTAGATAGAAAGAGGTTCAGGTAAGTACCACGTGATAAACCCTTGTCTCGCGAGATTTCACTCACCTTTAGGCTCTTTGACTGCCTCCTACTCGCACGTGTGTGACATGACCCCCCCCTCAGCCCAGACCCATCCGGTCGGGCGATCTGCACCGAGAGGTCGTGGACCCGGGAGAGAGCATCTGCGTTGGCCTGTAAGGAACCCCTACGATAAGTAACGCTAAAACGGTATGGTTGAAGATCCAAAAACCACCTAGTGACACGAGGATTCGACTCCCGATGAAGGGACATCCACTGTAAAGCGGCATGATCCGTTATCAGAGTGAACTCTCGCCCCAATAGGTAGTACCTTAATGATGTAATAGCCCACTTAATCGCCAGAGCCTCACGCTCCACCGCAGCATACTTCATCTCCCGGTCCAGCAGTTTCCGCTCAGATACATAATGGGGTGTTCAGCACCGTCGATACATTGGCTCAACACGGCACCCAATCCTGTGGCGATGCATCGGTCTGGAGAACAAAAGGAAGAGAAAAATCAGGAGATTTTAATACAGGTGCTGACGTAAGGGCCAATTTTAAGTCACCAAATGCTTTATCTACTTTATCATCCCATACCACTTTAACAGGTGCTCGCTTCTTTGTCAAATTGGATAAGGGCGTAGCAATTTCTGAGAAATGAGGTACAAAACGACGATAGTATCCAGCTAATCCCAAAAATGCTTGTACTTGCCGCTTATTTATCGGACGGGGCCAATTAATGATGGCATCAATTTTAAGACATTGTGGCTTCACGACACCTCCCCCCACTAGGTAGCCCAAATATTTGGCTTCTTTCAATCCAAAGAAACATTTCTTGATTAATACGCAGCCCTGCTGCTGCCAGTGTGGAAAGCACCGTTTTCACCTGCTGTACATGATCCTTCCATGTGCTGGAATAGATGACAACGTCATCTAGGTAGGCGGCACAAAAGGAATTGTGGGGCCGTAGCAGTGTGTCTACCAGACGCTGGAAAGTAGCTGGCGCCCCGTGCAAACCAAATGGAAGGACCCTATACTGCCAATGTCCACTGGGAGTGCTAAACGCTGTTTTTTCTTTTGCAGAATCCGTTAAGGGAATTTGCCAATACCCTTTTGTCATGTCAAGAGTAGTTAGGAATTGAGCGTTTCCTAGCCGATCGAGCAGGTCATCTACTCGCGGCATCGGATACGCATCAAATTTAGAGACCTGATTGAGTCGCCGGAAGTCATTACAGAACCTCCAAGACCCATCGGGTTTAGAAACTAGAACAATTGGACTAGACCAAGGGCTATAGCTTTCTTCGATAACCCCTAAATCCAGCATTCGCCTAATTTCTAACTCCACTTCCGCTTTCTTTGCCTCCGGGAGTCTGTAAGGTCTCTCCCTGACAATCACTCCAGGGTCCGTAATAATATCATGTGCAATCAACGCAGTACGTCCAGGTAATTCGTCCACCACCTCAGGTACAGACAAGATAGCTTTTTCGAGATCTTGTCTCTGTTCGGGTGTCAAATCGGGACCAAAATTAAGTTTGGCACAGGACATAAAAAGTGAACTAGGCTGTCCGGAGGAGGGATCAGGCTCCCTTTCCTTCCACGGTTTCAGCAAGTTAATATGATATACTCTTTCACTCGGTCGACGATTAGGTTGTTTAACTAAATAGTCGACGAGACCTTTTCTTTCTTTAATTTCATAAGGTCCTTGCCAATGAGCTAATAATTTATAATGGGAGGTTGGGACTAATACCATAACACGATCACCCGGGACAAATTCCCGAATGGTGGTGTTTCTATTATAATAACGTGACTGTGCTGCTTGCGCTTTTCTAAATTATCTTTTAGGATAGGTCGGATTTTCTCTAGCCTATCGCGTAACTCGCGATATATTCAAGAATATTTGAGGTAGGGAGTACCTCCTCCTCCCAACCTTCTTTTAACATGTCCAAAATCCCCCTGGGTTGTCTTCCATATAATAATTCAAAAGGAGAAAACCCTGTTGAGGTTTGAGGGACTTCCTGTAGGCAAACAAAACGAGGGAAGCAACTGATCCCAGTTTCTCCCGTCCTCGCTAACTACCTTGCGTAACATCTGTTTTAACGTCTGATTAAAACGTTCAACCAGTCCATCAGTTTGAGGATGATAAACTGATGTTTTTAGATGTTTTATCCTGAGTAATTTGGCCACTTCCTGAACGTTTCTGAAGTGAAAGGAGTCCCTTGATCTGTTAAGACCTCTTTGGGGATCCCAACACGCGAATATCCCTACTAATTCCCCGCGATATTTTTTGAATTTGCTGAGCGCAAAGGAACAGCCTCTGGAAAGCGAGTGGCATAATCTACTAGAACTAAAATATATTTAAAACCTTTTAACGAGGGTTCTAATGGACCAACGAGATCTATACCTACTCGTTCAAACGGGATGTCAACAAGGGGAAGGGGAATGAGAGGAGCTTTAGACCGTCTGGGTATCTGGCGAAGTTGACACTCCGGACATGAAGCGCAAAATCGCCTGACCTCCTCATTAATTCCCGGCCAAAAAAATCTGAGTTTTATTCTCTCCAAAGTTTTTTCGGAGCCTAGATGAGCTCCTAGAAGGTGGGCATGTGCTAATTCACATACGTTTCGCCGAAACGTACGTGGAATTAACAGCAAAGCCCGCACCTCACCCTCGTGTTCTGCCACTCTATATAATAATTCATTTTAATTACAAAGAACGGCATCGGTGGCATGGGATCTAGGTTTGTATAACCATCGGTAGATACTATTGCATTTCTTGCATTTTTTAATGAATCATCATTCCATTGTTCTCTTTTAAATGATGATGGGGTTAACCGAAATTGAGTTGCTAAGTTTTGAATAGGGTCTCTTTCGAGTTCAATGGGAGGGGCTATCGCCTCTACGTCTTCGGCGTCGACTGTATCAGTTCCGCAGAGGACGATGGGACATCAACATTTTCGCACTGGGTACCCGTATGGATCCGTGCTACTGAGGGACACGGCGTGGAGGCAGTCGGAGCATTATTCTCCATTACTAAGCCTAAATTCTTTTTAGATGCAGTTACGTTCTTACCGCTGTTGATGTTATTCCAATCTCTTCCTAAAATGACTGGAAAAGGGGGATCGGGTAACACTGCCATAGCCATACTGGTTATTTTATGATCTAGCGATATTACACACCTGGCAGTTCTGTAATATTTAATATCCCCATGAATACATCTTAGACTAGTTTTCCCCTTAGTCCACTGTCGCGGTAATACGTAACGGGCAGCAACAATGGAAATGTTACTCCCGGAATCAAACATTGCCCTTACCTTTCTACCATTTATTATAACTGCACCTGTATATGGAAGAGACAGAGGGTTATTCACTGCGGCACAATACCTTTCTCCCTTCACTATCGAGCAATCCATAGGCTCGTAGGCACAGCTCGGGGACAGATGTCCAATCTCCCCGCACTTGAAACAGCGCGGGGGACCGGCTAGTCTGTCCCTTCTACGGACGGCAGGTTCGGGAGTTTGTCGGGGGGGCTCAAAGGCTGCTCCACGTATCTGTTGGGTTCGGCGAGAAGACCGTTCCGATCGCCCCGATTTATAGGCTGCCCAATGACGCTCTGCTATTTGTATTAGGGTGTCCATATCCTCGAACGTGTGCTTTCTTATTTGTTGGGCGATGTGGTCAGGGAGGGCATTCACGAAGGTTTCGCATGCCAGGAGCTCAGCCATTTTGTGGGAGGAATTTATATCGGGCCGTAGCCAGCGACACACCTTACCCCAAGCTTCAAAGCCCTGAGTTCTTAGCGGCCTTTCTGGATCGAATTGCCACTCCCTCCACTCTCTCGCCTGTTGTTCTGCTGAAACGCCGTAGCGCTTGAACACCTCCGTTTTCAGAGCGTCATAATTGGCCGCCTGCTCCTCGGTTAAATCGTAATAAGCCCTCTGCGCCGTTCCTTCAAATAGGGAGCCAGTAGGTATGCCCACTCCGACTTCGGCCACGCGTTCCGCTTAGCGGTACGCTCAAAAATCAAAAAGTAAGACTCGATGTCATCTTCTTCAGTCAAAGGGGTTAACTGGATTGGCTGTGGCCGAACCACCTCCGGCCGTGCACCAGCACGAGAACGAGCCTCGGACTCTGCCAGTTGAGTCCTGGTTTCTCCCATCTGTATCTTCAATGTTTGAAGATCTCCCATGATGGTGTGAAGTACCGTATTGAGGTCCTGTTCTTCGCTCATGATGAACAATATCCTGCCGACTACGCCAATTGTAATAAATCAAGAGTCTCTTCAAACTAGAAAAAGGTTTGGGGGTTTTGTCCCCATATATTGTCGTCCAGACAGAGAATGAAAAAGTTGATTCAAAATGACTTTACAGTACAAAGTGAATACATGACTGCAACAAGATGGCGTTTTTATAACAGATGGGATGATGGGAAAGGAAATGGTTGTCAGGAAGTGATGATTGGAGGCGGGACCATGGAACCAATGTCACCAAGAGTAGACCAGAATAATCGAGTGTGGAACCGGAAATGACGTCATCAGACTGGAACCGGAAGTGACGTCATCGCGGCCATTTTGGATTTGAACTGGAAAGTGTTTTATTTTTCTTCCGGTTTTCTGTAGATAGAAAGAGGTTCAGGTAAGTACCACGTGATAAACCCTTGTCTCGCGAGATTTCACTCACCTTTAGGCTCTTTGACTGCCTCCTACTCGCACGTGTGTGACACACTGTACATGTTGAATGCTATCTTGTGTATGCTTCTTTATTTGATTACTTTTTTGGTATTGTATTTTTGTCAATTGCTTTGAGGAAACAGGTAAAGATGAAATTCATTGTGTGTCACATGTCAGTAATTCCTACTTGACTTGACTTGAACATTGAAGAGGCCAAATTCATCTCATTTAAATAATGGTTCACTACCCACCCTAATGGGGCAACCAAAGAGCATTCAGCAGCAAAAATTAATAAAGCATGCCATATACTTTATTTGCATGATTTGTGATTAGCAGCTTACGGGTAATAGTTAGGTCCGCTAACAGCCGAGTACGAATCATCTGTATCACAACCAAACACATCAGCACTCTGCGCAAGATAACAGTAGACACCTCACCTATTAGGCAAAAGTTTAAAATGAGAAGTGAAGCTAGCAAATTATTTTTCTCAGTTTACCAGCTACCTTGGAAAGAGCACCAAACAGCTCTCACTACTACTACTATAATTAATATTTATGAGGTACTCTATATTGCATTTAAACTATTTCCACTTAAATGATGGTTAGACTGTGGTGGGCTGGTGCCCTGCCCAAGATTTGTTTCCTGCCTTGCGCCTTGTGCCTTGTGTTGGCTGGGATTGGCTCCAGCAGACCCCAGTGACCCTATAGTTTGGATATAGTGGGTTGGATAATGGATGGATGGACGGATGATGGTTAGAGCAGTTTCTGTCCAGATAAAATGTTTGAATTATATTTGCCACAACCACACACATTAGCATCATTCTAGTTAAGATATGTGTGAGTACATTGGCAACTTCACTTTTCACAGATAGTTCATTTTCTGCCTCAACGAAAGCCCTGGATTGTAATCAAGAGTCACATTTTATTTGTCATGTTTCCATGAAGCATCAGGTGAATTCTAGTTAGAGTAAGATGGGAGTTGCTACTAAAGCAAGATTAAGATGTGAACACAGAAGTGAACAACACCTTCATAGCAAGTGATTTTTATAAATTGTCATAACCTATGCATGGAGCCAGATCTCACCAATGAGTTTTTTTTTCTCAACACAGAAAACTTAGGGAAAGATATTTATGGGACCTAAATATTAGGGAAGTATACTTGTTTTTAGAGTAGGGGTACTATCTTTTGTTTACTCAAAATTTACCCTTAACCAAATTCCAACTGTGTCCCTATATCCTTGTTAAACTAATTTTAAAGTAACACACCCTGCACTAATTCCCTTCATAAATTTTAAACATCAATCATATCTCCCCTTAGTCATCTTTTGCTTAAACTGTAAAGGCTCAGCTCTTTTAATCTTTCCTCATAATTCATCCCCTGTAGCCCTGGAATCAGCCTAGTTGCTCTTCTATGGACCTTATCTAGTGTTGCTATGTCCTTTTTGTAGAACCATACTGCACACAGGACTCCAGATGAGGCCTCACCAGTGTGTTATAAAGTTTGAGCAGAGCCTCCTTGGACTTGTTCTCCACACATCAGGTCGCTATATAACCTGACATTCTGTTAGCCTTATTAATGGCAACTGAACACTGTCTGGCAGTTGATAGTGTCAAGTCCACTTTGACTCCTAAATCCTTCTCATAAGGTGTACTCTCGATTTTCCGACCGCCCATTGTGTATTCAAACCTAACATTTTCACTTCCTACATGTAATACTTTACATTTACTGACATTAAATTTCATCTGTCACAAATCCTGTATGCTGTCCAAGTCTCTCTATAATGATTTAACAGATTCCAAATTATCTGTCAATCCCCTGAGCTTGGTATCCACCTAGCATGGCACACTTAAGCAGCTTATTACTTGTTATATTGATTGATGAGTCATGAATTATGATTCTTGAACTTTCTTATCCCTCTCTGAAACTAATTTCTGGCCATGTTGTTTTGTGGCTTAGCTGAACTCTTGGAGATTCACTCATTTATGGAACCACAGATGTACTGAATGCTTACTGTGTGGCAAAAATCTTTTTGGGATGTTACAAAGTAGGACTGGGCCTACTGAGTGTCTTTTTGGTAAGATAAGTGCTCAGCTTTAATTTAATATGTCTGAAGAAGGTTTGGTGGAGGTCAGACGTAGCAATGGTGATAAAAAGCATTTTGATATTAATAAACTATTCCATCCTCCTTAATATAACCACACAGAATAACTAAAACTATGGTGATTAAGGTTATTTTAAAAAGCAGTAAACGTTTAGTATCCAATGTATCATGAAAAGCAAATGATCTGAGGAAGTGGGTCAATTAAGTGTATACCAGCTAACTCCTTAGCCATACATTTCATGTGCCCCTCCACTGTTATGTGCACTTTCATTAGGCACACACCATTAACCAACTTTTTACTGAGGCTGCTCTATACCACATCTACAGTGGGTCCAATTCAATTACCTCAACGGGCACTTTTTTGAAATTAGGGAGAAAAACAGAAATACCCAGTAATAAAACCTAAGAAAGACATGGAAGACATTCACACACAGAGACTGAACCGTGGTTTCAATTGAGCACTTTAACACTGATTTATATAAGATAATCAGCAGGATGCAGAATGACAGGCTGCCACTAGGGACGTCCACACTCACCTTTATGTAAAACAGTGAGGCATTGGGCCTGTTCTTTTCCTCTTCAATGTCCACCTTTATCAGTTCAGCTGCTGCAGTATCTCTAAAACGGATTTTGAAGAAGCAGTTGAATAATAAGTTATGGCAGCACAGATTCCTTCCTTCCACCCTTGGGGCTCCAAGGAGCATTGGCTGTCAGTGTCCACGCACACAGGAGGAAACTCCTCCCATATCTGTAGCAAAAGGGTGAAAGAGTAATCAGCCCCTGGAGCTTGCAGCCTGCAACTCTGAGATATCCGCTCTTAAAAGAGAAGCCAAAGACAGTGGACACACATGCCCTGTCAGTTGGCAGAAGATCCTTGGTTTGTTTTTGGTGCAGTAAGCTCACGAGGGAGTCATTTGTACAAAAGATAAAAGCTCTCCACCTGTGGGAGGACTTCTTTGAGCTGATATTCTGCATAAGGAGGACAGGTCTCAATTACATGGCCTACCACTGCCTATATGCTGGGCTAATGATCAGATTTTCTTAACGCCAACCCCACCGGGTGGCCTGTTGGATTCCACTAAATTACATAATTTACAACTGCATTTTAGTTATAAATTTTGAAATAGAAAATAGAAAAAACAAGAATTATTGCTAAATTCAACCCATGTATCCATTATTTAATCCAATTCATCCAGAACAGGATCATAAAGGGCAGAACGCAAGGCAGAAAAAACCTGGGAAAAAACATTAGTCTGTTGCAGGGCCAATTTAGACTGGCCAGTTAATCTAACATGCACAACTTTGAGCAGCAGGAGGGAAGATCAGAGTACTCATACAGACACCTGGAGAGTGGGATAATCACACACAGAAAATAACCGGTACAGGATTCAAACTTAAGAAGTCAGAAACAGGATCTATCTGCAGTTGTGGGTTTTATAATCAAGGCTGAATTAAGACCACCCACAGCCTCCTGGGTGACTTAAAGAAAAGAGCTCCTTCATTTTAAACAATGCAGACACTTGGCCATTTCATGCAGCATGCTAATTTCCAATATTAATGGCACGGAGACTTAACTGTTTCATCAAGCTGTTTACCCCTTGGTGATTTCAGCCTGTGGACACTCGATCGTTTCATCTACCGTCCCCCTTGGTGATTTCAGCACAGGGAAACTTGACTTCTGCAGTGGTTTGGTGAAAAAGCCCATACGATCATGAGCCCATGGATGCACACCAGAACACCCTGCCCATTTTTATAATGGACTTTTCATCTGTCAGCTCCCCAAATACTTTACAGGTATAGTAAATATTGCTTAAGTGTTTCACTGAGCAAAACTGGCAAGTGTTAGTGAGCAGGAAGCTAATAGAGGAGCACTTCAGACTACAGTAAGGAATTTATCTTTCAAATCTAAATTTAAGAGACACTACTTTTGATACTGTCCCTTACTACCTGGGCAGTAAATCAGAGAAGTTACTGTGTTTTCTCTACAGGAAACCCACCTGGGTGGCCATTACCTACTAACCGCCCTGTCCGGTTTATTGATTAATTAAGATGAGCTTAATGTGCTGTGGAGTTTCAAGTTCATTTTCTGTCTCCAATGCATTTATAGATCTTTACTTAAACACTAAAGAACAGAGAGACACATGCATAATGAACGTATGCAAATGCTTCCAGACCAGACTAAATATAGTACTTTTATTCATGTGTCAATGACATTAATTTTGCAGAAAGTAAAATGCAGTTTGTTCTACAACTTTTTTTTTTGTTTCACTACCGATTCAGTTTCGTGAGAATTGTTTTGCTTATCACTACCTGCGACCATGATTTGCATTAAGCAGGTTTAGGGACGTGTGCATGTAAATCAATACCACAGCATATAGTGCAGCAGTTAGCCCAGCAGTCTCTCCGCTTCAAGATCCTGAGCTCAAATCCAGCCATCATGTGAAATTTGCAGAAGTACCATTACCAGCATGGAAATTCTCTGGCAAATTTTAGTTTTCTCACACGTTTGGCCATTAGCCTGTATGTTTTAGTGTGGAGATGTACAGTACAGGCCAAAAGTTTGGACAAACCTCCTCATTCAATGTGTTTTCTTTATTTTCATGACCATTTACATTGGTAGATTCTCACTGAAGGCATCAAAACTATGAATGAACACATGTGGAGTTATGTACTTAACAAAAAAAGGTGAAATAACTGAAAACATGTTTTATATTCTAGTTTCTTCAAAATAGCCACCCTTTGCTCTGATTACTGCTTTGCACACTCTTGGCATTCTCTCGATGAGCTTCAACTGGTAGTCACCTGCAATGGTTTTCACGTCACATGTGTGCCTTCTCAGGGTTATTTAGTGGAATTTCTTGCTTTATCAATGGGATTGGGACCAGCAGTTGTGTTGTGCAGAAGTCAGGTTAGTTGGACGATCATTTATTTTTCAACAGGACAATGACCCCAAACACACCTCCAGGCTGTGTAAGGGCTATTTGACCAAGAAGGAGAGTGATGGAGTGCTGTAAATGGTCATGAAAATAAAGAAAACACATTGAATGAGGAAGTGTGTCCAAACTTTTGGCCTGTACTGTAGTTGAATGGAAGGAAAGACTGCAGCCCTGTAGTGAAAAAAAATGGAATCAACAAAGAAGTGAACTGCCCTGAATGTGTAAGCATGGATAGAATAGCCACTGTACAAGCACAGAATTTATCATTATTTCTAAGGGCTTGTGCATCTTTTGTGTGAAACTTGTATGGTCTATCCATGTTTTTGTCTTTTCATCTCATAATTCATAGGCATGCTCATAGCTTCAGCTACATTTCATCAGAATGACATAGTATTTGGACACACAGTGTCCCATGGGGGTGTGACAGCTCTTGTGGAGGAGTACAGTTTGTTATCTTTAATTAGTCTTGTTTAAATGCTCTTTTGATTGTGTTAGCACAGTTGTGACCTGTTTTGTGCAATAAAGAAAGTAAATTGACTTTCTTTCATTAGCAAGGCACAACCATTATTAACTTCTATTCCGGGTTCAAAAACAGCCAAAACTACACAATGTTTCTAATAAACAAATTACTCTACTGTTGTTCTGCGAAAGGAAGATTATTCTTAATGTCTGAAGATTTCATACAAAGGTGTCCACTACTATCTTGAGAGAAAAGGGAAAACTGAATCTAATTAGGATAGAAAAAGAAGTGGAAAGTCCAGATTCACAAGATAATAAGCACATCTGAGTGCGGAGCTTGAGAAACACATTCCTTACAGGATAATATACACCAAATAACATCATTTTTAAACATGTACTAGGGATTTATGTACTAATTTATATCAGCAACATTCATATTTTTCAAATAGGCTTGAATTACTTTTTACAACATTATAATATTTTAGGGAGGTTCTTTCCAGGCTTCAATAAAACAGTCTATTTTTTAAAAATTTCAAAGGTCTTCATTTACTTTTCTTGGGTGCAAAATTTCTCGTTCAGGTTTAACCATGAACAAATTGAAATTAGCTGACGTTCTCAATGGGAAAGCACCTAAGAGCTGGAAACAAGTACTCTATTTTTTTAGATTTGCAAATAATTATTGCAGTTTCATGAAGAAAAGGACAAAAAAAAAAGTTTAGTTCAGTAAGAGTCAGTCAGTAAGTAAGAGCAACTGTTATTTCACTTATGAAGAAATTGTCTGAAGCACAACAATTTTTTGATTTACTGAAGAACTTGCTCATTTCAGCTTTCATTTTATTGTCTGTAGTGTTAGGGTGTTGAACTGTGTTACCAAGGTGGATTCAATGAGAAGTCAAGCAAAATGACATCTTTCATTGGCTAACTACAAAAATACAATATGAAAGCTTTCAAGGCAGCTCAGGCCTCTTTTTCAGGTAAGACTTAATGTAATGTAATTTAGATGTAATTACATCTCGCCTGAAGGAGGGCCTGAGTTCCCTCGAATGCTTACATATTGTATGTAATCTTTTTGGTTAGCCAATAAAATGTGCCATTTTGCTTCACTTCTCCTTTTATTCCATCTTAATACTCCATTAAATTTGAAGTAGTAGTTGATGCCTCCTGTATTAGAGTAGGAGCAGTACTTTCATAATGCTTTTCTGATGCTTGAAAAATTAATCTTTGTGCCTTCTTTGTAAAGATGCTCTTTACAGATCATTCAATGATGAAAACAGCCATGTTAGAACAGTTACATTATTGGTTGGATGGAACAGACTGTCCTTTGTTATATAGATGATTACATACATTTGGTGCATTTAAAGTCTGCACAATGATTTCATGTCAAGTGGGTCTTGCTTTTCAGTAGATTTGATTTTATTATTTTATACTGAGCAGGAGAGAAAATGTGACCTTTTAATCAAATTTAACCCTAATGATTATTTTTCTGGCTTTGCTCTTTATATGCACATGCTTTTTGATTTTGAATTCCATCTAGCTTATTGGGCTTTGGTGTCTTTCCCACCAGTAGTTTGGGGATACTTCTACCTATCCATCCTGCTAGTAGACTGTGGAAAGCCATGAGTAAGAATTTCATAACTGACTTTCCATCTTCTCAAAACTTTATAACTATCTTTGTGCTTGTAGACAGAGTTTTCAATGTATTTGTTCCCCTACATAAGTCACTCATAACAAAGTAATTACTGAAAATTTTCATCCCTGAGATTTTTCTTATACATAGATTTTTAAAATGTATATTTTCGAATTTAGTACCTCCATTTGCCTCAGTCTGGCAATTCTTTTGTACTAAATTAGCTTATAGCTCAATCAATCATTTCGATATTTTTCTAGAGACCAATGGGCAGGCTAAATGTGTCACTAGAGATTTAGAATTATTTGTATATGCACTAATTGCACATTTCAAACTGATTGCAAATCAGATTGGCAAAAGTCATCAGATGGGATTAAACCTTCTGAACCTTCTTCTTGATATCTAGTCTGGCTGAATGACTTATTATGTTACATGATAAGGCATTCAGTGTGGGAAAACCACTATGAAAAAACTTTAAGATGTCAGAAACCTCTCCCAAGCAGTTTGCTTACCAGAAATGCAGAGAGACTTCAGAATTTAACTTTGACCATTCAAAATTCTTGAGCATCTATTAATATAAATATGGTGAAGATGATCTAAATCTTATATATTTTTTTAAATGTTCTCTCTGTTTTATTGTTTTTAGACGAGGCTCAAATGTCTCCCTCACCCTGGACATGAGTGCCTTGGGAAGCGTAGAGCCCTTTGCTTCTGTGCCAACACCTCGTGAGAAAGTTACTGTGGAATACTTGCAGTCAGC
Organism: Polypterus senegalus; assembly: GCF_016835505.1. NCBI lineage: Eukaryota > Metazoa > Chordata > Cladistia > Polypteriformes > Polypteridae > Polypterus > Polypterus senegalus. Next base: position 154,350,400 of record NC_053161.1, read on the forward strand.
CCACAGGGTCCTGAGCCGCCAGCAGTTGAGGGAGGTGGTTGCCAACACCCAGTCACTGCACTCGGAATTTGCGGTATGTTATTCATGGTCTATAAAATTGTTTTGCAGCCTTGCCATCATTTAAATACTTATTAGTTCGGAAGCTGGCTCAAAGGCTACAAAGGCACAAAGCTCCTAAAATCTACATCAGGCACAAACTATTCCAAATTTTCTGCTAAGGAACCTTTAGGTGTCACTCAGGGCTTTTAGGCAAGGCTGAGTAAAATCATTCTTATTTGCTTTATTTAATCTTGGTAAACCTTTCTCAAGGTTTCTTTATTCAATTCATGGTCATTGGAGACTTATCCCAAAAGCATTGAGTGTAAGGAACCAAGCCTGGGCGGTATTGTCCGAGGGCCTACTCACTCAACCTCAGATATGCTCAATTTAAAGTTATCCATTAAGCTAAACTGCACGTTTGGTGATTTGGAAGGAAAAATAGAGAGTAACCACAGGAGGACACTGGCAGACACAAGGAGAACATACATAGACAATAGCCAGGTGACTTTGAGATTTGACTCCAAAATGCTGTATGGCAGCAGCAGTAATGACTGCACCACTGTGCTCCTTAGTTGCTGTTTTTTATTTATTTATTTTTTGGTTGGAACCAGAGATGTAGGTAAGTGAAAGGGGAGATGAGGAAATCCAAAAAAAAACAAAAAAACAGTTAGGGTCTTTTGCCAGCTGAAGCCAGTGAGAATTATTAATAGCCAAACCCTCATTTTGATACAAAAGTTCTCTTGGAGGATGTAATGATGAGTGGGACTCTTCATTAAATTAGCTGAGACTCACACCAGCAGCAGTAGACAGCTGCAACTTCTTCATGCTTGTAAACCAAGCATCAGTCAATCATCGTTTTATGCAAGCATCATCCAAGTCACTTTACAAATTATATAAGAATGCAACTTATAGAACCATGGGATAACACAATAATAATGTCCAAAAGCAAAGATGTCATTAGTGAGTTGCGTTTGCACTGAATTGCTCTTTCAGTCATTCCTGTTTGATTCTTAGTTAAACTCCCAAAATTCCACAAGAATAGAAGTATTGCAAGTTTAGGTGAAATTACTGAAGTGCCAAAATGCCTTTTTCATACTTTAATTTTTTGCTTATTTTGCTTATTCTTAGAGAATTTTTAAACCATGTCCTTTTTTCATTTTCAGGAAATTCCCATGAACTTTGTTGACCCCAAAGAGCTGGACATTCCAAGTCATCGAACGAAAAACCGCTACACCAGCATCCTGCCAAGTAAGCCAAGTGAAGGATTTTTGTCAAACTTGTTGAATTTCTACTCTTGGATTACTGAAGTGGCCCCCTAGTGGCAAGTGGGTTATGATGTAGGGGCGTCCAACTCTAATCCTGGCAGTGACTGCAGGTTTTCATTCTATTTTCTCAATTAGAGACCTGTTTTTGAAGGTAATTATCAATTGTCATTCATTTTAATTTACTTCTTATTTAAGACTCAAACCTCTTAACTGTTTCTTTTATTTGTTAATTACAAGCCAAATATAATTAAATGCAAAACAATCTAACAAATGACCAACTAACCTGTGTCCCTCTTACAATATCAGAAAATAACAAAAGGTGAATGTCTCAGTAGTGTTGATCTGCTCAAGTTGTGGTCGAATGAGAGCAGCAACAAGCCATGGAATTAAATAATGAGTTAAATTAACAACAAGAATTAGCTTCTAATTAAGATGCACGCAGAGGCCCCCTAACTTAGCTGATCATACGTTGGCTCACTTCACATCTCTTTTTTTATTTGGCTGCAATTTAAAGAAAAAAGAAGCAATTCAGATGACTAAGTCTTATAAACAAAGGCAATTACAATGAAATGAAAAGAAGGTAATTAATAGCAGAAATTGGTTACTGCTTATAAAAGTGGAAGGAAAAGAAAACTGCAGCCACTGCGGCCCTCCAGGGTGGGAGCTGGGTACCCCTGATCTAAAGCATAAAGTTCTGATATCAAGGTTCAGTTTACATGACTATGAGTCAATCCTGCCCGTGTATACACTGTAGATTAATACAGTAAAGACAAATGAAATGGTGCTCACATTAGAAAGATGCTACATGCATACATAGAAAGATTTTCAAATTAATTTAAGGCACATCTATGTTACAATGGGCAGGAGATTATAGATTCATCCATTCCTAGTGTCATCCTCACAGCATTGCTTGCCAAATATGAACCATCTCTTGACAAGAGCAATATTGCTTAGCTGGGTCTCCACACACAGCTCCCAAGACAGAGATATTTTAGGGTTACTTGTTAGCCTGGTCTACATGTCTTTAGAGACATTGGAGGAAATCAAGCATCTCAACAAAAACACCCATAGACAATTGCAACAATGACAACTGAAACATCAGTCCCCACACACTCCATGTATTAACACAATTTGGATAAGCTGAATATTAAATTCACTGTCATATAAATAGTACAGTGAAATTCTTACATGCATGTGTCCCTTGGACTATTCTAAAAAGGATTATTGTGGTTAGTTTTTCTGCTTTGCAGTGCCAAAGACCTGGATTTATAGTATTTCACGGCTCAGTAACTGGATTAGTGGAGAGTGTGTTTTCTCCCCATGCCCCAGTTGTTTTTCTCTTAAGACTCTGTTTTCCAAGGATGTGTTTATTGACTATAATGCAACTCAGTACATGTGAACAGGGGTGTATATGTGCCCCCTAAGGATGATTGATATCCTATCCAAAAATGGTTATTGTTTTGGTTCTAAAGCTGCTATGATAGGCCTCAGCTCCCAACGTTCACAGACATAAGCGCTTCAGGAGATGGGTGAATGAAGGTTTTGTCCTTATCAGGAGTCTTCAGACAAGGCAAAATGACCATAGAGCAGGCCAGGGCCTTCCAGAAGACATTTACTCTAACTCAGCTGCTATCCCCAAATGCAACCAGCAGGATGTGGCGTATACAGGACCAAAAATGGGGAACTAGCTTCAAAAATTAAAAGATATAAAGGTTATAAACTATAAAAAATGTCTTACAACGGAGAAAGAAACTGTAAAACACTGGCTTGTGAAAACAAGCCAAATGAAGAATCTTTATGAATGAAAATATTTATTACAGAAATGAAAAATATAAGCAAAATGCTCAAAACAAGAAAGAATCTGCCTAATAGGTAATTCAAAGATACAATTCAATGCACAATCCAATTTAGAAAACAAAGGAGATATTCCAGAACCCTGTAATGTGTCCATTTCAGCCCTTCCTTGTTGAATTTACTGGTATGTTTAGAGTCATTGTCTTATTGCAAGGTCCATTTTGAGTGGAGCATCAATATTCTGAGAGATGGTCTCACATTGTCCTCAAGCATCTTCAAGCAATGGAGAATTCATAATGGATTCTATGATGGGGAGCTGCGCAGGCCCTAATTTAGCAGAGCAGCCACAAACCATAACACTTCCAACACCATGCTTTGCAGATGGTATCATGTTTTTCTGGTCAAATAGTACTGTTGTGAAATGACTTTATCTTTGCTTGATCTTTCCAAACCAGATTGTTCCAGAAATCCTGGTCTTTGCCTAGGTGTTAATGGGCAAACTTAATTTTGTCCTGGTGTCCTCCTGGCACACCTTCCATGTAGATCTAATTTGTATAGCCACTTTCTAATTGGTGGATTCATACACTGCAACAGTGACAAGAGCTACCTGTAGATGAAATGCTGGGATTCTTAGAGACTTCTTTTAGCACCTAACATTCTGCTCTCGGGCTGAACTTTTGCTGGGAAAATCTGTTTTGTTGTTTGAAATCTCTTTTATTTGTAGATGCTCTTCCAGACAGTAGAATGGTCAATTTCAAGTTGTCTGGAGATCTTTGTAAAGTTCCTTCCTAGACTCATACGCGTAGCTATCTAGAATCTTGTATCTGACAACCCCCGTGAGCTCTTGTGATCTTAGAATGGGGATAACACACACTTCAACAAACAAAGCTCAATATTTGACATCTAAAAAATGCAATTTCAGACAAGATCCTCTGTAATGATGCAGTCATTTGTACCTGATTCAAATGTTTTGGTATATGAGCTAGTGATAAATGCAGGAGTATACTTGCATTTTCCACATGTGAAATTTGCATCTATATTTATTTAAGTTATAGATTGGGCTACAAGATGTACATGTGGCATGATGTTATTATACCGCCTTCATCTAGGGATATCGTTTAATTGTCTCGATATGTTCACATTTGTTAGAAAAGAAAACAAATAGGGTGTACTTATTTCTTTAGACTGCTGTTTGTTGGGTAAGTGAACAGTGCCTGGAGTTGTGTGGAGCAAGCCATTTTCCATATAATATTATTTAGCCCCTTTAAGAATGAAACCATTCTCAGACCTTTGACATGTATAATGTAACTATTGTCACATTCTACAATTTGAGAATTGGTGATTTAATAAACATCATAGTGAGTGAGTGGTGTGAACTAAATCTGGCTAATGTAAGATTGTATATAGATTCTTCAAAAATAAAGACTATACCCTTTATATATTTACTGTAACTGTTCACATATCACTACATCATGAGCATTGCTGGGTTATTGAACACTAGACGAAACCAGTGACAAAGATCTAGGGACATCTTGATAATGCAACATATGTTTCCTTCCATAATGTAAAAAATTGGAGCCTCCTTACAGGTACAGTTTAAATGTTGCTTATTTTTTACACAGTGAGCACTGGTCTACCACATGAGGGGGTTACAGAATGTGACAGGGGCAGGGACTGAATCATCAGTTGACTCTTTATAGTCAAGCATTCATTCTTTAAAGCATCTCCCTACAGAACACCATCCAAAGATGTTACACAAGTAAAGGCCACCTTTGTATGGATGCACAGTGACCTTGGCTTTGCAACTTAAGCTGCAAGAGGTTCAATAACACATTCATATTGAATAGAAAAGAAAATGAATAAACAAAAGACTTTCACTTGAAATAAAACAAACTTGCCTTGCTGTATTTATTGAGCTTCCAGAGTGAAACCCATTACATTAGGAGAGCTTGCCTGAAGAAGGGACCTGAGATGCATGAAAAGCTTGCATATTGTAATATTTTTAGTTAGCCAATAAAAAGGTGTCATTTTGCTTGACTTTTCATTACATCCATAATGGCTAACACGGTACCCCTAACCTAACCGGTAACCCGTTGTATACAGTATAGTACAACTTATTTAGTGTTTTTATAATGACTTACCAGAGTAAGTCATTATATGGGTATGACGTTAATCTGCATCCAGCCTTGCATGTAGGCCCTCCAACCTGCAGGGAAAAACCGGGGGGTTGGTGGCAGAATTGGCACTCCAGCCACCATAAAAAAACTCACATTGTTTCATTCCATCTGAACTAGTGTGGTGCTGAGTTGTCACCCATTGCATGGTTGCACTTAGTTCCTAATCTGGGATCGTGAGTTAGTTCATCATGTGGTGGGTGCAGCAATGTGCTGTATCAGCGCATGCTCCTAACCTCTCTCTCCTCTCTTACAAAGTCACAAACAACATCTTTGTTCTTTACAGTACAACACCTCCCCTTTCACTTGAAATTTCTGTTTGGTAAAATTTCTGGGTTTAAATTCCACTTGCACTGTAGTCCATACTAATTTTTCCCAAGGCAGGAAATTCACTCAGCTCAAGTAAACTCACTGCTATGATAAACATTTGCTATAATACTTTTTCACATGGCAAAACACAATCAGTTGTGGAAAGGAACAAAAAGAAACAACAATTCTTTTTTCAGCTGATGTGGAATGAAGACTAAACACCACATTCTCCTAGACTAAACATTAATCCACAGGGTAGAGGAGTACTTTTGAGATGCAGACCTAAAGCTGATAGTAACTGGGTTTGATAGATGCCACAGTGCTGACATGGTGGTCTAGTGGTTGGCACTGCTTCCTCCCAGCACTAGGAGTCTGGATTCTAAATCCAGCCTGCTGCATGTGTATATAGAGTTTGTATGTTCTTCCTACATTTGTAGTTTTTCTTCTAGTAGTCAGGTTAAAGTATTTGTATGAGTACAGGTTAGCTTTTCTTGCTCTCTCAATTCACCCTGTATAAGTGAGTGTGGGAGTGTGTTTGAGAATGCTCTGTGATGGACTGCTATAGGCATCAGTACCCAAAGACTCTGAATTCACATAACATAACATGATATTCTCAAAACAATCTAATCCAGTGATCACAGAGACCAGAGCCAATGCTAGCAGCATACACTACAAGGTAGGAACTGACACTAGATGGGATATCACTCTATTGCATGGTCCACACACACACACCAATTCATGTTTTGCAAATTTAGGATCACCAGTGAACCTATCCTGTAACAACATCAGATTTCTAGCCACCATAAATACAGATGGACCTTGGGGGACTAGAGCTCATCTTGGCAGGATCATGTGCAAGGTAGGAAGTAGCCCTAAAATGGGGCAGCAGGCCATCTTATGACCCACTTATACACTTTACCACGTGTGGTCAATTAGAGTCACCAGTTAGTCTAATGTGTAAGCCCTGAAGGGTGTGGAAGGGAAACACATGTACCCAGAAGAAACCTACGCAGACATGACGAGAACACGTAATCCCCACAGAAGCTGCACCTGTGAATAGGATGGAAACCCAGGATGCCTGATCACGAGGCAGCACTATGCTGCTTGATTGTGTATTCTGTATACTAAAATGTCATTTTATATTATCTTACAACACAAGATGTTTTAAATACTACTTCGCTACTTTTGCAATTTGAGCTCTCTGATAACATATTTTTAAACTTTGTCTTCATATTTAAAGATCCACGGACTAGAGTGCGTCTGAAAAATAAGTCTGAGAGCGACCCACTGGCCAGTTACATAAATGCTAATTATATCAGGGTAAGTGCACATCTTTTCTGTCACTTTGGTTACTTATGATGTATTATACCTGAACAGTGCTTATTTTCTCTTTATGTGGATAACAGGATAATAGTTTTTGTTTTAGGCAGCAGTGTGGTACAGTTTTTATCACTATTACTTTTCAGTCCTTGACACTAGAGGTCAATACTCAAAGTCATTACTTCCTAGGTGGAGTTTGACTATTCATGCTGTGTTTGCAGAGATGGTCCATGTGCTTTAGTTACCCCCCTTCCCAAGACTTGCATGTTGGGTTAAGTGGCGATTCTAATCTAGCCTATTGTGAGGGTGTCCTGCTGTCAACATCTGGAAACCTATAAAAGGCGAAGGTCGTATTTTTACCAATTCATGAAAACTTCAGTATAAGTCCTAAAACTCTTGTGTGGAAACATAGTAATTAAGTTTACAAGTACACTGCTAAAAAAATTAAGGGAATACTTAAATCACACAGCAGATCTCAATGAACAAAATATTCAAGAGGAAAATCTTTAACGAGTAATACTGAGTAATTCATTGAGAATAAAATGATGTAACAATGGTCAGTGGAAACCAAACTTGCCAACCCTCTGAGGGCTAGATTCAACATCACACTGAAAATCAAAGTCAAAAATTGAAATCACAGCCTCATCCAACTAGTGTGAATTTTATCATGGCAACTCATAATGTGGTGTGCATGCCCCCCACATACCTGTATGGACTCCTGACAATGTCTGGGCATGCTACTGATGATACAGTGAGTGGATCAGAACATCAATCTTTTCCTGGGCAGTCTGTGGTTATACTTGGTGGCACTGGATGCATAATATCCCAGAGGTTCTCAGTTGGATTCAGGTCTGGGGAAGGTGCAGGCCAGCCAATGACATAAATGCCTTCATCATTCAGGAATTGCCTACACACTCTTGCCATGTTCTGCACCAGGAGGAACCCAGGGCCCACTACATCAGTGTAAGGTCTGACATTGGCCCTGAGAATTTCATCCAGGTACCTAACAGCAGTCAGGGTACTGTTGACTAGCATGTGGAGGTCTGTGCAACACTCCAAGGATATGCCTCCCTAGACCATGCTGGATAATGATGCAGGCTGCATAATGTTCACCACAGTCTCTCCAGACTCTTTCATGTCTGTCACATGTGCTCAGTGTGAACCTGCTCTCAACTGTGAGGAAAATGGGGTGCCAGTGATAGAGCTGTCAATTGTGGTATTCTCTGGTGAATACCAAATGAGCTGCATGGTAATGAGCTGTGTGCACAGGTCATTTGGCATTCACCAGATAATGCTTTTCCCTGTTCAGCTCTCCTAATGTAATGGCCCATCTCCTGGTATTTCCTCCATGCTCTTGAGACTGTACTGGGAGATACAGCAAACCTTCTAGAGGAGCTGGGTAATCTGTGAAACCTGCTGCAAGTACTACCTCATACAGCCAGTAGTGACAAGAACACTAGCAAAATGCAAAACTAGAGAAGAATCAGTCAGGAAGGATAAGGAGAGAGCAATTGTCTCTCAACATCACCTGCAAAACCCTTCCCTTTTTGGGGGTTATGTTGTTGTTGCCTCTCCAGGTCTCCTGTTGTCACTTTCCTTTGCACTAAAGCAGGTGACGTTGATTCACAATTCACTTATGCTTTATAACTGGACAGACTGATATCCCTAAAGCTTCATTGACTTGGTGTTAGACTGTCATGATTAAGTGTTCCCTTCATTTTTTGAACAGTATAGTTGGCTTTAGGGCCGGATTAAGAGTCTATGGTGTTCCATGGCATCAGTACCTCTGGTGCCCCTGTATGCACAAAAAAAACTTAAAAAGATGGAAATATTGAAATATTAAAAATGGGCCTTCATCAGGGAACAACTAATAGGTTACAATCTACAGATTTTCTGCAGCAATTACAGTAAAGTAAGTCTTACAAGTTGAAGCAAACAATTTGCACAGGGTTCCCAACTTCTGTAGATTACTTACAAATCCTCTATCTGTCTTAAAGCAGAGTTGGAGCAGTCTGCACCCAAATAATCAGATTGTGATTCAGACATATGCATGTAATACTCCAATCTTCACCTCGTCAAGTAAGCGAACCAGCCACCGTGGTGCATCATCAGAGGTTTTGCCTCGGGTGCTGACATCCGAGGTTTCAACCCCATAAGGGGATGCAAAAAGAAAACACACTTGACGAGCCCCAGTTAGGGCGAAACACATGTCATGTATTCTTTGAATTATTTGACAGGTACTGTATAATGTATCTTTCATCTGCTTCTCACAAGTGAGAAGACATAGCTGATGTCTGCCAAATAGCCGACCAACCACAAGCATTACCTGCGATATATATATTGCATTTGTGTGTGCATATTTTAAAAAAACATGTGGTTTAACCATTTCCATGTAACTAAGCAACCAAAAACCAAAATGATTATTTTGTTCTGGTAACTCACAAAGCCCTTGTGAATGAGCTATTAGGTGGTAAAGTGGTATGAGAGAGAGAGAGCCAATTCGAAACAGGAGATGATTAGGGGGATAGAATGACTCGGCCATGGAGGGCAATTTAGCCTGGACATCGGGATGCACCCTGCTGTTTACAATGGATGCTGAGGGATCTTTTATGACCACAGAAAGTCAGGACTTCAGTTTTATGTCTCATATGAAGGGTGGTACTGTTTTTACAGCACAGGTGTCCCATTAACTGCACGGGCATTGGGATCCACATTCAGACCACAGGGTAAGTGCCCCCTGCTGGCCTCACCAACACCTCTTCCAGCAGCAACCCAAGCTTTTCCTATCCAAGTAGAGGTTAGTCCCGAATATACTTAGATTCAGATAAATGATGTCTTCTGAAGTGCATGTGGTATGGCCACTGGATGACTGCAAACCCTTGCCTAGGAGATGAAAATCGAATAAAGAACAAGCAAAGAACCTTTATAAATAAAAGTTTTATTTAAATAAATATTCTGCAACAAAAAAAAGCATGGAAATACAAGGGCACGAAAGAACTTGCCTAAAAAAGACAATCCAGTCACACAAAATTCACAATCAAAAAGAAAAGTCAAAAATAAAGCAAAAAGGTCAAAAATCCAGTAAAAACAAAGAAATAGCAATAGCGAAACAGAAACAATCACCAACCACCAAGCACTTACAAATAAACAGTGAAGAAATTCCCATGAACCTTTATAGAAATGGAAGCAGTCCCTCAGTGGAGAATGACAGGTGGCCCCGCCTCTTACGGTTCCACCAACAAAATACAAGGAACCTCGATGATCAAGTACCCCCACACAGAAACCAAACTAGTAACTAAACTGACAAAAAATACATAATTATGTAAAGAATAAAACATGAATAACAATATTAGCATAACATATAATCAATAAATCATTAAAAGTGAATGAAAAAGACATAAAAAGGAATTTAAACACAAGTCAGTAGGGGAACCCTGACTTAAACATAACACTGCACAGTCCAAAAATGGGGCAGGAACTAACAATAATACATATAAGAAGGAGAGTGGGAACAACCATAAAACACGAGAGCCAAGCAAAAACAAACACAATTCCTATCCATCTTGAAAGTGAAGGAATTCAAAAAATACAAACCAGAAATAGTGCCTTAATTCAAGAGCCAAGGATCAAAACCAAAGAATCTATATAAATAAATAAATAAAATCCACAGTGGAAATATTGAGGAACAACTCTCAGTGCTGAAGCAGTCCTCCTATTGTCTGATTTGTACATTGCAGCGGGAGTGGTTCCTCAGCAGTAGTAGTTGATGGACCCACCCATCTAAGCTCAAAATACAAAATACAGAAAACATAATTTATAGGAGAAGCCACCAAAAATAAACATCATTTAAAAACTCAGAAACTATTAATTAATGGAAAAGATCAATCAAAACATAAAACATCAAATAATACAGAAACAGAATCAATAATATCTACAAAATTATATTTAAGTGACAACAAGACAATTAAATAAATGGAAAACATGGTTGAGCCAGGAATATAACCCTGCAAGAACCATGATGCTAACCCAAAATGACATTCACCTTCAGCATTTGAAGACAATCACCCACAGCACAAAGCAAGACAAGGACAAATAAATACAATTGAAGGTTATACCAACTTTGACTCTGGAAACTCTTAACTCATTTTGAATCTAAAAGCATTATACTTGTCTGTCATTTAGTTTGCATACAAATCCAATAAGCGCCAGCATCACTGTTGTGGGGTGTGCAGTCCAACACAACTTTGTAACTGAATGGGATGTTCCACCTCTTCAATGGCCAATTGTTTTGTTAGGCACTGATATTTTGTGTTTATAGCTTTTACGTGCAGAAATATTTAAAGGTGAGGGTTTGCAGATGTTTCATTGTCTGGACTCCACTTAAAAAACAAGTGAAAAACTGCCTCTTACAACAAGAGTAAAGTTTGTTGAGAATATCCCGCTCCTGATTTAATTTCTTATAACTTCACTTTTTGTTTTGTCCTATTACAAAAGATTACATGAGCAAATGACCCCACTTGTCTTTAGTGTTCCTTTATGGATAGCTTATTTCAACTTCTGCCCCTAAGAAAAATAAATACTTCCGATACACTCTTTTATGGCTTGACGTGACTTACACAGTATATATGAAGGAACTTATGTGAAGTGATGTAGTAGCTAATATTGGAAAAGTGTCTAGTGGGTAAAGTAACACTGAATTAAGAAGGAATCTGAAGTAATGTCGTTTGCATGCATAGAGATCCCAGCAGGTATGTATTCTCTGTTTTTATTAAGGAGCATTTAAGTCATTTCGATGCATTACAGACAAAACAGACAATTGATGGTAGTAGTTGAATCATCCCTTCCTGGCTATCCAATTTTCATTTCATGAAAATATGTCAAAGGAAGCAATTTTAATATTGCGTCTAATTCTGGAGATCATGCTACAAATGAGACATACAGTAGCTGAAGATGTAAGAGAAGGGTCTGTCTCACTCTGGCAAGCTATGGCAACAAGATATATACAGTTCTGAAAAAATAAGGCTGTATGGGAACATAATGCATACATTGTCAAAGGCATCAAAGTTGATCCGTCACTATTTATTTAAATAGTGCATCAGATAATCAAAAGGGCCTAAATAAAACTGTGAACAGGACAGAAACAAAGAAACATCTCTTTATACACTGAAATCTGGAACAAAGATTGAATTCACATTGTTCCAGTCATGTTGCAAATGTGATGGTTTCTAAAAGATGCCTGGTTAAAGATAGTAAATAGTTAAATGAGCTTCATAGAGTAAGTATTTTTTCTTGTTTCAATTTGTTTTTATATTTTACCGAGGCAAAGGACAGTCTGCAAGTTCACTTTGTCCATTTGACTCTCTGCTCTTCCTGCACTTACTTTTTACAATATGACTCATGCCTGAGGTGTGATTGGAATCCAGGGACAAAGGACAAGGAAAACTTCAAGGGCTAAGGAAATTCATTCTTAGGTCAGGAAAGGCTAGTCTGTGGGATCTGGCTGACTGGAATTCTGGGGATAATTTGCTGTAGACAATGCTCTGGATTGTTACAATAGAGAGGGTAATGATGGGAGCATGTCGGGATGGTGGGCCAGTATAGCTACATGGTTTATTAAGTATGAATATTGAGAGAGGAAGTAGGTAGCCCAAAAGCTAATCTTGGTGTTTAGTCCTTTATGTGGTTTAATGAGATGATAGTAACACAGAGAAATCAAGAGACAGCAGAAATGTGGGATTTTATAGAGAAATGGCTTGAGGAAGGGAGGAAAGTTCAAGTTCAAGTTTACTGTCACGGTAGAGTGAGATTCTTGTGCATCACCCACAGGCTAGTGAAAGTAATACAGCACCATGTATCTGACAGCACTCTACACTGTTGAGTAGCCTTATGACCTGGGGATACAAGTTGACTATCCAAAATGACTCAGACCTTTAACGATACTTTTTGCTATTCTCAGACCACATATTTTATATATGTTGTGGCAAAGACACTATATAGGTGTCGACCCGACACCGACTGATAGCAGAGGCACATATAAAAATGAAACAAAGGATTTTATTTTTGTCTTCAGCTGTGGGGCACGTCTTCCCTGTGTCCCTCAGCTACAGCACAGTACCAATAACACACTCTTTTTTCTCCTCCTCTCCTCCTAGGCAGCTTTGTCCTCTTCCTCCTCCAGACTCTGGCGCCTTGATTAGTGGCTGCAGGCTGTTCTTATAGCCCACCCAGAAGTGCTTCAGGTGATAATTAACCCAATTCAGGCTGCACTTCCAGCCCCCACAAGCTTGTTAAGTTGTGCATCTCCTCTGGGTGGTGGCCACGGAGCTCAACAGGGCTGAGCCCTGAAGTCCCAGGCCTGTGGCCCTAATGTAACCCAGGAGGGCTGCCACCACATGTTCCGGGGGAAGTAGTGTGCATCCCATGGCTATTCCCAGCGTCCGCCACAATGTCCTGAACAGAACAAGGAGCTGTGCGCCAGCTTCAATGCCCTCTGCAATCATGAGCTAAGTAGGTTCTGTGCCAGGATGAAATGCAGTCAGAGAGAACAAACTCAAATATGCATCTATAAATATTGGTGAGCATACTGGGAGACAGCTGAGCTTTCTCCAGAGGAAGTAAAGGCAATGGAGAGTCAAATTGTCTGTCATGAAATGAAGGCCAGAAAATTACAATAAGAAAAGGAGGTGAAATAAGGGGCAGAGCTTATAGGAGAAGCTGTCCCTCTGATATACCACTAATAGAGTAACACCTTCTGAGGCTAATGTGTGCATTAATCTGTTGTGAACCTCTACTATTATCAACTCACCATTTTGAAATAAAAGTGTTCTCTTTATCTCTTGATCTGACAACTGTGTATAATGATATCTGTGCCACATTAATTACTCAAATTTTAAACCCCTTCTTACATCTCTCTCTGTCAGTGCATGCAGTTGTCTTGTTTTTTTTTTTTAATTAAATTAAAAAAATGTTTTCTGAGGCTACATGGAAAATAATGTGATAAAAATGAGAGAAAGCATTTTCCCATCTGTAAATGTGCTGCAGATTATACTCAGGTGTACCATTTAAGAGTATGCCAATAACCCAACAGCTGCAATAGCCTAAAAACAGTGTGTTCACTAAAAACAATAACTGATTTTACTTGATTAGGAAGGAAAAAAGGGGGAAGCGACTCCACTCTACAATAAATCAAAAATGTTCTGCTACTTTTAACAAATGATTGAATGCTTCATAAACATCCTAAGATGCTCTATTATATAGTAATAATAATTATTACAGTAAGCATATGTTTATTTTTCAACATAAACTTTCCTATTGCATTTGTAATTATTGTATAGTACAATTTGCACATATGTAGGAGCTTAATGAAAACAAACATTAAAATTATGTAAAAAATATATTTAAAATATATCATAATATATCAAAATATTTTAAAATTATGGATACTCTACCTTTTAAAATGTTTCTGGATAACAAACATTATTAAATGCAATTTATAATATGCAGATTGAATGATATCCCATGCCAAAGATTGGGCTTCCTGTTGTGGTTTCCACTGAGATGAAAGTGACAAAGGAAAGTGAACCACTTATCTGATAACAACTATCTTGGGAAGGAAGAGGTTTGATTACTTTAATTATAAGAATGTGAAGTGTCTCATTTGGAATAAACATTCACTGGTGAGCTTTTGACATTTGTGGACAGCTAAACATTAAAATACTGATAAGAGTGCTATATAAAAAATAAGCCAGGATAAATGGAACAAGCCATAGAAATTAGGCAACGTCTCAACTGCACATTTGTCATTAGTAATTTGCTTTGGACAAAAGTCTCACACAGATACATGTCAAAACCTAATTTGCAATAAAATATTGTCAATCAATCAATCAATTTTATATAAAACTATTCTCAGCAAGTACTATTTAAAAGCTCTGTAAAAAGTACACCTGTATGTGAAAACAATGCGTTGCAACTCATAGATGCTGCTGGTATCTCCATTATTTAAATCCATTCAAAAAAAGTCACATTTTTTTTTGGAAAAGTGCATTTTGCCCCAGAGGAAATTTACAACATTATGAGCAAAATTTACCAAAATGCAGAAAAAAACTTAAATATCAAATAAACTCAACCAAAAGTATACTTTAGTTTGATTCAGTTTATTGTGGTGCTGTGCACTTCACTGAGTGCAGGTTCGGACTGATCACAGTGATTTATAAGTATAATATGATAACATTAAATATTACTATATTTGCACACAAAAAAGGACATGTCAATGATTAAACATAATAAAATCCTACCAATGTAAAGTCCCATTAATATGGCCAGATGAAAGCAGAGGGGAGGAAAACAAGATCTTTCATTGATAACATCCTTGGGGAAAAATATGCCTTTGGGTGTCCATGGCTGGTTAGAACAGATAAAGTCAACTGGCCGCTCGGCCCCCTCTGGGAATTTCACAAATTCATAAACATAATATAAAATCCACAACTGTATTAACTGTGTGTTTCATTTTTGTGTTATGCAGCTTTGTCAGTGAGACATGCAAGCAGTTACTGTATGTAAAAGCACAGAATATCTCTAATTTGTTTCTACATTTTTATTAAAACAATTTTTAAATTACATTTTTTTCCATATTTGTACAATTTGTAAATAATTAAGCACACTCAGTTATGGGAGACTGAACTCTTATGGCTTAGTTACTAAACATTGTTCTATCTATCTATCTATCTATCTATCTATCTATCTATCTATCTATCTATCTATCTATCGCTTCATAATGTAATGACCTATCATATCTATCATTCTCTGTCTCTCTCATATTTTGCACTTTACATCACAATTGACCTTCCAAAGAAAAAAAAACAACTCAAAAACACAGAATCTATGAACACAAAGATAACATGTGGAGTTATGTGCTAATTTTTATTGATTTAACTGACTTTTTTTGGTGTTTTATGCAGATTTTCCTTGCAGATGCATGCACAGTAACTAATGGAGCCACCAAAAGAGTCTGAATGGCTATTTGGCTGGTAATCCTTGCTAGTGTTTAAATGTTCTAAAATACTTCTAATTATTGTCCTTATCCAGTCTTGGCTGTTTTCACACTGTGTACTCTTCTATTGTTTTATAATGTTGTTATACATTAAGGAGGGCGTTAGTCCAGCAGCAAAGGGAAAGGACTTGAAAAGAGATTTCCAGGTTAAATGTCTGCTCAGCTGGTGACCTCCTGCATGACCATAATAGCTCCACTTTACAACAAAGATGGGTGGTACAATTTTCTCTGACATCTTTCCCAAAGGCTGTGGAATTAGTTTTATTGTGGAAATTACAATAGAAACATCCTTTCATTTACTGAACCGGTTTATCCAGACTTGGGGTCTTGGGGAGATGAAGCCTGTTCTGGCAACTCTTTGCATAAAAGAAGAATAAGCCCTCTATAGGGTGCCTGTCCATCACTGGATCCTTTTACTTACATTGAGGTTAATTTAGAGCTGGTAATGAACCTAACATGTGGTGGTCCAGTACTAGGCACCGGTCCATTCCAGGGCACATTCATTGACACTAAGCCAGTTTTGGGCTGCTAATTCAACAAACACCGGATAATGCAATGGTTAGTGTTGCTGTCCCAATGAGCCAGGAGATTGGGTTTGAATCCTGGCCCTGTCACTGTTTGTGTGAAATATGCACTTGCTCCCCACCTCTGAAAGGAAGTTTTCACTTGAGATTCTGTTGTTTCTCCTGCAGTCTAAACCAAGCTTGAACATAACTTTAATTTTTGATCTACTTTGGCTGGTGAGGGTTGGCAAAAGACCGAACAGTCCACTATAATCTTAGGAACTTATTTGAGTGTTTATCCTTGATGCTGTCAAGAAATATTTTCCTTGCAGTCAGTCCTGGGTTTTTGACCAGTGACCTGGGCCTCATACACTCTACCATGGGAGATCTCCGCAGACATCCTAATAACATGCCCAAAACACATTTGGCACATTGCTTGTGCTTCAGAGTTATAAAGAGTGAGCCTAGAAAAATTGCACAGAAACCTAATTTTGGCCACATTTGTTTATTTATGTTTTCGCATTGTGAAAAGTAGACTATTATGTGAGCATTGTCAACTGTTTTTCTTCCCATAATATTTTAAAAATTAGACATTTTGAAGCCCATTTTTTGCCACCCTGTCCTGAGTGTTGTTGAATTCTTCTACCTCGATCCTTATGCCAGCTCTTCATTAAAAGAGTCACAAATCAGTCCTGGAAAAGGAGAAGCACTGAAGCACTTGCTCTATTTTCTACAAAGTTCTGTGGTCCCCAAGACCTTTATTAAAAAACACAAACTTAAATTAACTGCATCTAAATTGTTAAAAGTGTCCGCTAGTTAAATGTAAGGTGATATATGAAATGCATTTGCAGGATTAATGGCATAGAGGCCAAGAAGCAGTTTTTGAAAATGAGGGATATTCCAGTGTTAACTAACCTTTATACTCTGAATTAATCACCCACTGTAAAGACTGACGTGCACATTTTTTTTTATCTGGACTAATAAATTGCCAGCTCTTAATTGTCCAGAGTGTGTGTATGTGTGTGTACAAGTTTGGGTCCAGTTTCCTGCGTTTCTGGATCTGGACATGTCTAATGTTATTTTTGTGATTGTTTAGAGTACTTAAATTTCAATAAAGAAATACATTTTTACTTTTCATTTTATAGGATAGTACAGTGGCAAAGTCCTTTGAGCTGTCGCTTCAGGGATCCAGCATCCTAAGTTTAAATCCCAATCACTGTTATTGTCTGTGTGGAGTTTGCATGCTGTCCACAGGTCTGCATGGATTTTCTCCCCCATTGACATAGACTTATGTGTTAGTTAAATTATAATTCCAAATTAACCCAGTATTATTGTGGAAATATGGATGTGTGCAATGGACTGGAGCCCTGCTCTAGGCTAGTTCTCCCTTTACTCTTGGTGGTGCCGGGATAGGCTCCATCCCAATGACCATGTATTTCATTATGCTGATCTGAAAACTTAAACAAAGTAAAGGGATTGATATTATTCTTTTTTTCTGCTTCTGTACCTTATTTTTTTTTTAACTGCATCATTTGTTGACTTATTATTTGTTTTAAAGTATCATGTAAAAGACAGCATACAATAATAACTGACTGATTAATTGATTTCAATTTGTGCCTAGGGCTACAGGAACAAAGAGAAGGCATTCATTGCCACACAAGGACCAATGATAAACACAGTGAATGACTTTTGGCAGATGATCTGGCAGGAGGATGTGCCTATTATTGTCATGATTACAAAACTGAAGGAAAAAAATGAGGTGAGCCATCATTGCCTCATTTTGGTTTTTAGACTGTCTTTTGTGGCCCAGTTCAAGAAGCAGACAAACAAATAAGCTAACCAGCTACTCTAAAGAAGATCTTCCATAGCCTGAGTGCAAGTTTGTCCCTTAGGGCAACTGGGAGAGTGACAGAAAGAGAGAGAGAGAATCCAAGTGCATTTACCAATATTTATTTATGCAAAGCGTACATATTGATATATACTGCCATTTGTAGGTACATGTACCAGGTAACACTCCCTTTGCCTTCTGAACAGCTTAAACTGCTGGACACATACATCTTTTTGACATGACAAATTATCCAATTTGAAAAAGAGTGGACTATAGCCAAGTGCAATTGTTAGGTATACCACAGCATTTGAATGCTATTAATAGCTCTAATGAGTGCTGAGAAAATATTGCCCACACTATTGCACCACCAGCAATAACTTGCCAACCAGGATGGACCTATTAAGTCATGCTGTCTGCACAAAATTCTGTCCATACCATTTGCATCTTCTGATGTGTTATGTTGCTTCATTTTTGTGCTCTTAACATACTGGAGAGGAACTTGAAATATTCAATTGTAGCCCATTTGCTTCAAGGTCTCTGAAATTTTGTGCATTCAGAAATGCTCTTCTGCACACCTCTGATGTAAAGAGCCATTTATTGACTATAAGGCCAGTAAGCTTAATGTGCATCCCAGGTAAATTAATACAAACAATTGCTAAGAAGGACGTCACATAGCACATGGCAAGAACAAGAGTTTTAGGTAAACAGTCAGCATGAGTTCAGACAGGTGAGGTTGCATTTAATAATGTGCTGGAATTCTATAAGGAATCAACAAAATCATGTGACCAGAGTGGTGCATACAATAGTATTTATGTTGATTTTAAGAAAAAAATCTGATAATGTCCCACAGGAGAGGTTATCAAACTAATAGAAGCGTTAGTTCAAGGTATAGCATGTGGAGTGAAGCTCATCAGAATCATTGCTATTCTGAATGTACAGTATATAGATTATCTGGATAAAAATAAAAAACAACAAACTGATTAAGATTGTAGATTATACCAAGCTTGGTGTACTGGCAGATAATCTCGAATCTGCTGAATTATTACAGAGGTACTTGGATAACACACATTCTTGGACAGATTTGTGGCAGATGAAATTTAACGCAAGTACATGTAAGGTATTACACATAGGACGTAAACATGTTAGATTTGAATACACAATGGAAGGTCTGAAACTTAAAAGTACTGCTTATGAGAAGAATCTATGAGTCATAGTGCACTTGTCACTATCAACTTCCAGACAGCGTAACAGAATGTTTGGTTATATACAGTAGAGTGATGTGTGGAGTCAAAGTAAGTAATACTTTTGCTTTACAATGCACTAGTGAGGCCTCACCTGTAGTACTGTGTATAATTTTGGCCTCTATATTACAAAAAAAAAAGCATAGAAGTGATGGCAGAAGTCCTGAGCAGAATTACTATTCCCTTTCCAGGACGGCAAGGTATGAGTTATTTGTAAAGATTAAAGAAGCTGAACCTTTTCAGTTTAAGCAAACAGAGATTATAAATAGACATGGTTGAAGTGTTTAAAGTTAGGAAAGGAAATAGTATGGTTTATTCAAGCTGTTAATTTTAAATGAGTTCAACAATAACACAGGGACACAGTGGGAAACTGGTTAAGGGCAAATCTATTCTAGAGGCTGTAGGACCTGAAAATCCCACAATGGTAGCTGTTAGCAAAAAGTTGGAACCACCATTTGTGGCACTAACAGTCAAATTTTGGCTAAACTCACTTAGGTTATATATTTACCTATACAGTATTATACTTATATTATTTACTTATTATAAATTCAGTTTTTTTTTTAATAAAGGCTATTTTATTTTATTATATTACATTTGGGGTAACATGGTGGAACAAGGCTTAGTGCCCGGACAGAGAAATATGCTATTTTCAAATCCTAGGTCTGGTCATTTGCTATGTGAAATTTGCTTGTTCTTAATATGTCTGTATAACTATTTCTATTAGGGTTTTTTTCTCACATCCTAATGATGTGTTTTTATAATGTTTGGTATGGAATTAGAATTGGCCCAGTATAAGTGAGTGGGTGGGCATTAGTAGTCTCTGTGACAGACTGGTGTTTCACCCAGAGTTACTTGAATTGCTTTGAATTGTTTCCAGCCTAGATTAGACAAATTTGAGACACATAAAGGTAGTCTGATCAGGTCAGTGGGAAGTATGTAACAAAAAATTAATTCCTTTTATCTTGATTGATTGATTACATCTTGCCTGAAGAAGGGGCCTGAGTTGCCCCGAAAGCTTGCATATTGTAATATTTTTAGTTAACCAATAAAAGGTGTCATTTTGCTTGGCTTTTCTCTACATTCATAATGGCTAACACGGTACAACAACCTAGTACTAAAAAAATAATTAAAATTTAACTTGAGAGTAAAACACAGCACTGTTCATTCACCCACTGAACACTTGTGTGACCTGAACAAATCAGTTACTTGCCCAATTAAAAAATCTTGAACTAACTGGATTCTTCAGAAACTGTGAGTGGCTAAGGGCATTCAAGTGGTCTTCATCTACAGGTAAACTTTTCTTCTTTTTGTACTTATTTTGGATACCATACATTTAAGTTATAATAATTTAAAAAAAAAAAAAAGAAGTCACAAAGACAGTAGGTATAAAACAACACAAGTTCTATGTTTTCGGGCACACAGTCTGGTGAAAGATGGGGGGTGGGTGGTGTTGAGTTTATGGAGGAATTCAGTCTGAAGAATGTACATTTATTGGTGCTGAGGTTGCCAAAACTATAAGCACGAACATCCCTTTATGGCAGAAAGATGGAACATTTGATAAGTAATTTTTCTTTTAAATAAACTTTCATTCAGCAAATGGCATTGTAATTGAAAAGCATTTCATGACGCCCTTCTATCTTAGTGTTGGTCAAGTCTCAAAAACATAACCCAAGGGATTCTGAGGAGCAGAAAAGCTTTTATCTCATTTGTTCAGAAGTGGGCAGGGGGAAAGCTCAGAATTAGCAGCTGACGTCTCTTTTAACAATTTAACAATGAAAATGAGTTTGTAAGGGTGGGGACCCTCTCTGATTGTAATCAGATAACAAGCACTGGTTACGCAATGGGTGCCTTCCCAATCACGCAAAGATTCTTCTAAAATGTGCTCCATGTTCCACCCTCCCGGCCACACACACACTCACAGATTTACAGCTTCAATAATCACACAGTTGCTCTGAACATTCAGAAGCTTGAGCAAAAGGAGTAGGTGCATCTGGAGCAAGCAGATATGAAATTATGCTTGTCCTGTTATTATTATTATTAAGGACGTGGGTGTGTCAGGCACAACAGGGCCTTGTGCTAAAGTACAGCGCATTGTCTTATTTCAGAAATGTGTGCTGTACTGGCCAGAGAAAAGAGGCATCTACGGGAAGGTGGAGGTGCTTGTCAACAGCGTTCAAGAATGCGACCACTACACCATTCGGACCCTGACTCTAAAGGTAATAAAAGCTGGGCTGGAGTGTCATTGTCTGAGGTGTCTCTGTGGTTTGTTGCATGTGGGTCGTTCTGAGCAGGAGAGAATCGAATGGGCAGTGGGCTGGATCTGAACAAGGTAGAAATAATGTGCATTCTGAAATGCAGAAACAACTGCAATGATGGACTTTCTTTTTAATAATAATAATACAAATTTATTTATATAGTGCATACTTTTGTGGCTAAAAAAATTCCAAGTGTGTGTCAATGGTGTCTTATGGCAGCTAGGAAAAGCAAAATGAAATTAAAATTAAATTAAAATAGATTCAGTTATAAAAGGTAGAAATATTCTGTTATATAATGGTAGTGTGTTATTGGGGTATTTGAGAAAAATAAATATTTTATATTATGTAGTACCAGTACATTTATAAAGGAATTATGAAAAAAATGTGTAATCTAAAAGGGTTAAAGTTACACTGTGTCTTTTAAAGATTTTGGGCACATTATTTTTTCATTTTATCTAAATTTAATAATCCATTCCCAAAGATACTCTGTCAACTTATTTGGAGATTCCAAATTGGCCCTGTGTGGGTGTGTGAAAGAGGCTCCTTGTGATGGGTTGGCATCCTGTCCAGAGTTTCTTTCTGCTTTGAGTTCAATATCACTCAAGGCTTCAACCCCTTGTGAACCTAAAATGGACTAAAAAGATTTGAATTATGTTATATTTTCTTTTTATTCACTTGTGTTCTTATTGTACACATCTCACATTCAGAATGATCAGCTGCATATATCACATCACTGTGAGCCACACCACAGTCAAGTCAGTACTAGGACATGTCTGCTAGCTACGTCACAGTGCCAATTTTGAATATAATTGCAAGTGGTATTGTCATCCTTGATTATCTTCAGGTTTTGAGGGAAATTCAGGGTAATAAATCTTTAGGACTATCAGGGGCTTTGAATTTTAAATTTATAAAAACTTCTTGGTAAGGATGTCTGCCTTTAATACAGCTAGAAATTGTGTTGGCTTTAAAAATGACAGTATTCACCACACAGAAAAAAAAAATTGATGAGGCAGAGTGGTTCAGAGGTAGTGCTGCTGCCTCCTAATAAGCAGATCAGGGCTCATGTCCCAGATTCTCTCTGCATGAAGTTTGCATGTCTCCCCATGTCCAAGTGGTTTTCCTCTAAGTGTTCCAGTTCCCTTCAACAGTTCCATGGGTACATACAGGTTAGCTAGATGGGTGATGTAGAAATTGGTCTCTGATGTGTTTATGTGTGTGTGTGCCTTCAGTCTGCGATGGGCTGCCATCGTGCCCAAGGATTGTCCTTGCCTCATGCCCAATGCATGCTGTGATAGGTGGGTTTAGAAAAGAGAAGGAAGAATACAATTTTCTGAATCAGTCTGTCAAACCCCGAACTTTATAATGTATACGTGCAAAAATTTATTACCAAAAATATAAGCAAATGATTTGCCATTTGTTAACTTTGAGACCCTTTCCTTAATTTTTTACCTAAGGATCAATGACAGAAAAATCAAAGGACTTTACTCTTAAATATGGTGTCACCACATCAGTAGATTGAATTATGAACAACAGTGAAGCATCAATACATACAAAGTGTGAAATATGCTATGATGACATGTGCTTGTTTGTCAACATAAAGAGTGAGTGCAAGGTATAGAGAGAAATGTAACTGCTTTCTTTTACAGCAAGGGGGCCAAAGTCAAACTGTGAAGCACTACTGGTACACCTCGTGGCCTGACCATAAGACACCTGATAGCGCATATCCACTGCTGCAACTTATGGCCGAAGTAGAGGATGACCAGAAAGCTGCAGCTGAAAGAGGTCCTGTAGTTGTTCACTGCAGGTGAGTATATGTGAGAAGCTCTGAAGTTAATAGTGCCTTTAGTTAAACTGTGTGCCACAATCTAGGTCTTGCATCTGTAATCTGCATAACTGCAGATTTTCCATGTGGTGTGTTCCCTTTCAGCACACCTACTTACCAGTTCTGCTTTACTTTCCAGTGCTGGTATTGGAAGGACTGGCTGCTTCATTGCTGCCTCCATTGGATGCCAACAGCTAAAGCAGGAAGGAGTTGTTGATGTGCTCTCCATTGTATGCCGACTTCGGATGGACAGGTTTGCTTCTAACTTAATTTTTTTTACTCAGCCGCCTGTTACTTATTTTCTGTCAGATGACTTCCTATAGGACCAATGCTCTCTCCACGCAAAAAGATAAAGGAAATCACACTACAGTTCAGGCTGATACAAACACTTTCTGCTACACTGCACTATGAGCTAATTTCTATGGACCAAGTTACTCATAATAAATTTGTTACTCCATTATGGCATCAGGTAAGGAATTCTTGAGGAATTCTCCTGTAGGTAAATACAGTCATTTGTGATCCTTAGGATGATACTGTGGTGCAGCAATAAGGGCTTCTACATGGTATTGGATTACAATTTCAGCTTCAGTAACCATTGGTGTTCATTTGTCACTTTCTCAATATGTCTAGATGGGTTTTTCTTGAAAGACCTCCCAATAATATGTGAGAGAGTAAATAGACAATTCTAAATTGTGTGAGTGAGTGGATGTTTGCAGGAGTGTGCCCTGCAGTTGACGCACATGGGCTATTTCTGAGCTGTTGCTTGATGCATTTGTACCTGTGGTCCACATTTTGATACTGCATTGAGAGGGTTCAAGAGGTTGACTGATGGACTCATTTTAGACATATGCTCTAAATGGAAGCCCTGGATCCATCTGTCTATATGGTTGTATGTATTCAGTGTTGGCTTGTTTAATAACAAAAGTTTTAAATTAGCATGACCTTAGATTAGTATTTACAGTAACATACAATTTCACTTACTGGCCATATTCCTTTTGTACTTAGGCAGTTAATTTTTGGTAAGATTGACTAGATAACCTCTCCTACACGATTAGTTTATTAAATAATAGTTAGGTAATTGTAGTTTTTTCTAGATCTATGTAGTGACACACTCAGAATAACATTTCAAATGCTGTTTATTGTTAACCCTGTTTTACCAACTCTCCATACAGCGTGCCTCTAAACTACACCCCTCCTTCCGGCCGTCATATGTCTCAAAAGACGCGGACCATAGCAATCAACACCCGAACATAAAGCAATGGACAAAAGCATCATTAAACAATCATATACAACAGTAATGATGGATCTGTCGTTGTGTTCCAGTGACCTGGTCATCTACTAAACATAGTTATTCTGTCTATGTGAATTTTAAATTTGGTGATTTCGTTTTTTCCCTGTTTTGCATTTCGCATTCTTATAAACTGTGCAGTGATTTCACTTTAACTTGAATGATATATTTATTCAGATATTTCTATGAGGAGAATTAATTTAATGGTAATGCTGCATTTTCTGTATTTGCACAAGACTGTCAGCCATGCAGGCATGGATCACACTAATGTTTGATCTGAAAGTCTTTTTAATGGTTATTGGATAATTAATGAACTGGCTGAAGAAGCATTGTCAGAGTTAGTTTGATGAACATATAGAGTGAGTCTTGTGTGCTTAAGTCACATATCCATGACCAGGGAGGAACAAAAAACAGTTTGGAGAAGGAGGGTTCTCTTTAAGGTTTTAACTTGCAGCAAAATTATTGATAAACTGATATTGGGTGAAGCTAATGCTGGAGAAAATATTAACACACACTATTTTTCCATGCATAACATGTTTTCTCCTCTAGTGGACTGGCTTCTTTCCAGATATAAGCAGTTTTAATGCATTGTGCTATTTTAGGAATTTTTTCCATTGTCTACCCTTTTAAATTAGTTTTATTCATTGATTCCATTTTTGTGTATAATATTGCTTTGATGAGATCTTTTTGTGTTTTCATGTTGTGCCCGGTATCCAAGGACGTTCACTCAGACATGGGCTGTTTAAGAATCAGGGGTAGCTACACAGACTTTGTTTGTGTGTTACCTAAAATACAAAAAGGTTTCTAAGGAATTGCATGTTCTAAACTGCACATTCAACACCACACGTTTTAGTTTGTACTGCTAACAAAAGTTCAACTGATAGTTGTGCACAGATTCACACCTCTGGCTTGTGGCACATAGTCCACTTCTGTATGCATATCCTGTAGGCCATAGCAGGGTTTAGAGTAGAGTATTAATGACTTTGGTATAAAGCACAATGCAAGGAGACTTCACAGTTTAATTGGATAATGGGCATATATGACAGCTTTATGTTCATCTTCTAGAGCAGGGGTTCTCAAACTTGGTCCTGGGGGACCCCTGTGGTTGCAGGTTTTTGTTCCAACCAGCCTCTGTTTTTAATTGGACTCCTGGGCTAATTAAGTGAACTGTTGTTTCCCAGATTCCCTGTTTTGGGAACAATATACAAATTAGAAAACTAAGTTTGGTAAAAAAAAAAGTATTAAAATGTACTAAGCAGTTATATGTATTTTTTTCTTTTTAACAGTATTTTCATCTTGATTGTCATTCTACTTTTCTAGGTGTTCTAATTGTTTAATTAATCCGTTATTTACTACTTTGCGGGGCTGACGCTAAAGTAGTTGCAGCCTTTCACGATTGATTGTTGTTTACTTGGGTTTCTGCTCTGCTTATTTTTAATTGTCATTATAAAGATTCAATGAAGGGAGCAAACTGCACAGAGAAAGGGCAAAATATAATAAAAAGAGAGTTAAGCATTTAAATCCATAGCAAAAACAGAAATATTTCTAAGTTTCTTATAAATGTAAAAATCATGCTGCTGTGCTTTTCTGAATGTAGAATAAAAGATAAATAATACCAGCTAATTAAATGAGATCAGTGCTATCAGGTGTTGTCACTAATTAGGAATTTGGTTGGAACAAAAACCTGCAGCCACAGGGGTCCCCCAGAACCGAGTTTGAGAACCCCAGTTCTAGTGCACCATTTGCAGAGAACACGCTATAAGGTTACCTCACTCTGTATATCATTCATCAAAGTTGTGAATCTTAAAAATTACGTATAATAAAATCAAGGCGAGAGAAGTATGTTTCTTTAGTGGCAGTGACTGGAGTGAAAACCTTGAACCACTGTTGCCCTTGAGGATCTGAGTTTGACACCATTGCTTCAAAGTGACACCTGCTTTTATGATTGATTTACTGACATTTCTAAATCCATTCCAAAATCAAGTAATTTTTCATATTTAGGTAATTCAAATTGTAATTGCTGTCCTGTTGTTTTATAGGCATACTGTATTATAGCTATACAAATTAGGTTGATTTACTATTATAATGTTCTTTAGCATGGTGCAGTGATCAAGGCACTAAACTTTAAATGTCAAGGCTCTCAGTTCAATTCATAATTATGATTCACTTTGTGGGTATGTCACTTCCCTGCCTGTACTCCAGTTGAATCTGGACTTTTGAAGTTCCTATGGATATTATCATCAAAAAATTGATTTTAAAATTATTTTGATTTGATATATTGTATTAATCCCCAAGGGGAAATTGTCTTTTTCCATGACCTTGAAGGCCGGAGCACAGGATCAGCCATTGTACAATGCCCCTGGAGCAACTTTCAGGTTTAAAGGTTTTACGCAAGGGCCCAATAGAGTAGGAACCCTGCTGGCAGCAATGAGATTTGAACCATAGTACAGTATTATATAGAAATAAAGGTTTTTGTTAGATGGCACCTTTCCTTAAAGGTACGCTCCCATCAGTGGACACATTTTACAAATACTATACAATGCATACATGTAACACCTAAATATTAGTACAAATTAAAGTATTTAAGTTAAACGTTTTACGTTATTCTTACTCTTAATAGCACATAATGTAGCTATAGCTTATTGTCAATAGTGTTTACAAAAACTCCATTTTCATACAACTTTTCCAGAAATTATATCTCTGCAAATCTATGATGTTTAGAAAAAGGCAAGTCTACCACTTTGCTCCACCATAGTATAACAAGAGCATTGTACGACTGCCCACTCCAACTTATTTTAACCAGAGTCCATGAAACAAATTTTAAAAAGATCATCTATCCATGGACAGTTTGTACATTCTTTTTATGTTGGTGTACATTCTCTGGTTACTGTGCTTTTTCCAGTCCAAGCAAATCTAAATTATGCTTATTAAAATATAATATTTGCAAACGTACTTAATCCAATGGTTGGAACCTGTCCTGTCAGTATAAGGCATATGTCAGAAACCAATTGCGGACAAGATGCCAATCCACAACAGAGTTCACATACACACATCCATACTCACACAGGGCCAGTCTGGAATTACCAACTAACCTAACACACATCTTTGTGGATGCGGGACATAAATCAGAATGCCCAGAAGAATTCCCATGCAAACTTAGGGATAATGTATTAACTCCACACAGGCTTCCACCAAATATGGGTACCCAAAAGGAGGCAACAGCAATAACCACTATGACACCATGTTGTCCAAATATTAAGTAATATTAATTATTCCAGCTAACAAAAATTTAGTTTGATGAACTGATGAATTCTTTTTTTATCCTCAATCCTGTCCTCTCTCATCTTCAGCACAGTTCTTGTAAGAGAGGCTTCAGCTCACATTGACTTTGCAAGTAAACAAAGACATGCAGAATAAAGAACAGGGTGGCCCTGTTAAATACAGTATAGATATTTTTCAAAACAGCAGTAATGCACTTCCATATACTGCCCACAGCGATTATGGCAAACAAGCTTTTAAGTCTCTCTCAGTGTTTGTTTTTGTCACCCTAGCTTTGTATTTTTGACTAGTTTTAATTTATTATTTGTCGTATTATTTGTCTACAATTATTCTAATGTTTGAGACATAAGACCATAAAGAAAAATCTTATTTTAAAAAAGGAAAATCTTATTGATCTAATGGTTACCTCATTTCGTTTATTAGCACCACAGGTCATCTTCTTCTTCTTCTTGCGGATCATCTTCTTCCATATCTTTCTGTCCTCTCCATCTTGCTCTGTCACACCCAGCACCTGCATGTCCTCTCTCACCACATCTATAACCCTTCTTTTAAGCCTTTCTCTTTTCTGGCATCTCTATCTTTAGCATCCTTCTCCCAATATACCCAGCATCTCTCCTCTGCACATGTCCAAACCAACGCAATCTCGCCTCTCTGACTTTGTCTCCCAACCATCCAACCTGAGCTGACCCTCTAATTTCTAATTCTATCCATCCTCGTCACACCCAGTGCAACAAATCTTAACATCTTTAACTCTGCCGCCTCCAGCTCTGTCTCATATAATGATAATAATAATAATCCTTCCATCCATCCATTTTCTAACCCGCTGAATCTGAATACAGGGTCACGGGGGTCTGCTGGAGCCAATCCCAGCCAAGACAGGGCACAAGGCAGGAACCAATCCTGGGCAGGGTGCCAACCCACCACAGGACACACACAAACACACCCACACACCAAGCACACACTAGGGTCAATTTAGAATCGCCAATCCACCTAACCTGCATGTCTGTGGATTGTAGGAGGAAACCGGAGCGCCCGGAGGAAACCCACGCAGACATGGGGAGAACATGCAAACTCCACGCAGGGAGGACCTGGGAAGCGAACCCGGGTCTCCTAACTGCGAGGCAGCAGCGCTACCACTGCGCCACCGTGCCGCCCTAATAATAATAATAATATATTCAAATAAAGAATGTACTAGTGACATCTTCCAACTCAAAAAGATCTTAGCCTGTGCATAATAAACAGGTGCCCTGCAATCAGCATTACCATTTACCTGCATGTTTTGGCTTTAAACATTTTCACAACCCTGCTATATTAGCTACATAGCTGTAAACTGTATTGTCTTCTCAGGAGTCTAATGTTTTCTTAATCTAATGCCCTATTTCATTTTAGTATGAAGTAAACACCTTTTGTTTCTATAATCTGAAAGAAAGGTCTAAGAATAAAGGGTGCTAAAAAAAGTTCTCAATGCCATTAGTTTAATCATGTAGTCTTGTTAGATTCATTTTTATTCTGTAACAAACCTTAATATATTCCCAGTTGGGTTTGCATGGATGCGATTATAAAAATTTTATTATTTGAAAAATAAAGATTAAATGGGAAGATTGAAGTAATTTTTATGGGGCACATGGTGGCAAGCATCCTTTGAGGTTCAATTGTTTAGATGATTTAAAGTTGTTTTTGTTGTTATTTTTTGGATGCTTTTCAAAAGCAGTTTGTTCCTATAAGATCATTATTATCAAAATTTCAACTATGAAAAAACAAGCAGTTTAATTTTGCATTTAGAGTGTGAATAGAAACCTGGATTGAAATCATTACAAAGTCTCAAACACCACCAAGCTGTGACAGGGCAGGAGACGGTCCAAAATAGAACTTTCTAGAAAGAAAGAAAGAGAGAGAGGGAGGGAGGTGCACATGTGTTGTCAGAGAGAACCACGGTTTGTCAGTATGGGAAATGCCAGCGTGGATAACAGGCACTGTCAAGGGGGGGAGTGTCAGTGGGGGGTGGGAAGGACTCTTGTCAGTATAAACTGTGCCTCAGAAGTGGAAAAGAGAAATGAGGGTAGAAAGAGATGTTTTACAGAAGAGGACGCTAGAGGGTAGCAAAGGGTGCTTGACCTTGTTACTGAGTGAAAGAGGACTTAAAGTAACGACAGCAAGTTAATATGATTTGATTCAGCAGATTGCTTTCCGACATATTCCTATGGAAGTATTTGAGATGCTGCAGCCCAACACCAGAATCAGACCAAGCATGAAACATTTAAAGGTGTAAATCTCTGGATGTGACTTAAATCCTGCTGCTAACCAGGGGAATGGGAGATTACAATAAGGAGGATAAATGGTGTGACTGTCAAAAGAGAACAAGAATACCCTTTTGGTACTTTAGGAAGGCTGACCAGTATTCATACCAGTGATAGCTTGTCTCAGGATGAACCATTAGATTTTTTATTTTTTCTTATGTTTTTGAATCCAAGCTTTATTTATTCTCCTGTTATGTTTTACTCTTAATTTTTAAATAATATTTTGACGTTACTGGAAAATTTGCCTGATAGAGAAATGATATTTGGTAATTTAGTAGTGTTTACTTCATGAGTAAGTTGTGAGTACTGACACAATTCTGGACGCTGCTTCATTCAAGCACAAATAAGGCACAATAATACAAATGAATGCCTGAGATTAGCACCATGTTTTAAATGCATATGGAGGATGACCAGGCAAAAAATTAGGTAAAATTTGGAATTAAGATTAAGATAGCCAAAATCAACAATTTGCTAAATTTTCTCTTATTAAGGACACTTTATGGTTTAACATATTAACTACTCAAAGTTTACTATAAGACTGTTTAATTCTGGTATTGAATATGTAACCAATAATCCAACTTTTTAAGTCTAATATCTTGAAGATTAAACTGTAATTTGATCACAACTCATGGTCATTGATATGAAATTTAATTTATTTTTTTAACTTTTATTAAATTTATTTAAAGCATGAAAATTTTTAAAACATGAAAGCAGAAATTTTATTTAATGGCTGTACTAATATACTATTATAGTATTCGATGCTTTCAATATTGCTCCAGAGAAAAACAACTGCACTACACAATAAAGTTAGATATTTAGGCCTCCAGCATTTTAAAAATGAACTGAGTGAAGCCCAGCAATGGCTATAAGTGAGTTCTAGTTTTGAATCCTTTTAATTCAACATTCAACCACCCCAATTTCAGGATAAGCCCTTGAAGTTTCATTTCCAGTATAGTATAATACTTACAGTCGCTGGGCATGACTCGGCACACCTATTCCTTAGAGTAATTGGACAGGAAATTTAAGCCGGGATGAAAACAGCAGACAAGGAAGCACTTTGAAGATCATCACATGCTTTTCCTGCCATGAAATATTAGAAAAAATTGCAGCTGAGTTGAGGAAAATGTCATATTTTTCTGTACAGGTATTGTAGTCAGAATTGTTTAAAGCTGTACAGAAATATTTAATGCAGTTCTTTTTTATAGTAAGAAGTTTTGCCTTTAGTTAAGGGAACAGCACTTTCTTGAAGTTTTCAATATTTCATTATTTTCATATGTTTTTGTTAAAAGAGCGAATTTAAAGATGAGTAAGGAATTTTGTCATTATGATCTTTTTATTAGTTGTTTTGCTCTCTGATCCATGTGTAAAAGTGTAACATCTTTTCCGTTTCCCTGATAACCTCAAGGACTCTATCTGCTTTATTTTTTTTAAACACCTAGAAAGCTTTTGCACAACACTGCGTAACTCTGGATTTTGCCAGGCAAGGACCATTTGCATTAATTATTACAGTTATTACTGCAGCAAAAGGTTACTCACCCCCTCGAGAAATGCTACACTCTGACAGTCTAAGATATCATCAGACTTTTAAAAATCCTTTGATGCAGTCCTACACTGAAGACTGAGTCTTAAAGTAGAAGATATTTACATCAGAGATAGCCTACAAAAGTGAATTTCAAT
The DNA here is from genome assembly GCF_016835505.1 of Polypterus senegalus. NCBI lineage: Eukaryota > Metazoa > Chordata > Cladistia > Polypteriformes > Polypteridae > Polypterus > Polypterus senegalus. The sequence goes on from NC_053161.1 coordinate 154,382,540, forward strand.
GTGATTACTAAGAAGAAGAATCTACAGATAAAAGGCAAATACATGTGTGGTGAAGCCCTCAGAGGACTACTTCCGTCCTTGGTCAACTACTTTTTCTAATTAATATTAATGACACAGATGACGTTATTAGAAAATTTGTGATGCTCATAGATGATGACACTAAAATTGGAGGGATAATAGACACTGAGAAGAAAGCAAGAACAATTTGAAAATATCTGGACACCCACTTGGAAAATGCTGTTTAATAAAGAAATTACAAGTGCTATGAGTAGGTAGAAGGAATGTTAATCATAACACAACATGGGAAAAACTGTCTTGCAGAAAACAACCTCTGAAAAAGACTTTGGGATTTTCATTGACACAGCATTCTTATCAAGGGAACATGCAAAATCAATTAAAAAGGCAAGCAAACTGTTATTAGTGCAAACATTATTGAATAAAATTTAAGCTATGCTAAGCTCAGACTGTATAATGCACTAGTGAGTCTGTATCTGTAATATTGTGTATAGTTCTGGTCATCACCTTACTAAGAGACATAGCAGCACTTGAAGCTGTGCACAGAAGAGCAAATGGGTGCACCCCAGGACTAAAAGAATTGTCCTACTATGAGAAGCTGAGGAAATTATACCTCTTAGATTCAAGCAGAGTAGGCAGTATGAAGACCTAATCTCAGTCTTCAAAATATTCAATGGCATCAGTAAAGCTGATACAGCAGAATTCTTTTGACTAATATATATAATATTATATTTACTTATCTGGCTGACACCTTTATCTAAGGTAACTTGCAACATTTATGATACAATTGTTTCCATTTCTTTTGATTTTCCAATTGGAGCACAGGCAGATCAAGCGACTTGCTTATGGTCACAGATTGTCAAAAGTGAGATTGAAACCCACAACTTCAGGGTTTGAAGTCCACAGCCTTAACCTCTACAACATACTGTCTGCCAAAAAGTATTTGGTAACATTTCTTTCCTTTTTCCAACTGAAGCACAGGAAGGTGAACTGACTTGCTCATGATCACACGGCATGAACCTGCAACCAAACGATTTAAAATCTAAAGCTTTAACTGCTATGCCACACTACCTGCCACACTAATGGAAACTAAGTGTAAGCATACCTGATACTATGTATGATACTTTGTTATGACAATGGGAGAGCAGCTGCCCTCTCACATCTAACGAGTCATTTGTACTCATAGTTAATCAAAGGCAGGCATACAATATTTAACTTGTACAGGCTCATGAATGGCTGGAGGCCTTTTGAACAACCTCAGCTGTGTGGCAAGACAATTGAGAGACTTTATTATATCAGTGGAATTTGATATTGTGAAGAAGGATGTGATATATCAATGTATATCTTTCCTTATAGTAGACAAAGCATACCTTAGTTCACTTGAATAGCCCTTATAAGTAGTAAACTACATTAATTGTACCGATCTATTAAAAGAACAAACATGTAATACTGCCAGAAATGTATAGTTGATGGTATAACAATGATTTTAGGTTTTGATTGTTGGCTTGAAGATACTGTGTCTTTGACTTTTTGGTTGTGAATCTTTGTCTGATCCTTGACTCAAATCATTTCTTCTGGTCCTTTACTTAAAAAGTCTACACTCTTTGTAGCAAACTACATGTAAGGTTGGGTATAAGAATGGAATGTTTGCCTATATTTTTAGAAATGTGAGGTAATAGGTTTTATTCCAGTCACTGAAATTTCATACTCAGCCAATCCTAGAAGTTGATGTTGGGATCATTGAATGCTGGTTGTAGTCAATATTCAGATATTGTCCTCTTGGCCCAACCACTGGTGAAATTTAGCACACAAAGGAAATATACACACCAGTGTTATGAGATTAGAATTATTTTTTTTATTTTAATTTTTCTTTATAGAAAAGAGTGGCTTGTATTCTGCAGGTTAGTTAGAGGCAGCTGTCCCAAGAGATAGAGTTTAATTATCTCAAGGTCTTTTTCAAGAATGAGTATAGGCATTGATCATGAGATTGACCAATGAATTACTACAATAACAGAAGTACTGTATGTGTTGTACTGCATTGTCTTGTACTGTATGTCATTGTACTGAAGTTTCATTTGACAACAACAACATTTATTTCTATGGTTCATTTTCATACACAGTATGGTGGTCAATGTGCTGCACAAGATGTCAAAGAAATAGATAAAAGCAAAGAAAAACAAATTAAAATTAGACAAGAATAATAATAAATAAATAACATACAAAATAAATAGTATACACTCTAGATATTTAATTATTAAAGAAGCAGATTCCTCACTCCTTTTATGTAGATTTGGTTTTTACGTCTCTAAAGATGAGTCCGATGGTAAGGTCAGATGGCCAGAGAAAGCAGAAAAAAATAAAGGAAATTCCAGATAAAAAACAAAATCTGCTGGGGCTCCAAGGCCAGTCTCACTTCAATCTATATTTCATTTTCATACCTGGAAAAAATGAAATTGCAGGTGCAAAGTACCATAGTTACTTTATATGTAAAGCTGCTGAGCTTGCCTTGAACAGCTCCACAATATAGGAAGACCACAAAGTAAAGCTGCTCCTTTAAATAGTCAAGAGAGACTATTTGACATAGTTTAGACATTGTCAGGGATGCCAGGGGCAACGACCCGGCCGAGACGCCGTGAGGGACTGGAAGAGGGTCAAAGCCCACCCTGGATCACGTGGGGGCGACCTTCCTGGTTGCTCTGGGGGACACGGGTACAGGGCATGGAAGCTCCACCCTGTAGGGGCCCATGGTCACTGCCAGGAGGCGCCCCAATGCCTTGGGGACCTGTTACCCCAGCACTTCCGCCACACCAGGAAGTGCTGAGGGAAGATTTAGGACGGCACCCGGAGAGCTGCCGGGAGGACAGCCGGCACTTCCGCCACGCTGGGGCGTGGCCAAGGGAGGAATGCCGGGAACACCTGGGGCTCCTCCAGGGACTGCATAAAAGGGGCCGTCTCCATTCATTCAGGGCTGGAGTCGGGAGGAGGCAGGACGAAGCACAGAGGAGGTGTGGAGGCGGCCCGAAGAGAGGCATTTGTGGCCAGGACTGTGTTTGGGGTGTTTTGTGCACTAGTGAATTGGGTCTGAGTGACCATACTTGTAAATAAATGTGTGGTGGTTTGATGAACAACATGTCCACCTGTTTGTGTCCGGGTTGGCTCCACAACATGTAAAGACAATATCAAGAGAAGACTCGGGACATCCTGGAAAGATTATCTTTGGGTGCTTGAGAGTAGTCTATACATCCATGTTTTGTGATATATGGGTCAATCAAAAGCAGGTGTGAAGCTTCACAACAGGTCTCAAAACCTGCAGTAATTCTCAAACCTTAAAAGCTGGCCTGGCTCAAAAACTCAAAATCAGAGAAATTAGCTGGCCTGAACACAAGATCAAATTACTATCAATTTTAAAATGGGAGAGGGGAAGTATTAAAACACCTGCCGCAAAGAACAAAATTAATACTTCTTCGGGTAATAAAGTTTATTCAAAAAAGGATTAAAAGAAAGAATAAAACAAGAACTGACTTCAAAAGAGATCTCGAAAATACTAAATGTTACCTCAAAGACGCAATTCAAAAGTGAACAAAACACAAAATGATTAATAAAAGGAAAATGGAAAACTCATAGAATACAAGAATCAAAGAAGCAGAACTTGCAACAAAGAGAATCAAGATCATATCCAAAAACAGGGAGCCAAACAACACAAATGGGATCTACTGCCTCAGCACTGGCTTGGCTAAATTAGCTAAAGGCAGTCACAGCTGCAGTGTCAGGTTAGTTCCACATACAGAAAACAGAACAGAAAACCAACTAAACATACATTACTTAAGAACAAAAAGAAAATAACAAAGTAGTTGAAGAAACAGAAAATACAATCAACAACAAACACAAAAAGAAGGAAATTAACAAAAACGCTTTTATTAGCAAGTATATCAAAGTAATACAAACAAAATAGCAAAGTACGGGAGACTGACGTCTGAAGCGAAGCTCCGTTAGCAGCGGTGTTATTTTTTCTCTTATTACTTATTATCCTGATGTATCCTGTATTTACCAAACCCAAGGAGGTTCATTACAGTATATGCAAGCATATATAAACATGAGCGGCAAGAAAGGGGCTCAAAAAAAAAAATGGAAAGTAAATCTAAAGCTACATCCAAGCATAGACAGACATCAAGTCCAAGTTCAAGGTACAGCCTTTCAGAGACTGACCTGGAATAGACAGGCGAAAACACAGACTTCCCAGGAACCTGCTCTGCTGAATCATCACCAGTCGAGAGCGAAAATGGGAGCGATTGTGCAAGTAATACAGGTCACGATAGGTCGTCGATTCCAGAAGACCACTTGAAACTGGAAAAGGCCTTGTAGTCTGTGCTTTCATCTACTCCTCGCAAGCCGGGAGCATCGGCTGTAATAGGGCTTGCCGCTTCACCTGCAGAGCACGAAGGCCAAAACGATCTGTCTGAACTGAAGGTAATGCTTGCTACAATGGCCATGACCATAAATGAGCTCAAGAAAGATATTTAGAAAGATATAAAGAAATAAATAAATGAAATGCTCAAAACAAAAGAAAAGACAAACGAGAAGCTGCGAGTGGAGCTGCGGCAGGATAATAAAGACTTTGAAAAACATGTATATAATCGATTTGAGGCAGCCTTTAAAGGTATGCTGGAAAAAACTGAGGAACATATTCAGGAAAATGCATCAAAGTTTGAGGAAAAACTGAGAGCATTTGGTGATCAGTTGAAAGACGTTAAGCAAACATTTACAATTCTATTTGAAACAGCCAAACATCTGGCATGCACTGCAGATGGAAAAGCAATGGCTGCAAATTCCGAATGCAAAAAACTCGGAGACAGACTTGCTGCTCTGGAAGGTGGATGCAGAAAGAATAATATTAGAATCGAAGGTCTACCTGAGAATCGTTAAAAGTCCAAACCCAGTGAAATTTATAGCTGAACTATTCTCAAAAATAATTGGAGAGGCACCGAGATAGCAGCAGCTTACCGCATACGGGGATCAAATACCTCTAAACCTAGGACTTTTTGTGTGCGTTTCAAAAAATCACTATTTAAATTTAATGTAATGTAACTTCTCAAACAGAAACAAAAAAATATATTTGAAAATAACCACATTCGTATTTTCCCTGATTTCTCACCCTCAACAGCTGCTAAACATTCCACTTTTTACAACATTAAACAGCACTTACGGAAAGCCAAGATCAGATACACCCTCTTGTATCCTGCCAAACTGAAAGTGGATTTTCAAGACAAGCATTACATCTTTACCACTATGGAGGAAGCAGAAAAAGAGTTAAGAAAGCTGATCCCCACACTTTCTGAAATACTATCGTGAGTCGCCTCCTGTCATGGCATGGCAAAGAAGATATTACCGGCTGTCTAATCCGCTTGCAATGATACTGGTACCGTAATTATACATTTTTTTCCCTTCTCTGCCACTTTCTGTTTATGTTTTAATTACAATAATAGACGTATATGTATGTAGATGTGGAAGAAATTAAATTAGTAACTTTAAGCTCCATCTCTAGGTATGTCAGAGGACTCAGACTTTATGAAGTGGGGTCCAGCCTTACGTGGAGAGGCAAAATGGGGGGGTGGGGGGATATGAGGGAGAGAGAAAGAGAGCAAGCTATCTCTAATCTATCCTTTCAATCCTTATAATGATAAGTGCCAATGTAACAATAGGCTTCATGGCAATAACTCCTGTGAAAATTGGAAATTTAGGTCAAAGCTGTTTCACTTTCAGTTAAGACTACAAAATGACATCAAAAATTCAGAACCAATGTCTCCATGACCGGACCATTAACTTTGTGAGCTGGAATGTTAAATGCCTGAATCACGAATTAAAGAAAAAGAAAGTATTCTCTCATCTAACAGGTCTAAATGCTAAAATAGTATTTTTACAGGACACCCACTTATTAAGCAAGGATCAGTTTCAGCTGCACAGAGATTGGACTGGCCAAATATTCCATTCCAGCTTTACAAAGAAAACTAAAGGTGTGGGAATTCTTATCCATAGAACAGTCTTATTTGTAGTATCATATGCAATATCTGATCCTGAAGGGAGATATGTGATTGTCATGGGTAAATTATTTAACTGTAAAGTGATTTTGATAAATGTTTATGCACCCAATGTGGATGATAGGAAATTTATGCAAAATCTATTTGCATCCATTCCCAATGTGAACACTCATAAAATTATAATGGCTGGGGACTTTAATTGTGTTTTAAATCCAGACTGAGATAGGTCTCCTGTCACAGGGGTGATGACATCTAACACTGCAAAGAAAATTACACAGTTTGTAACTGATCACAACTTATCAGACCCCTGGAGATTTCTAAACCCAAACTCAAGAGCATATTCCTTCTACTCACGTGTGCATCATTGCTACACAAGAATTGATTATTTCTTTGTAGATAACAATTTCTTACCTACAATTAAATCTTGCAAGAATGACGCTGTTGTTATTTCCAACCATGCCCCTTTGATCTTGGAGCTAACATCATTATGCCACACATACTCATTTCGCAGATGGCATCTTAACCCACTTTTATTAGCAGACAAGAACTGTACAGAATTTATATCCAGAACAAATCAGTTTTTTTCTAGAGACAAATACATACTCAGAGGTCTCTGCAGGAATACTCCGGGAAACCCTGAAGACCTTCTTATGAGGACATATTATCTCATATCCTTCCCACAGAAATAAATTGGAAACCAAGAAGGTATCAGAACTAATCAACAAAATTACTAGAATAGACCAAGTACATGCCAGGTGTCCAAGTGAGGCTCTTCATAGGAAAAGGCAGGCTCTGCATTCAGAACTCAACCTCTTGACAACTAAAGAAACAGAACAACTAATTTTTAAATCAAGACATCATTACTATGAACACGGAGAGAAAGCTAATAAGATCTTTGCTCAATAAATCCACAAGCAAGAAGTTCGCAATGCAATCCTAGCAATCGCCAAAATAAACGGAGACAAAATCATTGATCATAAAAATATAACTCACACATTTAGAGACTACTATAAATCCCTATATTCTACTGAGTTTAAAGAAGACAAGATACAATTTAATGCATTTCTGGATGCATTACAGATACCACAAATAGATACTCTCAGTGCAGAGGAATTGGATAATCCTCTGGCACTTTCAGAATTACTAGATGCTATAAAGTCACTTCAGAGTGGGAAAGCAGCAGGCCCCAAAGCCTACCCTGCTGAATTTTATAAGAAATTCTCCACTCAGCTAGCTCCCCTCTTATTAGCAACATTTACAGAAGCTAGAGACAATAAAATTCAACCTCAAACTTTTCACCAGGCATTAATCACCGTCTTTCCTAAACAAAATAAGGACTTATTACAATGTGCATCATACAGACCAATTTCACGTCTGAATAATGATGTTAAGATACTCTCCAAGGACCTAGCTAGAAGGATGGAGAAAGTGCTGCCTTCGGAAAATATCACAAGATTAAACAGGAATTATTAAAGGCCAACATTTAGCTTCCAATCTTCAACGGTTGTTTAATATAATATTTTCATCCACAAAGTCAAACACCCACAGAGATATTATTATCATTGGATACAGAAAAAGCACTTGATATGATTGAATGGAACTAAGGGCAGCAAGGTGGTACAGTGGTAGCGCTGCTGCCTCGCAGTTAGGAGACCCGGGCTCGTTTCATGGGTCCTCCCTGCGTGGTGTTTGCATGTTGTCCCCGTGTCTGTGTGGGTTTCCTCCCACAGTCCAAAGACATGCAGGTTAGGTGCATTGGCGATTCTAAATTGTCCCTAGTGTGTGCTTGGTGTGTGTGCGTGCCCTGTGGTGGGTTGGTGCCCTGCCCTGGGTTTGTTTCCTGCCTTGCGCCCTGTGTTGGCTGGGATTGGCTCCAGCAGACCCCTGTGACCCTGTAGTTAGGATATAGAGGGATGGATGGATAAATGGAACTACCTTTTTACTACATTGGAGAAATTTGAGTTTGACCAGAAATTTTTTGCATGGATCAATCTACTGTATACCAGTCCAGAAGCTTCAGTTTGTATTAACAACATTAATTCAGACTACATTAAACTAGAACGTGGTACCAGACAAGGATGCCACTTGTCACCACTACTTTTTACAATCGCCATTGAGCCACTGGCAGTTCACTGTAGAAATGCTTATGAGATAAAGGGGATTATCAGAGAAGAACTTGAACAGAAAATGTCTCTCTATGCAGATGATATGGTACTGTATATATTAGATCCACAAAATACTGTGCCAGCAGTCCTAACAGCACTTACAGATTTTCAAAAGATCTCTGGTCTCAGAGTTAATTTGACTAAAATGTGCTCTTTCCAGTGAACTCTCAAGCACACAATATTAGATTGGACACCTTACCTTTTATCATCGCAGATGAGTTTAAATACCTAGGGGTAAACATCACAAGTAGACATAAAGCTCTCTATCAACAAATTTTCGCTGTCTGTATGGAAAAAATTAAGAAAGACTTGCATAGATGGTCAACCCTTCATCTCACTTTAGCTGGAATAATTAGCATTGTTAAGATGAATATCCTTCCTAAGCTTCTCTTTTTATTTCAAAACATTCCAATATAGTACATCAGTAAATCATTTTTTTAAGAAGTTAGATTCAATCATAATCTAATTTATTTGGAATTCAAAACATCCACGTATCCAAAGAGCAACCCTACAAAGACCTAAAGCAGAAGGAGGAATGGCTCTACCTAACTTTCAGTTTTATTGGGAAGCAAATATACAAGCTATAAAAACCTGGACATGGACACAAGTAGATGAACAGACACAGGCTTGGTTCACAATAGAAATAAAATCCTGCAGTACTACTTTATATTCTTTGCTTTGTACTCCAGTAAATGCAATTTATCGCCACTATGCTAACAACCCAATTGTGCTTCATTCACTCAGAATATGGAACCAATGTAGGAAGCATTTTAAGATAAAGAAACTTTTATCTGTGGCACCACTGCACGAGAACCACCTTTTTCTACCCTCTCAAACATATGCAGTTTTTAATGACTGGAAAACATTTGGGATTAAATCACTTAAGAGATCTGTTAATAGACAACATCTTTGCATCCTATGAACAATTACATTCCAAACTTAACTTTCCAGTAACACATTTCTTTCACTTCCTTCAAATCAGAAACTGACAATGTTTCCTCACCTCCCAACTACCACGATGCTGGAAAAAATATTGATCAGTCTTGAGGACTCAGACTGCATTTCTGCAATATATAAAACTATTTTACAGTCCCTCCCTTTCAAAGATCCAAGAGGACAGTGGGAAAAGGATCTCTCACTCAATATCTCAGAAAAGGAGTGGAAGGTAGCAATGCAGAGAATCCACTCGAGCTCCTTATGCACAAAGCATACAATTATTCAACTCAAAATTATATATAGAGCACCTCTGTCTCGCTTCCAATTGTCCAAAATGTTTCCACGGCAAGATCCAACCTGCGAACGTTGCAATCAAGCTCCAACTTCGCTAGGCCACATGTTCTGGACCTGCTCCAAATTAACATCATTCTGGACCAAACTCTTTAAATACGTATCGGACAGCCTTGGTGTCACAATCACTCCTAACCCATTAACAGTTGTATTTGGTGTACTTCCAGATGGGCTTAAAGTAGAGAAGGACAAACAAACTGTAATTGCCTTTACTGCACTATTGGCACGTAGACTTATATTGCTCAACTGGAAGAATCCTAACTCACCTATTCTAAGTCAGTGGGTAACTGATGTTATATATTATTTGAAACTGGAAAAAATCTAATTCTCAATTAGAGGATCTGTGCAGAACTTTTTCAAAACCTGGCAGGATTTAATCAATAACATTTTAGAATACACTTTTAAAGCAATGAGGAAGCAGTTTCTCTCCCCTTTTTCCCCTCTTTATTTCTCTTTATTTGCTTATTAGTTCATCTATTTACTTATTTTTACTAGCTTTAAGTTTTACTCTGCTGGCTTTGCTGTCTTTCTCAGGGGTGGGGGTTGATTTGTTTTCAATCTTATTTTTGTAAAATATGATTTATTTGTATGGAATGTTGTGTGATTTCAATAAAATCAATAAAATAAAAAAAGAGTAAAGCTAAGGATTAAACCATGGCAAAAACCCTGACATCTGCAAGTTGCTTTTGCCAGGACAAGTGGATGGAGAAAGATGGTGAGTGAGTGAGTGATATGTGAGCATGAGGATGAAGCCTACATGCCCACATACCCTCTAAAAAACTAATAATGTATGAGAAGTGAGAAAATTCAGAAATGCCCACATGCAATGGTATTAACTTTGGTTTAGTGCATTATTATTTTTGGCCAGAATTTGAAAATACTTTTAATAAAGGAAATCTCAGTGTTCTTTACTCATGTTGCAGGGCTTAAATACTTAAACCATAACTTCAATGAAACGTTTTCATAGGTTTTGGTTCAGTAGCTAAAATTTAAAGTCATGTCTCAGTCGTAGGCATTAAAGACAATATTGTTCTTATGCACAGATAATGTGAAGTTATGGTACATATTGTGTAAATGTTTTATGACAGTAAAGTTGCCTCTACATTCTTGTCTCTCTTAACAAAAGAGATACCATTAATGGATGGCCTTATGTTATTTTGACTAAAGCTTACTGATATGGGAGTATGATTACAAGTGGATATAGTGGTACAGTGCAAAAACACCTTGAGAAAAAAATAATAGAAACACACATGGGCATTACTTTGACATTACTGGCTTTGTATTTATTATTTTTTGTTGTTTATTGTATACCTTCAGAAAGGTTGCAATAGATGAATCCAGCATATACACAGTATACTCATACATTTCTTTAAAGATCTGTTTACTTCCTAAACCCATGGATTTGCTACTTATGCAATAACTAGGTGTTTTTTTATTTTATTTCCTAAGCTAAACTGGCAAAAGCAATGAAATTGGATCATAACCATTTTCTAACACATTAGTAAAATATAATTTCAGGGGTCTTTGTGTTTTTTCTTTTAGCTCTGTTCCTCCTCAGTGTATCGGTTCAATGTTATTCCAGAGAATCTAAATGAACAGGATGAGCAAGTGTGTTGGGTTGAATAATTTTTCATTTAAATTGTTCTACTGTTCTACAACAATTAGTGTTGCTCTTATTTTGCATATGCTGTGAATACCTCAATACAGTAGCAACCATAATTGGAATGAAATTTTTATTTAGTAAAATATTTTGTTTATAATTCTACACAATTAAAATAGAGCCTTTAAATATTATCTTCTCAGTCAAGCAAAAAGCACTGGAAGATAATCATTATTTTACAGTACCAGACAACTTGTTATTATCTGGAGATGTATTTGTTCACTGATTATGTTTGTATAGTGTATTTAAACATTGTTTTCCGTTGTTACCTACCGATTAGTAGTATTATAATGTTTTTCATAGTTTGAAAAAATCTTATTATTTTAAGAACTTGTTTGTTCTAATACATTTCAACATCCATA